>NC_132883.1:18098955-18443955 GCF_030463535.1 Salminus brasiliensis | reverse complement strand
ACCAAAGTGGTGAAACGAGCTTCCCCTGGGTGTCCGAACGGCAGAGTCGCTCGCTGTCTTCAAACACAGACTGAAGACCCATCTCTTTCGAGAATACTTGTGCGAATAGCAGAGTGGTCACCTTACTGACTTATGTTTAGTAGTGTCTAAGATTAGAGGTATCTTTGAATTTTTAATCTATTCAAACTAGCTGAGGTTTTTCTTGGGTAAATAGCAAAGCACTTTTGTAAGTCGCTCTGGATAAGAGCGTCTGCTAAATGCCTAAATGTAAATGTAAATGTAAATCCACAACATGACTCCACAAGCCCTGGCGTTGGCGTGGGACGACCTAAAAATAAGTTTCTGAGCCGATGTCTTTAATCTCTGCGTCAGTAAACAGGCGGATATGAAATCTCTTTCACGGGCAGAGACTGAAGGCATCCAGCTGTAACATCTCACCTTTGGTCCGAACCCAAGCTCGTGTGGTGGGTAAAGCCAAATCTCCGCTGCAAACAATATTAGCATCACAGCCTTGGATTGCTGTTCTGTTTAGACAGTGTTCCAGTTTCGTACGATTAACAAGCTATAATTAATTTTGTTTTCCGTGTCATCAGGCCCTCTAAAACCATGAAAGTAGGCGTTTACTTTAAACAGCTAGACTCTGCGACAACCAAAACAGACAGGAATGGAACTCGAGTGTGTTAGTTTAGCACTAGGACCGAACAGGCCTAGGACTTTTGTGCAAAGCCACAGTCTACGCTAAATATCCACAAAGAAGCTGCCAGGAATTTGTGTATACCCACTTAAAATGCACAAGGATACACAAGAGATTGGTGTATTTTGCATTTATCACCACTGTGTGTGGAAAACAAGAAAGAAAAGTAATAAATTAACACTGAGCTGAACTGAATAGCCATGGAGGATACAAAACTCTCCCCGATTCCATGACAGGCTGAAAACTGAATTCTAAAAACCCTTGAGGTGTTCTACAAATGCAAGTCACATAGGTATTCCAGCAAATTACTGCAAGGAACACAAAAAAAAAGTCTACCTGAGGCAGAAATCGGAATCCTGATGCATATCTTAGTGATCATGCTAGAGTTACGCTAAATGTAAAACATTCAGGATTATGTTCTATATGAAGTCACACACAGATTACTGGATCCTATACTGGATTACTGGGCATTTCTGGGCCACAGGTATGTGTGTAAGAAAAGTTAAATAAAAGTAAAATAGCTAAATGACTGAGGGACCTATTTTAGCGATCTTTTAGGCGAGCCAGCAACCGTGTGTCAGTATGTCTTTACTATTGGCATCAGCTATCAGCTCAAAACACGCAAAGGTCTCTTAATTACTCATGGGTGTGTTTTCAGGGGCATAACGTGCAATAAACCAATCAGCGTGTCACTTACCATTCTCTTTAAGAGCCAGGTGCGGTCTGACTGTGGCAGATTGCTATTTCAGTGGTGCAAAGTGGGGACGTACGTGTGTTGGGCACGTGCCTGTGTTGACAATTCACTGCTAAGATAGCAATGAACGTCTGACTGTTGACGTCTGCTTAGGCTTTTCAGTCAGTGGCGCACCTGTGTTTTCCATTGCCAGGATAGCAATACGCCAGAAATTGACCTGAACACACCTCACAACGCAGGCGGAAGGTGTGAAAATAAGACTACTGGCGGGGTGTAAGATAACAATAGGCTAATCTTGCTATCTATGGTTGAGTCAGCTAGTCTGCTGTTTCTCAACCTGGTTCTCTAAATTTCACATTTTGCTCTGTCCCCGTGTATTGCAAGTTGGGCTGGAGCCCAAAATAGTCTCAGGATCCCTGAGGATGAGTTTAAGAAGCACTGGGCTTTTCAGAATATACCCACTACACTATTGTTTTTAAGCATCGTAGCCATCCTCTTTTTCCAAGAGCAACATGGTGGAGAATAATGCTCTCTGACTCAGACAGTAGAAAGCTAGAAAGCCCTGCTCAGTGGCTAAGGCTACTTGTTTATGACTGTGCAATAAGTTAATTTTGCTGCAGGGACGCCACTCGACCATTCCTTAAATGACCCAAGACATGCTGTTTTGACTCAACTGCTATGCTACGACTGGTGACCTTTATGAAGGCATCTTCACTTATTTCATAGTAAGTTTAATCTTTGGTGACTTCTGGAAAAGACACATACACATGGTCTCATGTGCTTGCTGCTAGACATTTTCGTACAGCAATGTGCAATCTCGTTTCATCATCCTGATGTAGCTACAACACTATGAACTGACAAAGTGAGACCAGAAGGCCAAGAAGCTCAAGATATGATGACATGTAGTAGCAGTTTTCCCCTGTGAATATTCTGCAGTTGAGTGTTTGTGCAAGCTTAGTTGTGTGCAGTTGTGAGTGTGTGTGTGTGTGTGTGTGTGTGTGTGTGTGTTTGTAGACGCTGAGCCAGATGGCCAGTAAATGGACTTAATTTAAAAGGTCGCTGTTGGGTTGGCTTCTACTCTTCAAGAAACAGCGAGGCAATAGTGAATTTCAGCTCACTTGGCGTGCGATACTAGCATTGATCTGTCTCTCTCTTTGTCTCGCTCTATCACACTCACAGGGCCAGAAATACGAGGGCAGGTTGCAGCACAAAATGTGCCTTGATTGATCGTACTATGTGCTCACAATGCTGAAATTAGCGTCCGTTTTACTCGGGTTGCTGCTCATCATGCAAACAACGTGTAGACCGTCTACCAACCACTCATCAGACCGCAGGGTTTAAAGGCACAGTGAAACAGTGGAGCCGTAAACAAACTCTAGACCAAACAGAAAGGTAAAGTCCTATGGTGAACCGAAAACAACTGCATGGACTGTGAAGGTATATATAGCTGCCACATCGAGGCACATTCTGTCACATACATATAGCTGGTCCTAAGAATTAAGTAGTTGTTAAATGCAATTACTCTGTTAGTCAGTAGTCTTTCAGCATGTGTTTGAGGCTCATGCCTCCGCCTGGTTGTAAAAGGCACAGGAAAATTCCACACAAAACAAGCCACTCCAAGGTAGCAACTTAAGCACATTACATAATCAGGTCATATTTCATTTCTAATTGCTGTTGTTTCTTGATGATTACTAGGTGGTTGCTATGGTATCCCAAGTGGTTTCCCTGGTTACCATATTCCATTTCCAATTACTGTTGTTCCTTGATGACTGCTAGGTGGTAGGTATCCCATGTGGTTGCTAAGGTGTTCTGGATGGTTGCTATAGTGGTTGCTATGGTATCTCAGGTGTTTGGTAGGCCATATTTCATTTCCAATTAATGTTGTTTCTTGATGATTGCAAGGTGGTTGCTATGATATCCCAAGTGGCTGCTAAGGTGTTTCAGATGGTTGCTATTTTGGTTGCAATGGTATTTCAAGTGCTTGCTATGGTGTCTCAGGGGTTTGCCAGACCATATTTCATTTCCAATTACTGTTGTTTCTTGATGATTGGTAGGTGGTTGATATGGTATCCCAAATGGTTGCTATTGTGTTCCAGATGTTGGTTGCTTTGGTATTTCAAGTGATTGCTATGGTATTTCAGGAGTTTGCTAGGCCATATTTAATTTCCAATTACTATTGTTTCTTGATGATTGATAGGTGGTTGCTATGGTATCCCAAGTGGTTGCTAAGGTGTCCAGGCCCAACAATCTGAAGTTGGAACTGTGTCAGTGTGCTTTGCAATGAACTAAATATGTCACAATGCTATAATATTTGACCTTATTAAGACCATATAGGGAGTTATCCTGAACCCTTAACATGCTGAACAGAGGAGATTTCAGTTTCAGCACTGGAAACATAAGATTTTAAGCCACTGTGCTAATCTCTATGGGAAATCTGGTTTTGTACATAACACTCAGGCAAAAAGCATCTGTTGTGCATCTGAAGGTGCCTGTTAGTGTGTCAGGCATGCAGTGTCTACAATATTAGAAAAGCTGATCTCCATTAAAACAAGCATAGTATACCTTAGGAACAGTATAACTAGATTACCTACACTGGAGCATCAGGAGCATTATATAAAACACTACAATAGGGGGCATAATCATCTTCTGGACTCTACCTATTGTGGTAGAGTGTGGGATTATATAACTGCTCTGGATTTGTTTACAACATATTTGGACATACAGCAGTCTTTCTAAATGTTCAGTGCACTATGTAGTGAATATGTTTTAGACAATCAGTCCCCCACCACCTCTAGTCCCCAGTTTGCTGATCACAGCCCTTCAGACACGGAGACCAACCATGTGATTGATGTCTTTCATTATGTGGTGATGTAAAAGTGGCAGATTACACACAAATCACTAGAGCTCCGTCAAGCACTGGCCCATGGTTCGGTCTTCTCTCCTCACTCCCCATGCCGACTTAAACTGATAATGAACTTCCCATTTGGTGAGAGCATATGTACAAGAGCATGGAGGAGAGGAGAGTAAGTGCATTTACAGTATCAGAGAGCCCTGCTGTAAAAATCAGCGGACCAACACAGCCTGCTGAGAAACGGGATGGCGAATAACGCTCTGAAGAAGATGAAGGCGCCTGTACAGGAATGCCACGTGAAATGAAAAAAAAAACATCAACAGCAACACTTGAGGACTGGAGAATCACATACTTTATGTATCTTCAACATGTTACAGCTCACAGGCCTTTATCAGGGTTCAACAGGGTTAAAAGGATGCTGTTTCCTGCTAGGTCATTGCTAGGGTATTTCAAGTGGTTGCTAATGTGTTCCAGGAACTTGCTATAGTGGCTGCTTTGGTATTTCAAGTGGTTGATGTGATGTCCCAGGAGCATGCTAGGGGGTTGCTGCTGTATGTGTATTATTTTGAAAGAGAATAGTGCACAGATGCTTGCATCCTATTCATTCCTACAGGACAAAATTCCATAAGAAATCCATGGAAACTGGATGTCCAATGAAAAATCTATATAAATGGCACAATCAGACCCAAACAAAAAATACTGAGACTGATGGTATGAATGACAAGAGATCTTTATATAATGTAATTCTCAATTCTGTGGTCAAACCGCAAACAAAAAATGAGCTGTACTTACTATGTGCTTTATTAGGGCATGGAAAAATGTCAGATAATTCATGCTGCTCACATTTTAATTTGCCTTTTACTGGTAAACCTTGTTTACACATCTAAAACGAATAACTTTGAGCCCTTACTTGGTCCTATCAAATATTAAAAATAAACAAATTACTACAGAAACACACCAATAACACTTAAAAGAAAATCTGTTGCTTCCCTCTAGGCTAAGACTTCTGTCTGTAGGTTGGATTTTTGGAACTCCAAAAATAAAGCATAGAAGTGAAGTTCAGCTTCTTGCTACTGGGTGAGAGACTGTGGTTGAGAGAACTGGTTCATAAAAGCCTCTCATGGATTCCCATCTGCAGCATATTTAGCACAGAGAGAGCTTCCACCATTGTTTCTAACAATCATACATAAGTATGGGATTCTGCTGTTTGCCATGGTTCCAGAGTCTGTTAGGAACTTCCACAGAAGGCCGTCTACCATCTGTACATTTCTATGACGAATGGAAATTGCAGCAAGGCACAACATATGACGGTATGAAATATCCTTTCTAGCTAAAGAAGCATAGAGACTGCAGCCGTGGACAGGGCAACTTTTTTTTTTCCCCTCATTTTTCAAGGATTCGGATTTCTGCTTAAGCAGTTCACAGTGACTGAGCATTCAGTTAAAAGTTTTACAGATTAATCAGTGCATGCAATCTATAAAGCCTGATTTACAAAACAAACAGGAGGAGATTGCTCCTCGTTCATCATTAAACATTTTCTGTCTCTGAACGTTTGAGTGTATACAGATGTTCCCTGATTGAATGTTTTATTGGCTTAATCTGCACCAGAGACATAAGTACAGCTCAGAGCATGTTACCCTGGTTTAACAAATGCTTCATTAAAAATTCTAAAAGGTTTCGCACGTTTTGTTTCTTTCAGCACTCAGCACACAGGTTTCTAGAGTCATATATATATTTTTCGAACAACTTTTATGATATGATTCACATAACTTTTGACTTTGGCTCTTATTGTGATAGCCAGCTTTTGCCTTGCTACTGCTACCTAAGGCGTAATCTAACAAAAACTAAAACATGCTTTTATTTTGTAGGTTGTTCAAATTCAAATGATGAAATGCATGCTTCTTTAAAAGGAACATGATGCAGAAATGACCTCCAATAATGCTCCATGGTGCACAAAACAAGATAAAATAAAAAAATAAAACTTCATTTTTGAAGAATAATTGTCATGCAACAAATCTCCAAAAAATAGCAATTTTATAGGAGAAGGGGGAAATGTGCTATGGTTTTAATAGAAGTCAATGTCAAATATTTTATTCCAAGTCCCTTTTTGGTCCGTTTTTTTTAAACAATTCATCAATGTAAAAATAACATTCAAAATTTATTAAAAAGTGAAAAAACAGAACTTTTTTTTTTTTCAATTAATACTGCAAAGCATTATTCCACCTGGGACTGTTTTACTGTAATACTCTCGTCTGAATGATGTAGGCAGTGGTGTGTTTCAGTACATCCTCGTTTTCCACTTTCCTTCCTCTGGGGCATAGGAAAATGGATAACTGAAGCTAGTGCAGCCTGACTACTAGCTATTAAGGTCATGGGAATACAATGAATACATTAAATAGTCATTTATAATTTACACCAAATCCCGAGGACACGATGTAGTTAAACTGTTTTGATGCTTATGGTTGTATGAGGCCCTGTGGAAGCCTGTAGGTGGTCATTTTTTTGTGTGTAACCTAATAATTTAATGCATACAGGGAGAAATAAATAAATACATAACATCCTCCAGACAAACTGCACCTCACATTATGTGGATCAACTTTATGACACAGAGTCATTTGTATGGCATTAGGGCCTTTATGAGACATTTAGGGAACGGTGACATGGCGAACTCGCTGACTCTGTGATTTATTACAGCCGCTTTGCCTCTAATCATTCATTTGTATTGCTCCTGTGTGGACCAAAACTGCCCCTTTTGAATAATACATGTTCAATTCATGCCGTCCAAAAAAAAAAAGTGGATTAATATTAAACAGTGCTGTCTGAAGTAGGAGCTCGAGGTACGCAATGCTGGACAGTGAGGAGCAGAACTGGCCAGCCTAGGAAATGACACCGTTGTCCTGGCTGCAGCACCCCTGTGGTGCTTTGTCATTAGCGCGTGGGTCAAGCGCTGATGCTAATCTGAGTGGCTGATTAAAGCAGTCATCAGCCTGAGTCACGGCAGCTAATGCCACGTTGTCTAGTTGATGTGAACAAGCTATTGTTATGATGATTCACACGGAGCGCGGAACTACAGTCAGGGCGTCTTTTGTTTCCAGAGGACAATGTCCACGCCCTCGGGGCTTGCGTTTCTGTGACCGTGAAAAAAAAATGTGGGACTAAAAATAGCCCTCATTTGGTACGGCAACAAATTGTCCCTTGTTCCATGAGGGTCTGGGTAACTGTAACCCTTACCCTGCTTGATCTGGCCTTTTGCTGGGGTGGGAATCTTTTTTTACCTTTTTTTTCAGGGCTCTGAAGCAGTAGAGGCTCACAGCTTTGCCTCCCAAGCAAGTCTGAAAAGTTCTTCTCTGCTTGAGTTCTAGCCCCAGATCCTTTCTTCTGATAAAATGTGTCTGGGCCTCCAGAGGAGCACATGATGTTATGATTAAAGACATAGCTGACGGGGTCAAACAAGTACACTGAGAGCTTTTGCACAGTTCCTTCTAGCGCAAGGGAAGCACATAACCCCCTGCTAAACAACTGTTTTCATGTACGGATATCCAGCAACCTCATTCTGTAGGATCTGGTGCTGCTAAAAGGTTGGTGCTAAGGGACTTGATTAGCTTAATCAGATGTTTTATCGAAAAGATATGCAGCACAGACCTCCTGGGCTTGGTTATTCACCCTGGTATTAAAACCGTTGTGTCAATTTAAGTTGGCTTCCCTCTTCTGCGGAGAAACAAGGCTTACTTGTGAGGGGGGAACCTGAATCACAGCTCTCTAATGAAGAAATTACCAGTGGGACGCGGTTAGGTCAGGGCCAGGCAATAACAGACCTCGGCGCCAATAATAATCTCCCAAATAAAAGCCACGAGGCCTCCGCAATGTGCCATCTGCCTCGCCGACAATTATTTCGATTAATCTAGTGCCCTACAGTCACCCGGGAATACTGCACTTGCTTTAACTGTGCACTCAAGCAAGGAGTCTTCACCAATCACTTAAATGACCAGGCATCCCCTCCACCACTCGGCACTATTACTAGTTTTTATCTTCTCCAATCAGCTGAATTTGTCGGGTCCCGATGCTAACAGCTTGATTTTTATAATTGAGGGTTCACAGAGTGGCCAGACATTCCCTGATCTGGCTCCATTTGGAGCAGCTGAAAATGCACCACAGAAGGCAATGCTGTTTTAACGTGGCTGTTGGGTAAACCACCTTGTCCCTTGGGATCGCTTCTCTCCAGTAAACAAACACTAGATGGAGGAGGACGAGACGCACTGATATGGGAGAAAGGTTATGTGAGGCTACTGCACATTATGATAGGGAGAGGAATTGCTTTATTCCCAGAGGTGGTGTTCCAGACAATACTCTGACATATTGACTTTCTTCATGACCACAGTGATGGCAGTCACATCTGTGCTGCCATTTATCACACTGTGAAATAGACCTCAAAGCGGAAAAACAGATGAAGCCTCTTCTATGCTTGGTGGTAATGGACGGGATCCAGAAGATCCTCAGCATCTTGTGAAAGTCACAGTCGACTGAGAATCAATAGGTAAACCTCAAATCTACAGGATTCAACAGTAGACTCCATTTTACTGTATAGTCATATTTTTTATTCAGTGCTAGAATCCTTGAGGACTAGAACCTCACAGTGAATATTTGCACCCCTGGTCTCTATTTGTATCTCACTGAGATTGCTTCTCCTCAAAAACTACGCAAGCATGAAATGATATCACAAAAACAAAAGTGTATAAAACAGATGTGTACAGATGTCTAGTGAAGGTGAAAAAACTGAGTTTACAGTATCAGAGTATCAGAGAATCGTCTTTCAGTCGCTTCTGTGGGTCTCATTTATCATCCTTTGTGGAGGATGGGGCTTGGTGGTCGAAGGGGCTTATGGAATGGAGCCACTCAAGCTCAAATGATGAGCCGAACAAAGCAATTAGAGATTTTAGTGTTTAGTGAATTTAGGGGTTTATTTGGTTAATTCCTTGAACTCCCTTGAAGTTGATTATTCAGTTATTATTCCTAATGCAGAAACATTTGCTCTAGCATATCTTGTGGGGTCCCACAGAGCTCTATTTTGGGGCCAATGAAACTTATATTAATTATGACAGTAATGGAGTTATGAGAGCAAAGAACTGAATTTACATACAAGTTTACATATACTGGGTAGACACACACATACTTCACAATACTGGGTTTACATACAGGTGTCTAAGGGCTTTTGGAAGTAAGAATAACTGTTAAGTTGTTAAGTTCTATAATTCACTAAACCACATAGCTCTTACTGAATAACTTACAGAATATGGACAAAAGTATTGGGACCTGCTTATTCAGTATTGGGACCTGCTTATTCATTGTTTCTTCTTGTTTCTTGCTTTTGTTGGAGTAACTGTCTTTAATGTCCAGTGAAGCCTTTCTACTAGATTTTGGAGCATTGCTGTAAGGATTTGATGGCATTCAGTGATAAGAGCATCATTAAGGTCAGGATATTGGATGTTTACCACCCCAACTCAACTCATCCCAAAAGTATTGGATGGAGCACCAGCATTCCAGAAAACACAGTTCTACTGCTCCACAGCTCAATGCTCAGGGGCTTTACTACCCCTGTTAATAAGTTCAGGGTTACATGCAGTTAATTAGAAATGTGTATCACTCAATAAAAAATCTTAGATGGTATTGTTTTCTATATAGGCTTTTCATTTTGCTAATCACAAGTCAAATATCTGAAGTACAGTTTGATAAAATTTTGTTAAATATTGGGCAGATTATTAAGTACATAGCTGAAATGCTGCATTCTAACTGTCAAAATCATATAGACTGTGGTTAGTAGCCAGGATGAATGTTGTTAGCATTCTGTAATAGGTTCCTGGATATCTGGTAGATTACTCAATCAGCACATGCTAAAATACTTATTATGTAAATGTTGCATTGCGACTTGTTTCTATGCGAATGTAACCACTTTCCTGGCAGATTTTGCAGCAGCAAATAAATAAATAAGTAGACAGGATTAAGTTAGGGATCTGTGCAGTTCACCTCGCTTTATAGAACTGAATACATTAACTGTGGTATAGCCGTGCACAGAGAGCAAGCTCTTTTCCAAAAGAGCGCAACGTGACTCTCTCTTATATTTGTTATTCTCTATTGAACATTTCAAACCTACAGGCCCCCAGACCCTATCCGAAGCTATTGCTATGGGTTTGTTTTCCTAACTCTGTGGTTTTCACAATGTGATTTGTTAAAAGAATTTGTGAGGCTTTCACACCCGAGATCATATCGGCCATCTACCCGCCCCATCTCTGTTTTTTTTTCTTCCAGAAGTGCAATCAGCCTCTATATTGTTTTTTTTTTTTTTGAGAAGTCTAAAACCACAAAGCAATTACTTGAGCATTTTACTGTGGCACTCATTCTGAAAAAGCCTCTCTGCAGCCAGGCAGTGAAAATCTAGCCTCATCTACATTCCCCAGTGGAATAATGTCACCAGTGTTGCTTCAGCCCCCCCTGGCACGTCTCTGAAACTAGCTGCAGGAGCATACAGCCAGGCCCCTTTTTCAGATCCCCTGGTTAAGACTTCAAGGCTTCAAACATGAGTACCTGAACTGTGAGTCACTTTCGCAGGGGAAGGGAGGGGAGCGTGCTGGGACAGACATTATATTATCCCTGGAGAACGCACACAGCCCAGTCATGTTTTATTCAGTGAGAGTGTGAGTGAACTCAGGCTCTTCCATTCATCAGAGTCACGGCACGTAGCAACAGCTTCAGGGGGTGGGAACCCCCCCACCATTAACCCTCATGACAAGGGACTCTCTTGGGGTTTTTTTGGCCGTAATGCAATCACTGTCTGTATAGGTGTCCGTTTACTGCTCAGGATCTCCATATCCGAGTTTAAGCCAGAAGCCAGTGGTGGGCATGGTCCAAACAGAAAATGGGCATGTTGAGTGGAAGAATCAGAAGGGGGGGGGGGGGGGCTGGGGATCCCTGATTTCTGGATGTAAAGAAATTGTTCTTCACTGCCGGTGAAAATATAAGAAAATATACGGTCAAAAACCACTGAATTATTGCATCTATATATATATATATTATTGCATCTGAATATATATATATATATATATATATATTCAGATATTTATTTATTTTTCCCATTTGGCAATTTCCTTTTGATTTAGCTGTGATGAAGCAGGCCGGTGCTTATAATGATAACATGTTGCGACATAATGCTTCCTGGCTGGCACCTCGCCACCTGCTTAACTAAGGCGAAACAATAAAACATAAGAAGGCTCAAATGCAAATCAGACAAACTATGCATCACATAGCAAAATTATCATAATGGAGACTTGGATTGGTTCAGTCAACAAACCTGATATCCTCATGCACATTCTAATAATTCCCTCAACAGTCATTCTCAGGCACGCCAAAGCTCTCAAGGTTTATATGTGAATAATTACCACAAACTCACCTAATGCTTATGCAATGATGGAAGAAAACAAGTACCACACAAAAACACCACACATAGCATGCAGGCCTGATAAAAAGAGAGACATAAAAAGCCAAAGAAAAATAGTCCTAGGTGTACAAATAACGGGATAACAACCTCCTCCTTAACGTCAGAAAGATGAAGGCACTGATAGTGGGAAGCAGCAAGAAGCAACAGAGGAGCTACCACCCTGTCTGGATCAACAGAACTGCAGTAGACAGGTTCAAGTATCTTGGAGTTCACGTTGCACAGGACCTGTCGTGGTCCTGCCACACCAACACCCTCGGAAAGAAGGCCTGTCAAAGTCTCCACCACCTCAGATGCCTTAATGCTGAAACCTTTAGGGGGGCATTAGTGGACCACTCATTCAGATCTGTATTTATATCTACTTACAAACCATCATCTGATTTTTCTGAATAGCATCTTCCTATTAAGTCACATCTCTTGTCTCTATTCAGGAGCTAACTAGACACCCTGTTCCCATCACTCACACCACCACATACACAGAGGTTAAAGCAGTTATTAGTCTATGCTGTTGTTCTAAGAAGCCTAATGAGTTGTTGGGCTCTAAATGGATCGGTCACTAGAAACAAATCAATAGCTTCTTGCTAGACAAGCCAAACAGAGAGCAGGCAGAGTGAGGAAGGCAGGTTTTCTCATAACTTCCAAAATCATGGCAATCAACAAGAACACATGGTCCATGTAAGCGATATCCATCACTGCCTTACTGATCCATCAATATTTGCAAATAATGTTAATCAATGACAATCAATAGTGTCTGAAGCAGGTGGTGGGCAGGAGGTTTTTATCATCTGAGCTGTTTGTGCTTGGGGGAGGAAAGAAGTCCAATACAAAAGAGAATGAAAAAGAAAGAATGGAAGAAAAAAAGCAAACACACACACACACACACACACAAACACACACACACCCACTGTGAAATGGATGTTCTCATAGAAGCCCTATTCTCTCTCCCTATCCATCCTCGCTGGCCATTGCTGCCCTTTGGGGCTTTTTTGCTAAATCACAGCTTGGCACCTTTTCCTCATTTAATATTTGCTCTAACCTTTTAAGTTCAGGGCCCCACCTGTCCAAACATTTATTACTGTAGTCAAAAACAACTGCTTTACCTCACATTTCCTTTCCACATGAGTTTTTTCCCCCAAGTCAATTAGATTCTACTCAGAGTTTTATCTGAGAAGGAAGATCCAACTGGGACTATTGTCACTTTAGTACTAGAGAGCCATGAACACAATAGAAGCATTAATAGCGTGACACTATTAAATATTTGTTGCCTGTCAAAGGTTCTGATTTGCAATAAATGAACAAAATAAAGATTATATACAGTATATATATATATATATATATATATATATATATATATATATATATATATATATATATATAAAAGAAAAAAGAGAATAAAGATAAAGAAAGAATCTTAATCACATAGGTATACACAGTGGTTAAACTGGGATGTGAAACGATGTGGGAACAATATTGTTCAATTTACATGGGACCATATGGTGCTCTCAGCACTGATATCATAAAAATGTGATTAAAGCTAATGGGCTAATATCGGTTGGCTGTGTTAGCATCCCTTGTCAGTTTTGGTGTGAAAATGATGTCATGATTCTTGTCTGACAAAGATGCAAGTCAACTTAAAGCTTTTAAAGGAGCAGAACAAACTGTGCCAAACTATGATGCCACCCACCTGACATCAAGAACCCCCCTACTTCTTTTTAACTGTGCGCTTGGAGCAGCTGCCTCCGGTTATCTGCTGTTTTTTGGGTTTTTTTTGAGAGAGAGAGAGAGAGAGAGAGAGAGAGAGAGAGAGAGAGAGAGAGAATGATGGTTGAGAAGCATTTGGAAACTTGGCCCAGCTCACTCAATCACACCAACCAAAGGTGCCAGAGCTGCTCTCCAGAGAGCCCTGGCCCTCTTTAACCCCTAGATATACAAAGCAATCATGTTAAACATGCTCAGCTTTCAGTACAGTCGCCGTGTTGTGCAATATACTCTAATAATCAAATACATGAAAATCACTCCATTAAAACTGAATTCTTTCTTGTGAGCAATAATGAACTACAGGCCTTGTGTAGGAGTGAAGGAGAAATCAGAAGTCTTGTGTCTACGAGAGATGAGATGCAAAGGGGTTATTTTTGCCTTGTAAGGGTCTTGCAAATCAATAATTATATAGGCTGCTTTCTTCTTGTGACCCAGGATGGGGAGCCCGCTTTGAAATGCCAGCCACAGGAAGCAAGAGTATAAACCAGTGGTAAATCTGCAAAAACAAAACAATGCTACACAGATATCAGAGCACAGATACAGCTGAAATAATGGAAGCATTTGAGTAAATGAGCGATGTACGAACATTGACATTCTGGAAGTTGCTTCTGCAATGAGACTAGGGAAGCTTTAGCACAGTCATTTTTAGATTTCACACTCACTGGGAAGGTTCATTAATTTCTGGGTTACCTCAGGTACTTAATCTGTGTAGAAGCATCTGATTTTATCGAATTTGTATTCCTCATTTATTCAAATAATTCTATCGGGCTGGCAGTTACCTCAGGTGGCTTTAATACAAGTTATGTCAGAGTGTATTTAATGGGCGACACAAAGGTTTCTCCTCGTTAAATACACCTGTTTAGGAACCCATAAGGATTTGATTTGCAAATTAATTTTATATCCTTCTGTTCTCCAAGGGTTTCAGGGAATTAAGAATAGATCAACGACATAGAGATGCATTGGTTGACAACCTTCTTGATGTAAATGACTGTTGTATGAGACCATATCTTATTGCTGCTATCATAACAAAACCTTGTGGTTCCATTTATTCACCCATTTATTCATGTATTCGTCATAAGGAATGAACCAATAGAAATGGTCCAAAATGAAAACGTCATTTTCGCATTTAATACCTTATTATGTCCACTAAGAATGTTTCTACTCTTTCTATACAATTTGTACTAAGGAGATACAAGCATTGGTTCCTGGTCACTGGTCACTGCATGGTGACTTGTATCTGGATTGTATTCTAATAAGATTTAAGCCACATGCCTGTAGACTTGGTGGTCAAATGCATCGCGGGTTAGTTGTAGACTGAAATCCGATTGCTGTGTGAGATGGAATATGCTAATTATTGGGTGTGTTTACACTTGCATTTTGCATTTATGTGGCTTGGCCTTATCCAGATATAATCTTGATACCCAAGACACATGAAGTGGCCAGGTGTAAACAGGGTCTAAGAGTTGTTGTTGATGTATGATGGTCAAGACATATGACTGGACAGTCATCAACCGTATCAAGTACTGCAAAAAATGACATCTTGGCAATGAGAGTGATTTCTCATTCTGAGACTACTGTAAGATATTTCTTACTATTATTCAAATATATCCTCATTAATTCTCAAATAGGTAATTTTATTAAGAAACCTTATATATATATATAATCTTTAAATTGTTTACTAAATATGTCTTAAAGTGCATGTGTCGTATTTACAGACTTGCATGTTATTTATTTTCCCAAAGTAATTTATGACAATTTTATGGGTTTAGAAATTAATTTATATGGTTGTTCATTTTAAATTACCATGTTTAGACATAGGCCCTGGACTTTATTTGGCCTAGTTAAACAAGTATTCTGAGTGAAACACTCTTTATAGCTGTGCATGGTTAACCTGCTGTAAGCTGAACAGAAGAATACACAAATGCATTGTTTTTTGTGCTATTTGTGAAACATTCAGCCTCTGTCTTAAACCCCTTCATGCAGACACCAATAACCCAGCGCTCCGAACCTCCACTGCTTAGGTGTTCAAAAAAAGAGTCTCCAATTAACTTCAGCACATTATTGGATTTCCCCAAATAAATTCATAAAATATCATCAGGCTGAAGCAACACTGTGAGAACACATGCACCTGCCCTTCACAACCCACACTGCCCTCCTCTCTGACATCCAGTGTAAACCAGAGAACAGTGCTATTCTTACTCTTACACCTCTGCTGTACTTTGTTTAAATGCTGTAATAATGTCAAATATTGATGTAGAATGATGAATTACTGGATCAGGTTCAGGATAAAAAAAAACACAAAAAGCACAATGACAAAGGACCTGCTCATTAAATTACCTGCAATTTCTATTTGAAATATGACAGCAGATAAATAAATCTGTTGACCTATATTTGATTTATTAAATTGAGTAAATCTCTATATGTGGGTCCACACTGTAATTTCTCAGTGTCATGACTACACAACGTATTACATACATACAGTTCCATGGAATGTACAGAACACTATGCACAATACACCTCAAATGTTCAAGGGGTTAAGCATCAGTACAGACTCAATACATACTTGAGGTAACATAATATAAATATATATTTACACAAATATGTATTTATTTATCTTAATATTAATATTATAGATGTGATCTAAGCCTCAGATGCTCCGCCGACAGAGATGCACTAACTGTCTGTTGAATATAGCACTGTAATTGAATATGAATAATTATGAATAAATATGAATAATAATGAATAATTGCATTGTAATATTCATCAGATAATAATACACTCAGTAATAAACACACACAGATTTTATCTGCCTAAGGCTGACGTGCCGATATTCAATAAGAAGGTGTGCTGTGATATGTGACACATATGATATGGTCATAGGATACACATATGATATTGCAGGCATTTTGAAATACACTATGTGTCCAAATGTTTGTGGACACCCCTTCTAAGGGATGTATTCAGCTACTTTAAGTTGCACCCATTGCTGACACAGATGTGCAAATTCACATGCACAGCTTCTCTAGTCCCTATAGAGACGTACTGACAATAGAATCTGAATCTCTGGAGCAGATTAACATTGCCTAGTTGGGGACAAGGTGGGGTGTTTATCATCCAACATCCTGACTTCGCCAATGCTCTTGTCACTGAATGCAATCAAATCCTCACAGCAACGCTCCAAAAACTGGAAAGAAGCCTTACCTGAGCATTAAAGACAGTCACTCCAACAAAAGCAACAAAACTCACTACCACAGATAGGTTAAATGCAGAGGACCCATTTCGCTGTACAGTGCACACTGTACAGTGAGAAATACGTGCACCTTTTTTAATATTATATATGTGATCTAAGCCTCTAATGTTCTGCCTACAGAGGTAGAGACAGTTACTCCCACCCTTGATTTCAGAGAAAAACATTGAATGAGCAGGTGTCCCAATACTTTTGTCCAGATAATATATACTGAAAAACCATGTATCTCTTTTTGACGTTTTTCAGTTTTTGACATTATTTGAACCTGCCGGTTGTTCTTTACATTGTGTCAGTGTACGTTGTTTATGATGAATGGACCAATAGAAATGCTCAAAAACTGACCTGGAATAAAATCTCGCAATTATTAGACCAAACCAATTATTAGAATCTAATTATAGAATAAATTTTATTCCAAATCTATTCTTTTTTTTTTCAAATAGTTCATGTCAGACAAATGAACCCTGTTAAAGTAGGTGCTTCTTAGCTATTTTTTTGGGGGGGGAGGGGGGCAACACCCACCAGACTGACCAATAAAAATGAAATCTTGCAAGATTACAATACAAGCTCAACGTAAGCTACCCTTCATATAGGTCGAGCAGAAGCGTCTCTGACAGCACTGTCTTCTTTACAGCTCTCTTGAGAATGTAGCACAAACCAGCTACTGGTTTGAACCAGCTTCATCCATATGACATGACTTGCATTAAAAAAGCCACAATGGTGTGCCTGTGTGTGTGTGTGCGCGTGTGTGTCCCAGAGGGGAAAGGAGTGTGGAGGCTGACATCTGTGAATGTTGAATCACCTCTGTGAAAACTCACTCCTCTAAAGACAAACTTTGCTCCTCTATCTGCCTCCCATAAATAATTTTGGCTCAATGTCATTGTCTGTTTGTCGGACGCTTTTGAAAATCGCGAACGTGACTTTTCCAGCAAAGAGCTCAGAGGAAGCTCTCGGTGTGAGGGAACCTTCCGGAATACAAATTTCAGCTGCCTGCTAGCAGGCAACGAAATGTCCCTCTCACCGTACAGGAGGGAAAAACAAGAACTATGAAATACAAAAAAACAACAAAAAGGGCAGGCGAGATAGCGGGAGAACTGGGGAGAGAGAGAGAGAGATGGATCGGTCAGAGACACTGTAATTACTCTCCGAACACACATGCTCATCTCATGAGCAGTAAAAACACAGACATAAAGCGGCTGTTCTGAGAGTGCGAGTGCCTGTAGCCTGTATGAGTGTCTGTGATAGACAGAGAGAGATTGAGAGAGAGAGAGAGAGAGAGAGAGCACTGGGGTGGGGGAGTAGTGTTTGCAGATGCAGAGCATTACTCAATGCGTCATGAGCCGAGGGCTCATATTCATGCCATGTTTTCTACTGTGCTCCAGGGGCATTACCAGATTGAAATATCACACACAGCACCAAATCTTATTACGCAAACCCATGCCGCACTTGCAGCTACTTCCGGCCCTTAATTGACAGCATAGCTGCTTCTTAAACCAACTCAGAGCTTCCTTTTGCCCTTAAAACCTGATCTTAAGCCGTGAGCATTCAGCCATTCCGGTGCCTGCTTCTTCCTGTTTGCACCAGTGGCATAATAAAGCGGCATGAGCAGCACAATAAACCCGGCATGGGTTGTTTAGCAAAAAACACGCTCCTTGGTGTGGTTCGTGTTCAATTGTTTGAAAAACGGGCTATCAGCAGGCATCATTTGTGGCATTTCGATGAAGGCAAGTCAGGTTGAGTAAGGCAAGACCCCAGGTTGTGTGTTTGAGTGAGTTGTATTTATGAGCAGATTACGGATTAATGATGTCAATTTCTCATTTTTTTTAATTAGGTGCATCCGTCCTAACTGAAATGTCATCGTGTCCAACGTAGAAAAAATGCTGGGAAATGTCATGCAACAGCGACAAATGAGCAGGTGTCCCAATACTTTTGTCTATATAGCATATAACTAAAACACCATATCATCGCTGTTACTCAAAAAAACATGTATCTCCACCTTTAATTTGAACCTAGCAGTTTGTCATGATGAATGGACCAATAGAAATGCTCCAAACTGACTCACTTGGAATCACATCTTTTTACACTTTCACTTTTTTCTAGCACATTTTTATTTTTATATATTTTTTAATTTGTCAGTTGTTCTTTAGATTGAGTCAATGTTCATTGTTTATGATGAATGGACCAATAGAAATGCTCCAAACTGACCTGGAATGAAATCTCACATTGACTTTCATTAAAAGTTACGATGGTTTCTTCCTTCTCCTGTAGAGTTGTTGTTTTGTTGTCCTGAATCAAGAAGGAGAGCGTTGGAATTCTTGTCTAGAGACTCTTACTGTTTTCATGGGCAGATTACGGATGACTGTCATCAATTTTGCTTTTTTGTTTTGATTATTAGGTGCATCCGTCCTGACTGAAATGTCCTCACGTCCCACGTATGAAAAATGCTGGGAAATGTCATGCAGTGAGGGGTCTGCAGCAAAGGGATCCCTCAAAAGTGAAGCGACAGTAAGAATAAGATAGCAGTGCACCTGACGGATGTGAGTAAAATGCAAATAAAGGCTGCTAGAACAATAAAACAATCTTTTTTGATTAGGCACGTCGCCGCAGGAAATTCATTCTTTTCGCTTGTCAGATGTGACAGGCATAAGGGCAGTGCAAATAATGAGCAAGAGGGCTGATCTCACTTCTGACAAAACATGTCAGAAAAAGGAACGAGTCACACCCAACGCTTCAGTAAAAAAAAAAAAAAAAACAACAACAACAACAACAAGCATGCAAACAAACAAGCGTTCAGTTATGAACAGGTTCCCTCCGTTCTCGCTCTGTATGTTTTGTGTTCACGTCCTTTGAGACGTGAGGCAGAATTGTTGAACACTTCTGAAATAACGCTCCTGGCTTTACTATTGATTAAATAAAAATGCACAACAGGAACTAAGGAGCGAAAGCCTCGCCCACGTTTCCTCGGTCAAAAACAATTTTCGCTCGACTCCGCCGGGTCAGTTCAGTCATTGTCAGGGCCGAAAAAAATAAAAACCCTGCCGCCGATAAAGCCCTTCAAAACGGGTTTTGTGGAAAGCCACCACCAGAACAATGGATAAGGAAATAGCAATTTCCGCTTCATTTTAGCCCTGGCCTTGCACGCATTGAATTAATGTCAGACTACAGTGGTTATTTTTTTATTATTATTCTTTGCTTTTTTTTCTGAGGAGCCACTGCTTCGTTGATTTTTATAACATCATAAAAATTACACGCCTATTTCTTTTTACTCACCCCTGAAACCCTAAATTGCACTTTGTTCATCGAACTGTGCTGCCTTGCCTGACGATCCTAAGCCTACAAAAATTATCTCCAATTCTGCAGCTTCTCTGTTTGGTGTGTCAGGAGAGAGAGAGAGAGAGAGAGAGAGAGAGAGAGAGAGAGAGAGAGAGAGAGGAGAGAGAGAGAGAGAGAGAGAGAGAGAGAGAGAGAGAGAGAGAGAGAGAGAGAGAGAGAGAGAGAGAGAGAGAGAGAGAGAGAGAAAGGAATCCTTATGCCAGACTCCTTCAGTTCTAGCTCATTTGTTCCCCCAGTTGATTGATAATGAATACACTTTGGCAGCGCTGAATCACTGATCATATTTGTTGCATCTTTGCTTTATAATTTTTTCCTTTGGACAGTTACGTGCCGAAGGGCGAGAGAGAGAGAGAGAGAGAGAGAGAGAGAATGTAAGCGTTGAATGGCTGAACCTCAAAGTAGTATCATTATTAATCGAAAACACTTTCCACATCGCAAACTCAATACCCAGGAAAAGCGCTATTAATAACACGATAGCACACCTCAAAGAATTCACTGTGTTTCCATGATTGATTCGCTCCCTTTATTATGACTAATGTGTCCCTATAATTGGCCTTTTTAGCTGTGAGTCTTCACGCGACGGCAGTTCATACCCACCGATATGAAGGTAAATTTGAGTCCTCCTCAATAAAGGAGATGCATTATACTGTACGTCCCAGCGGCTCGACAAATTGTCTCGCTGAAGTTGAATATGCATGGCTTCAGAAATTCATTTATGTCTCCATCCTTTGTTCTTCTATCAAATAAAAAAATCTGGATTCATCTGGCAAACAGAGGGCTGGATATATGTGCAGTTCTGTCTGCGGACTCCGCCGGGGCTTGTAATAACATTTACTTTTCCCTGCATTGCCCTTGTATTGGTCTGCGGGCTGGCTGGAAGTCTGAGTGACTCTCTGAGACCTTACAGAATAAATACGCACTTGTCCTCCACCGCAAACAGAAATCTTCCTCCGTGACCTTACAAATTCTCTTTCACGTAAATGCCTGGAAAAGAAAAGCAAAAAAATCACTGAAGAATCCAAACTCAGTTGGAATCAAAGCGGCCAGTTATTGATTACAACGAAATCGGGCAGAAGCACTGAGCCTTGAGCCTGTCTTCCCGAGGCAGACGGAGAAAAGCTACCAGCCCAGAGATATGGAAAAGGGGTGTGCAGACTATTTACGCTGGAATTTATCCAAACAGACCAAGGGAGTCATTAAGGGTTTGATGAAGGTGGATGGGGAAGATGGGCTGCCTCGCTTGTGAGGTGGAACACTCCCTGATGTCATTAATGTTCTAGAGGAAATCCATTAGTTCTGTAAATGACATAACTCTCGCTGAGGGTCTGGGAGGGGATCCAGCATGAATCTGGCAAACTGACAGTGGACAGTGGTAGCTGAGACGCGTGTAAATAGATGTTATGACGAAAAGCACTGAGAACTGTGAACTGTGAACGGGGTAATGAGTGCCATTGCAGGCATCTCCAGGTTTGCAATGTTGGGTTTAAAACAGCGTTTCTCTAATTATTCTTTTTTTTTTTTTGGCCCTATCGATATATCTGTATGTTTTGTCAATAGGTTTGGAGCAAACAACCAGCCTTTTTTATAGTAAGATCCCTGAGGATGGGTCTGAAAACCACTGGTCTAACTGACAGGGCTCACTCTTTTGCAGGCTAAGGAGTGACTATTGGATTGGACCATGCCTAGTACACAGTCCAATCCAATATAAAAAAAAAGCTGAAAGCTGAAGGCCTATATTCCCTCCACTAGGCCATTCGGTGTGTCCACAGGAGTCAGAGAAATCAAATAAGAGCATCTGAGACTGAGCGAGAGGACTTTGAGGCAGCCAAACAATCAATCAATTGCCAGTCGTCTAGGCAGGACTGTACTTTAGCAGGGCTGATGTGCAGGCTGTCTCTGTGCCGTCTAGAGGCATTCTCCACTCTTAAGATGCATGGCTGCTCGGCTTAATAGGCAACATAAGCTGTGACGCAAGCTTCACACGTGGACATTCATTTGCTCCGGCGTAGGCCCAACAGCGTGAGCTCTTCATCATTCTGACATTTCGTAAACATGAAGCAGCCGTTAATTGATATATGAAAAGATGCTCGACGGGTGTTTGAGACGATCAGAAAGGGACGGATTGTGTGTGTGTTTGCCATTGGGCGTTATTTACTAATGTAATGTAATGTAATACTAATGTAATAACAACTGTGGCCAAGTTGTCATTAATTTAATGGCAATTTATAGCTCCGTCAGATAATCAATTAACCCTTTTCCGTGGTATCATTGGCGGCGGCGGCGAATGAGCACAAACAGAACAGCACTTCTGGTTGCAATGCCTTCATTAAAGGCAAACATTTTTAGAACTGGGCAATGAGCCTTAACACATAACGAAATGCCTCAATCAGCTTATAAAGTGCATGTGATTGAGGAGGAGGATTATCATGATGATGTTTTTTATTTTTTTCATTTATTTGTAAGCTTGATCAAATCACCTTCTCTTTTAAAGCCAATTCATGCATTTTCATGCATCTTCCAAGGCTACTGGCTGTTCAAGATTATTTTGACTGTGTATTTTTCACCTCTTCACTTCTTTTCATTTGTGTGCAGAGAGTAAGAAAAGATGAGACAGGGTGAATAGAATGAGTCACGAGCGAGACATCTCTTCACAATTGTGTAGAGCTGAGCAGCGGAGACAAAGGGCCACAGAGGGCTGAACAGGAAGCTTGGCGACATTGTTGAAGAAACATAGCCAGAGACGCCAGCACTGGAGGCTTTCGGCTTCAGTGGGCCTCCACGATTGCAATGGGAGCCGCATTAGAACCTTGATTCCCTTGGAAACCCACATGTCACGACCGAAGGAAAGACGGCAGCCATGAGAAGCTCTTCAGATGATGTGAGGGTTGCTCGTTTAAGCTGCCTAAGACGTGGGAGGGGATAAAGGCTCCAAGGCAACCATACGGCCATTCAGGGCTCGTGACAGAGCATCCACCAACAGGCTCAGGTGAAAAGCTATGTTAATTTCGAGCTTGATGACATCTCAAATCCATCTTGTGATTACCCGTACTGTCAGGTCTTGTCAGTGGTTACCAATTCTGGATGTTTTGCTCACATTATCAGGTCATGGACCTTGATGATTTTGAGCCAAATCTATGTCTCAAACCTAGATTTTGTCAATAAGTATCAGTGGCTTTTAGTTCATTCCTTCAATTATATCAGGGTATGATTCTATCTAGGGTTGTTGTGTTGTCAATGAGTCAAAGTGCATGATCTTCCAAAAAAAAAGAAAGGCTTATCACATTCTAAGGCATATTACTCAGTAATAACTACACGGACGCCTGTGCAGGCTGGTGTGGCTAGACTTTGGTAATAGAAGTCTGTTACAACACTTTTGGTCCACCAGCGGTCCATAGGCTTTTTAAGGGGTTGAAGCAGCATTACGCAAAAATTTGAATGTTTTGCTCATGGGCACCCCCTACAGTCAGGAAGTGCAATTCACTGTACTTTGTTTCGCTTTAGTTTCAAGCTTCCTCTGAACAACAAGCTTTACATGTGCATTTCTGGATAAGCTGAGAGATACAGAACTGGCATTTGCAGAGCAGAAAACAGGTGGACTGATGTGGTAGATATTAATATTATATTATGAATATTAAAATCTATATTATTATTGAATTATAAACATGAATCGGATTACACAGCGATAAAGAGTTAAAGATGCAATTCTCCCTATTACAAGTCTGTGAACAATTACAGTGGTTTTGAAGCTGATATTTCTAAGTAAAAATACAACATAAGGTTGCTTTAAACCAGTTATTGTCATTCTTGTTTAGCAGTAATCTCCTCCTTAATATTTTAAGACATGCCAAACTTAAGATCCTAAAAGAGGTGGTACAATGGCTCTGTTGTCTACATCTATTGTAACCACATTAATGCATTGCTAGTCAGCAATATCAGTGACTACTAAACATGCTGAAAACGTGGCATCATAGATCATAAATAAGCAACTTTACAAACATACAGCAGATGTTTCTCAAATCAATCACTGTAAACATTTTTCGATGCATTTTTAGCTCCGCTTATAGCCATGTAATACTGATACTGATAAAGTTAGAAAAGGTAATGGGCTGGCTTAAGCCTTTAATGTTTTATCTTTAATGGCAGCAGGATATTATTCGCTTGGAATGATTTCACATTATATCAGAAATTGTTATTCTCATAAAAACATCATCAAATTAGCTTGTTGTTGTTGTTTTTTTGTTGTTGTTGTTGCTGTTGTTCAGCCTTCATCTGCATTTCCCCAAAGCTAACCCCATGAGGACAGGGATTTACCCTATCATGGTTTTACAGGGCCCTTGGGCCCTCATAAAAAAACAAAAATACAGAAATTATAAAAGAATCAGATACATTTATTTCATACAGGTTTTAATGAGAGTTCTGTTTTCATAATAATACAAATTAGATCAAATAGCATGTGTAGATGCATGCATACATGTGGGTGTTTGTGTGTATATGCGTATTATTTGTAATTATTTGTGAAGGGCTAAGGGGGAGTTTCCAGGAGATGACAGGGCATGAGGTAAGGAGTATGATGGAAATGGAAAATGTTCTGTTTAAAAGACAAAGACAACCTGCAGGTGATGACCATTTAGGCGACACAAGGGCGCAAGGCACACACCATGCACATTTTAGACTGGAACATCTGTTATTCCATTTTTTTACAGTGGACATTCCAAGTGGCCTTTACTTGAGGGAACTATGAACATGATTGGGTCAACTCACCCGTATTTCTATCCTTTAATGAGATGCTTATTAAACTGTCTCCCAGGAAACTTCTGTGCAAGGGTGAGCAAAGGAGACAGCAGCGTTCCATCCATGGTGAGTGACCACAGCAGCGCCAGCTCTGCTTCAGTGAGTGACTAATGGTCAGTGAGGCTCGTCACTTCCTTAAGCTGCTCCAAATGAGATCAAATGTGTTGTTTCTCCAAAAGGCATAATCCAGGCATGCACTGCTGGCTACTGCTAATTAAGCCTCTGTTTAGAAAGGGGATTAAATAGAGAAGAACTATGCAAATGCAAAGGGAAAAGGGGGGAAAATGACAAATTAACCCACAGGGACTCTGACTGGCAGCCTTTTTTACCCCCAAAAAACAAACAACCAAAAAAAAAAAGAATCGTACAATGATCAATGTTTAAATTCAATCAGCATCTAAGCAAGCCCCCCTACAGAGGAACAAGGGAGCACAGAGACTGGTTAGGAGAAGTCCCTTAGCTATTGATCTCAGGATTGCTTAATAGCTTTCATAAGTGTACACAAATCCATCTGGGAAACTGCACGGTCGACACGCAAAATATCAATCAACCTGAAGAGATGGAGCTGTAATGACAGAGCCTTATTACACATGAGACAGACACAGAGAGAGAGAGAGGCAGAGAGATTATACAGAAGAGTACATTACTGTACATGCTGTTTAAAACCCCCAGCAATGCAGCTGTACCTTATACCCTTGTAGCAACCCATTAAACACCAATATGCAGCTACTATGTTGGTGTCACTGCTGCGCTGAGAGTATTCAAATAATACTCAAATAATGCTGTATCTGGTTGGCAGTATTCATATGCTGGTCTCTGTCTACTGATGGATGGGTAAATGGTGGGTAACAAAGTATGCAGCAACAGATGAGCTACAGTCAGCAACTGTATGTCTAGAAAGTCCACCCAAAGGAAAGGGCCCAAAGTAAAAATGTTGGGCACTTGGCATGCTCAGTACTCAGTAACACCCTTTGTCAAGTATCACAGCATGTACATGCTTTTTGTAGTCTTTCAATTCTTGTTTAATGGATTTCACCCATTCCTTGTTGCACTTTCTTCAAAGGGTTCTAGTTCTGTAATGCACTGCTCTCTTTAGATCCATCCACAGACCTTTGATGATATTTATAAATCGGTGGACTGTAAGGGCCATGGCAAAAGCTTCAGCTGAATGATGGAGTATCCTGCTGTACAAGCCTACCTCTCTTCATATTTAGCTTCTTTACAGACAGCATGATGTTTGCTTCCAGAATGTACTGTTTTTTAATTGAATCCATTCCTACAGCCACTGGCTGAAACACAAGCCCTAAGCCTGATCAGTCCACCCCCAGGCTTAACAGTTGGCGAGGTGTTCTCTTCACGAAAGGCCTCATGCAGAAGCTCCATATATACTAGAGGTGTATATGAAAGGCTGCTCCCACAGTCCCACATAGCTCACTGGCAGGTAGTGGTGTTATCTGTTGCACCACACCAACCACTACTATATATAAATGCTAAAACAGTACATCAGTAAATGTTAATATTAAGGTCTAAGTAAAAAAATGGTACTTTTACTTAAGTACTTTAGTATTTTCTAACTGTAATATTTGTACTTGTACTTAAGTATGGGACTTGTGCACTTCTGACACCTCTGGGCCTTTCCTAACAATAGTTGCGAACAAGCTAAAGCATTAATATGCTAATTAAGGTCTGAGACAAAAATGCTGAAAGCTATCTGAGAGCTCAAATCTCCTGCAGTTTTGTAAAAGTTTTCACTCTTTAACTTCACAAAACACATACACTAAGATATCTAAAATGTTAAGAAAGGAGATTTTATTTTTATTCTTTATTACTTTATGCCTTTTAGAAATCGGTTTATCTTGTACTTGTACTATTCACAATAACAGAAATCTTCAACGAGGATGCCCAAACTTTTGCATGCCACTGTATTTGGATTTGGTCAAGCTAAAAAAAAAAAAAAAGGACAGAAAATGGAGATGTGAATCAAAGCAGTGACCATGGCTGAAGCCTCATTATGGCTTCAACGCAGTCCATGACCTTTTTTGACCTCTGGTCTTTTCCATCATAAGAATATTTTTACACGTGCAGTTTGCCAGAACTTAGGACCACAGGCAGGGTGACCACCATGATATGCATATCAAAAAGAGGGCCAAGAGCAAGAGCAAGAATGGCAGTGCATTAATCCATTCCGCCCAGAGACTTCCTTCCGAAATTGAGCAGGAGCGAAAGCTCATTTTGTCGGGGAAACATTTATGATATGCAATATCTATCCATCAGTTATTACGGCTGGGCCTCTGCAGAAAAAAAAGGCAACAATAATGGAGAAATCAGTTGTCGACAAATGCAAGCTCGCCGAGCTCTCGAAAAACACAGAATATGGAGCTGTAATACTAATCCTTTCATTTCCTCCTGGGATAAGGACTAAACATACTGTACTCTGGTTCTCCATAGCTTCTGTGATGCTAGACACAATCCTGACATGAACCCCTAAAAATGTCGCATGAGCTGATCTCCCTCAATGCTGACAAGAACGTTGGGGGTGAGGAGGCCATGCTGTGCGCCAAAAGAAAACATGTTTGTTTTGCCACAGCCCAAACCCTCCCACCCCACCCCCCACGCCTTTGCTTATCTGCTCTTTGCTAAATGTGAAGGTTAAGGGGGCTTTGCCCGGGAGAGCTCTAAGAGGACACTCGGGTGCAGGGAGAAAGCACTTTATATTCTCGGTTCACCTCCCTCGCCAATCTGGCTCTGGGCTAGCGAGTGATCCAATTGCACAAGTCATAATGGAAAACAAACATGCTGTATTTCTGACCGAATGAAGGGGGAAAAAAAGAAACAAAAGAAAAAGTGAAAGAAAAGGCCACTCTCGTGACTCAGGGCTGGTGTGAGGCGCTCCTTCTGTTCATGTCACCTCCCTGTCCAATAAGCACTTCAGACCCAATGTTACTATCTCAGGAGTCCTGCTCTAAAAGCCAGGGTGCGGTGGTCCGAATCTGTCAAGGAGGTGATATCTTTGGTCTGAGCCTGTCTGAACAATTTTTTTTTTTTAAACGTGTTAAAAGGGGTGATCTCTGTGTAGAGGTGTGTCGAGATGGTAACTTAGGTGGAAACCAAAGCATTTCCTCCGAGCTACAATGGAAGTGGTTTAGAATAGTAGCTCTGCTGAGAATGAGTAAAAAGTAAAAAGAGCTGCAGTAAAAATGATAGCCTGTGTCTACGGCGATTGTAACATCAGTTGGAATCACTTGATCCAAGCCATTTCACATGAAAATTCAGGGCCGGTGAAAGACTGATTTAACGAGACATTGATGTCAGAGGATCGATGCAGCTGCTTTGGCAGGAATTCGAATCGGTGCATTGACAAAGCAAGCAAATCACTTCTGTACATTGCTGGTACAAGGGGGCAGACATTCACCTTTCATTAGCAGAATAATTTGATTAGATTAAGCTGAAGGTGGGAACTTTCTATAATTTTCTACCTATAAGCAGTATATTGGTGTTGCTTAGGGTCTCCGAGCCATCATTTGTCAACGACACACAGTGAGTCGATGCATATCCTTACCAAGGTGTAGGCTGTTGCAGAGGACATCGCTGTATTCTTAAACATACTAATTATTTGGGGATGGCTTGGTAGCTTAAAGACCCCAAAGTATAGATTCCCTGAATATGGTTTCTAATCATAAAAAATGTTGTTATTCCCAAATGGCCCCTATTGTTACAGCCCACCTTAATCTTAAATGCTTCCCATCTAGGCCCCATGTACAACCCTCCTGGTCCCGTCATTGACCCTGTTGAGCATCCATATGTGAGGTGAACATGGAACTCTTGGACAAAACTCTATGGTTCCCAGTTGGGCTATACAGGCCTATACAGCACCAAAATGGTTCTTCTGTTGCCAAGGAACACTTTCAGTACAGTACAGGTTCCTTCTTGCTTATGATACAAACCCACACAATTTGTAATAAGTAGACCTCAGGGAAAGAATAACTACACAGAAGATTACATGTAGCTTATGGGCCATTTAATTAATAGCTAATTGATAATTAGCATTTAATACTGCATATTAGAACTAAATGCTACAGTCTCTTAATGCCTTATGCTGTAGCTGGCTTTCAGATGCCCAAAACAGCAATGACAACAATACTATTCCATGCACTGTGCTTGGGTATGTAAGCACGCCAGTGGCATGGTGTTGTTTTGACGTTCTAAAGAGGTGGTTGGAGCTCATGTCAAGCACTCCAATATACTAAACACAGTTTCTGGTCCAGAAAAAAATGATATTTATATATTTTTTTGTGAGTGATGCTGAAACCTTTGGTTTAAGTATGTGACAACACACCATTTTATGCTTTCAAAATCTCATAACAGTTTAACAACAGGCCGCAACCGCTCTCTGAAACTCTGTTTGCCACCGGTGCTTTGAAATGTCCTTCAAACAACATTGCCCATATAATTAGCATTTCTTAAGTCACAACCAGGCTTGCTCCTGTACCTAATTTAGCTAAAAAAAAAAAAGAAAAGAAAAGCACACACAAAATAAATGCTACAGTTTATTGTAATAAATGATTCAAGTGCACAGATTAGATGAAGAAGAAAGCATTCCCAGCCCTCTGTTCTGAGAACGTTAGCTCATGCTCTAAACAACAGCAGGCTCTGCAAGCAAACAGAACATTACTTGTTCAATCTTACGTGTAACTCCTTTCAGCAATGAATTGTAATAGGCTCTCGAAAAAGTGCTCTGCACAAGTTAATTACTTGCCAGGCCTAACAAAGCAGAAATGGTCCAACCTTTACGGGACTTTACACAGACTTACTCACTTACTCACAAGCTACCAAACTTAAACACCAAAAGGCACAAATATACACACACATAGCATCAGCATCCAGCTGTAAGCAGTATGCAGAGGTGCTTGGGGCCCCTAAACCATGACTTGGCATTAAGACACAGTGAATCAGTGGTATAGGCAGTTGTACGGGGCATCCTTGTAGTTTTAAAGAAGCAGAAAATGCAATTGGATTATATGTCAATTTGGTTATTGGCGGGTGGGTAGCTTAGCACCCCCAAATATTCAGAAATGGCTGTTTATGAAATATTATATGTATATATTATAATAATAGTATTAATTATGTTTATATAATATTCATTTAATACTATATTCATAACCAATGCAAAGAGTTTGTATTTTGCATTTTTTAAAGCATATAGATGTGTACAGGCATGTGTGTGAAAAAGTCAAGACACCCCTGAATACACTACCTTTGTCTTTTTTTTTTTACATATGGGTATTTGATCATCATGTGAACAATACTAATAATTTGCTGAGTGTAATAATAGAAATGCAGATTTCATGTGAGGAAAATGTTAGGACACCGCCACATTTATTACTACTTAAAAAGGCTAAAACTAGAATCAGCTGCAGACTATTAGAACACAAATAGAGAGAATTGTGGAAGAGCCTGTCTTATTAAACCCATTTTAGCTTGGTGTGCTCCTGATTGCTCTTGAGTGGGATCACCATGGCCAGATAGCCTTAGGAAAGAAGACTGTAGATGCACATGATTTTGGGACAGGATTTAAAAAGATCTCAGAACAATTAGTAAGAAGTCATTGCACTGTTGGTACAATAATTTGCAACTGCCAACATGGCCAAGTCAGGCCATAAGCAGGTTCAACCCAAGAGCAGAGTTTAAGATGCACAAAGAATTGTCCAACAATCCTAAGCTGTAATCAAAGGACCTAAAGGCAGCTCTTGGCACAGCTGATGTCAAAGTATAGCATCTAGCATCAGAAAGAAACTGGACAAGTTAGATTTTCATGAGAGGTGTGCTAGGAGGAATCCCTTGCTATAAAAAAAAACAACCAAACAAAAAATAGCATCACATTTTCTTATGCCTGTACGGAACCTGAGTATGGTTCTACACCATGGAAAATGGTTTGTGGGAGCCTATGAATATTGTTAATCTGTTAAAAAAAACTGTCCATTATCCAGTCCATACAGTTCTACTAAGCCTAAAAAAGCCCATTTTTAATAATTGTTATTATTGTGATTTTTTGATTATCACCAAAATCAACACATTTATGTGGTTCCACCTTTTCAGCCTACAGCAGTTTTCGTGGAGCTCCTTTCAGCAATGAACTTTAATAGGCTTTCGAAAAAGTGCTCCAACCTTTATCCCTTTACACAGACTTCCTTACTCACAAGCTACCACACTCAAGCACAAAAACATGTGCACACACATACACATACACACATAGAAATAGTGTCACTCTGGGCTCCCCATGAAAAAAACAAACAAAAAAAAACATAATTGAAGACTCCTCATAACCAGTGCTTGAGGCTGAGTGCGCGATTCATTTTTCTCCAGGTGTCTAGATATTGTGTCATCTGTTTTATAGCTGTGTGAAGACTCATCAATCATCGTGGAGGTGTCTCTCCCTCGGAGGTTGGGTGGTGGACTATGTGGCGAGGGGGTTTGGCGGATGAAAACTGATAGCCAAGTCACGAAGATAAATGCACGTGCTCTGCTGGAAATGTAAATAATTACGTGGCTGAAAGCTAGCGGGGTTGGTTGAAGACACCCTTTGTTGTCAACCTAATTTCATGCTGCTCGAAGACTCATCCTCTGCCGAAGGGGAAAGAAAACAGCACTGATGCGCTGCGGCAATATTCGGTATACGACACAAATCCGGAACCCCCACAGCAGCACAAAATAATCTGAAAATCACAATCAGAATTACACATGCTGAAGCAAATAAGCCGCTTCACATCGTGGATAACCCCCCATTAACCATAGAAAATCATTGAAGCCCTCAGCCTCCAGGGAGTTATTCGCTTTAGAACGTGATGGCAAAACCCAGTATGGTATAACACATCCGTGTTGGAAACTGTATTGTAAATAATTACAATTAACCGTTCTTCCACAAAGTCATTTGTAAAGTTATGGTTGCTAAGCAACATCATGGTCAAAAGCTGTTTTCGCACTTAAACTCAAGACAATGCTGGGTCACTTTTATCAGCAATGATTGGGCTTAATTTACTTTGCAATTTGCGAGCATATACAGCCATATGAAAAACAAAGCACACTGAACACACACTAAAATTTATGGTTTTACATGTCAGTACATAATATATATATATATATATATATATATATATATATATATATATATATATACCGTAGGAGGTCTTAAAATTTCACTAAATTACACTTTGTCATTGTTTATTCAAAAAACCTAGGCCAAAATGCAGAAGCAGCTTGTGAAAAATATACCCCCTACCTGCTTCCATAAGAATGAAAAGGTTACGTAGCAGCCAGGTCTTGCTCATTAAATATCCTTGATTGACTGATCATCAGCAACTTTGACCACCTCTATAAAATGATGGGAACATTTTGGCCGTTTGCTGGTCTGGAGCATCCAGGTGTGTTATAAGACAAAGCCAAGGAGGAAAGACTGATCAGCACTGATCTTAGAGATGCAACTGTTGCTGCCCATCACTCTGGGAAGGGTTATAAGGCCATTTCTGATCAATTTGATGTCCATCATTTTACAGTGAAGAAGATTATTCACAAGTAGAAAACATTCAAGACAGTTGCCAATCTTCCGAAGAGTGGACATCGCAGCATATTACCCTCAAGGTCAGACCATATAATGCTCAGAGATATTGCAAAAAAAAAAATGATAAAACAGCCGCTACATCTCAGACTCCACAGGCCTCAGTCAGTATGTTAAATGTTAAATGAAAAAGACTGAACTGTATGGCTTGTTTGTAAGGGTTGGCAGGAGAAAGTATCTTCTTTCTAAAAAGATCATAGCAGCACAGCTTAAGTTTGCAAAGTTGCATCTGTACAAACCACAAGACTTCTGGAACTATGTCCTTTGGCAAAACTCAACAGCACCACGTTTGGCCAAAATCAAACACTGCACATCAGCACAGATGCTTCATACCAACTGTCATGCACGTTGGTGGAGGGGTGATGAGTTGGATTTGTTTTGCACTGCAGTCACAGGAACTGGGCACCTTGCAGTCATTGAGGTGATTTTGAACTCCTCTGTATACTAAAGTATTCTAGAGATTCTAGAACTGTAAGGCCATCTTTCACAGCTAAAGCTTGCCTGAAATTGGGTCATGAAACAGGACAATGATCCCAAGCAGACCAGCAAACCTACAACAGAACAAATAAAAAAGAAAAGAATCAGGGTTTTGCAGTGGTCCAGTCAAAGACCAGATCTCAACCCATATGAAATGCTATTGCGGGACCTTAAGAGAGCTGTGTAAAAAAAAAAACGAATATCCACAAACCTCGATGAACGGAGTACTTTCTACTCCTTACTTTTTAAAAATAGCCACATTACTCCTATTTCATTTCGGTTTGTTTTCGTTCCGGCTTGTCATCGTTCAAAAAAAACAAAACAACAAAACCCTATCCATATAAATCGCACCATCCGGAAAGTGTGAATTTGATTGTGGTTGGATAAGAAGTATAAACATATACCATTCTGACTCCCTATTGGTTTGTACACAATCTATTGCACCTGCACGTCACATCACACTCCAGCAAGGACCTAGCAAATGTATGTAGCCTAGTATAAAGATGTCCGTGGCAGAGATTATTTGATAACATGCCTCTGAAGTTTGACTTTTTGCATGATAACAATACTTACATACTATAAATGCTCCTTTAATATATTTGATATTACTAAAATGCATTTATTTTCAATGGGCAGATATGTAGCTGAAAAAGGTCGCCTAGTACATCCCAACATTTTCTAACATGAACATTTGAATATAACATTATAGTCATTATGGCTTTTAGAAAAATGTATTTTTGGGGAGGTGAGGAAGTGCTCTTTGGATCAGATGCACATCAGATTCAAAACCTTGACGCTGGCCTAAAAAGCCCAGAAAGGACCAGCCCCTCCGTTCTTGATGGCAATGGCCAAAAGCCATCAAGTGAATTCAAAAGCTCTTTAAATGAAGAAGTTAAAGAGTGTCCTGGTGTACTGATGTTGTGGGGTCATCAGTGCATGCATATGAAGTGTTTTATAAAGGCCTAAAATGTAAACATTTGTTTAGATTTGATGAAATTTTATTCATAGTAATCACAATAAACAATTCTTCCTCTAATCAACGCAGCTCAATACAAGTAGGCTAGCAACCCAGTGGGTCAGGTTTATAAAATACACTTTTATAACATAAAAACAGGCAAGTATTGAAGCATGAACACCCATTCAGCTGTTTAACTAAAATATTTAGAACACATTTTCTGACCTGAGCACCAGAGCAAACACCACAGCTGCTAATAAGATAAATGTGACTTTCTTGAGAGGGATAGTCAGATAAAATAAAAACACAAATAAACATAAAGGAGAGATAATTCTGGCACTCTGTCATGACCTAAAATAATGAATTCATAAACTCAGCAGTTTGGGTCGAGCACTGAAACTGTATGTCTGTATGTTTTATATCTGTCTTTTTTTTGTCTTGCCACCACGTTTGACTATGATTAATGTTTTTTGCTGTATGTTTCGGTTGTTTATTTATTGCTTTGGATTTTACCAGACTTTCACTGCACTCAAACCAAACCAAAACTTTATAAATAGATCTTGAATATACTTATATTTGTGCATTAATAGAGCGGTTCAGGTTTCCACGCATTGAGTTCTCCATCCATTTCTCAAAAATATGGACACTAACAAACAAAAACCTCTTATTAATCTTATTTACAGGTGAAGGAAAAAAACTCTCCTACATTCAACAAATGTCAATGCCAGATTTCAAAGCATTTTAGAGCGTTTCTGTTGGTCCATTTATCATGGAATTTAGACACAGTGTATCAACTAGCAGATTTACATTATGTCAAAAAATGAAAAATGGCAAGAATGGAGATTCTTGTAACAAGGTTTTTGCACGATAGCGACAATACATTCACTAATAAAAAGAGTGTGCTAAATATTTGGTGAAGTCTAATATTAAGGAGCCAGATGATTGGATAGCGGATGATCAATAACACACTGCTGTGTGGCAGTATCAGAGAAAACACATGTGCGTTAGCTGTTTTCCGATAGGATTTTCCACTCTTTTTCCTGCTGAATGCATGCTCCAGCTCCTGAGCTCCTGGACTAAGGTACCTTTGCTGACTCCAGGTGTTGAACTGGTGTGACATTAGAGCATGAAGATGGCAGGTGCATCAACATTTGCTTCAGACCCACCAAGCTCGGCAGTGCCAGGAATCTGTCCTGGAAAGTGTCCATCTGGTGACACCTCTGCTTCTTTTGGCGCTAAGAATATCAGCCAGGTGCACTCGCAGCTGCCTCCTTATGGCACCGACGAAACTGTCACCTAGAGAGTGCTGCCTGCTTGCTGAACTGTTCAGAATCCTTTCAGTAGTTCATTACCATTACACGCTTACACACAGGAGTAACTGCTTGGGGTTTATAACTGTAGCTCGGCCCAAAAAATGTTGATGAGTGTTGCCAGCCATTATAATCGATAGAATAAAGAAGTTCTGGGATATCAAAGTATCCCTGAACTGCTTCAAAAAGCATATTTTGAAAGCTTCAGATGGGGTTTAGAGGAAATACTGCAACTGTTTCGAGGCCATCAACCAAACTGAGCTAATTTTTGCAGCAAGTGATTAATTCTAACGCTGAAAAATATTAAATCTAGCCACATGTGACTTGAAGAGAGTATTTCAGCACCAATCCCCCAGGGGACAACAGTGACGACCCCTTTCGGACAACTGGGAGCAAGCTATGGGATTTTAATGGTCTAGTCTGTTAACAGACCATCAGGAAGATTGAGTTGCAGCCACATTTGTGCTACTGATGAGTAAATAATGGAGCAAGACCCCACATCATTAGTATTCAAATGCAATTCAGAGCACCCGAGTAATTCAGGACAGAAGGCATGTACAAAAGATTGGCTTCTCATGTGACGTCTCATCTAGGCTCTGGAAGTCTGGCCCATGCAAATTGTCTTCCCCTGGATCACCGGCATTGTAATTCTCTGATTTGAGGTTAACACAGAAAGCCCATTAGCCATAATTGAGGAGAACACATGTCGTCAGGATTTGGCGGGTACAGGGTGACTCACGGGTGGTCGTTAATGAGCTCAGCTCTAGTGCTTTTTTTTTCTTTGGGCGGGACAAAGGTGAGGAACGTGACGCCCATGCCACATCAGGTCATGCCCTAGGGCCTCGGCACTCAACGTTGGATGTGGAGCTACAGCATCTTCAGGGACCCTCATCACCACCTCAGTACGTTAACTGTCAGATCCATCAACGTGTCAGGACAGAGCCGGGAAGGCTCATGCTTGTCACCCTCAGGGTCTTCAGAATGGCGATGCACGCCAGTCAGCATCCTCGCTCTACCCTACCCCGATCAGTAAATCAGACTCCTTTTAGCCTGTTTGACAGAAATCATGTTGATCTGAGAGTCATTAGGGACCTTGCTTAAATAAATGGAGTCAATAGTCGCTCGGGAGGCGGCCAGATCGATAATCCCAAGATCACCGTTACAGAGAGAGGCACTTTCCAACAAAGCCTTCACCATTAATCTTCTCTCCGATAAACGCCAGCTAACCCGAAAAACGTGCTGTAGATGAAACAGATTGAAAACGTCACCTTTAATCTCCACTTTTTGACACTATAAAGGCACATTATCTCCTCTGGATGTCTGACAGAGCCTGTATTTGTTTTCTCCACAACACGGTAACCCATGAGGGAGATGATTGGCTGATTGCTGCTAATTTGATGGAGATGGGTCATAATGAGTCATATTTACTTTAGTTAATTGTGCATTGTGACGGCCTGAGGGCAAGCCTGCTGTCTTGCTGCCGCTTGTTTGTTTGTGTTTTTCTTATCGTAATGAGACTCAGGTGCACTTCATTTGGGGAGGGACTGGGACATCTTGAAGAAGAGCTCTCTAACACTGAGAAGGACCGAAAACATGGTTGGAGAGTCGTCACAAGAGAACGAGATGAAGCATCTTAAACCTGTAAGTGAAGCTGGTATGAGCTATTAGATATTTTCAGTCTTTCCAGCTCAGCCACACCTTAGCTCTTAGCTCACCTGTTCATTGCCATGTTTAGTAGGTCTGTTTAAGCAGGGAAAATCAGCAAACTGTGCTGGACTCCGACCCCCACTGCCTACCCCTTGCCTAGGTGACAGGGTGATGTATTGACATGTATATCACAATGATTGACAGGTAAGCCACTGATGTTGCGTCAAGGGCTAAAATCACCATGTTTGGAAAGAGACGTGATGGAGAACTAGAGGGAACCAATTTACACGTACACAAATGGCAATAATAAGCTATTAGCCTACCATAGAGTAAATCTTCCACTACTCACAGTGTGCCTGGCTATCGAAGAAAACATCCACACATTTTCTATTCCACAGAAGTGGTCCTGAATGATCAAAATATAATACTTTGCAATTCCCCACTGGCATCTACATTTGAATTCCAGAGCTGCAATGCTGTAACAATAGATGCTGTATGTAAAACATATAGACATGGCTTAGGAACTAATTGATAATACCGATTTATTTTAACAAGAATATATTGTAATAATGATTTTTAGATATTGCCCTGGCCTAATCCCGAAATGACATACATACATCTGTGAACACCTGCTTTGTCTGACTTTAGCTTTAGGTTTAGATAGAGTACCTGAACTGATATACTGACCTTGTTTTATTGTTTGTGGATGTGTAGCTGACAGCTCACTAAGCTAGCAGAGTAAACAGTAAAGTTGCATAAGTAGTCATGTACAACAGATGGAGGAGTATGCTACATAAAGCCCAGTTTAAATAGTCAAATTAATGTTAGCATTTTTAAATATTAAGTATTAAGTATACATAGAGACGTAGTGATCCACAAAAATCAGCTCCTTAGTGTTACGTATTTTGTATGTTAAGAAATTCAGAATACACAGATCAAAGGTTCTCTAGATTTTCTTTTTTAGCACTAGCCATGCTGTCTGCTATCAAAATAAGCCCCTAAAATCACAACCCCTACAATTGATTTAATAAAAGCTGTCATTAGAGCCTATAGGCCCCTGTATGAAATAAGACCTTTCCCCTCCACACCCACTTTACTCTGATAGGCTGCACCAGAATGCTTTGTTTCTATGATGGATAATACATGTAAGACTCATGAAAGACAGTCAGGGTCATACCGGCGATACAAAAATCAATTTCAATTTCAATACTTATTGAAATCATTATACCCCTGATATTAAATGATTTTACTGCTCTGATTCTGCTTTGTCTGCTTTGTTTTTCTGGGTTTCAAAGGGAATCTGCATCACACTGCAAGGATGGCTTGTTTTTCTGCTGACGTTTACAACTGCATTTATGATAATATGATCCCAAGGGCTCATCTATCTAACAAACCTCACTTGAGCTAATGGAACAGCCCTTAAAACAGCATTAGGGATTCCTATAAGGATAAATAGTGCAGGCAGGTTGATGAAAGAATGGTACTGTATTGGAGTGAGTGCTTGTTTCTGAGCTCCTAGACATGGTGATGCATTTTATTCACTGCAAAAATGATCTCTTAGCAAGTGAGATCTTTATACATACAGTCTAAATATCTGATATTTCTCATTTTTACACTGTTGCAAGAATATTGTAAGATTATTTAACTTATGACTACTGTTTTTAAGTGATTTAATCCATTGAAAGCAAATTATTTTTGCTTGTTTCAAGCATTATTTCTTAACAAAAGCTACATTATCTACACTACAATAATCTCAAAATAAGAAATATTCATTATTACTATTTAGACTACATTTAAGATGATTTCCCTGATATCATTTATTTGTTCAATGAAATTTTAAACCTCAAGGCTGAATGCTGATAAAAGTGGTGTAAGCAACAGCATATTCCAGCCTAATACTTTTTTGATATTTTTTTTTAACTTAGACTACTTGTAATGCTTGTTGACTAGTGAGACAAGCCCTCAAGATCAACATATTCACCATCCTTTGCACATCTAAGAGCCCTTTAATGTAATGTTTTGCTTTTCAGCTCAGCACTACTTTCTTAGATGGTCTCCCGGATTGCTTAGCCTGCGCTAGAGTTGCGCGATTCTGATTACCAATTTCCATAAAGGTCACACTTATTATTGCAGTGGGGAGAGCACTAGCATCCCCTGAGCACTGCTGATTGCTCTGTTACTTGGAGTGCTTCCTGTGAAGCTGAAGGTCATGTCTCTGCCTCTAAGTCGGGTTGTGACCAGGCTTCAACCCACCTGCTGCTACCACTGTGACTCCAGCAGGTCTGCCAAAAGGGGGCGGAGGGTTAAGTTTCTTTAACAGACACTCCCTCACCTTACGGCCACCTGGCAGATGCGACAGGCTGTGACCAAAGTCAAAGAAGTCTTAGGGCACTAGTTTATTGATGCATAGCTTTAGGACCAGTCTCAAATGCATGGATTATAATATTTGGATGAATTCTATACTTACTAGTAGCACTGCAGTTTAGTCCAATAAAACATTTAAAACATGATCGGTTTAGCCATGGATATTAGTAAATATAAATTTCATATTGTCGATATTTCATTGCCAATGAACTTCTAAAATGCTAGCAGGGGGGCGAGTGGTCCAGACCAGTCCTGTCTATGACCAGAGGTTTGCTAGTTTGAATCCTGTTTATGCTACTAGCCATCTTCAGCCAGGGCCCTGAGAAAGCACTATTGGCTGGGTAGGTGTAAGCAACCTCCAGGGCAATGCGCTGAGTGCATTGGTTGCCAAGTGACGTTGCACTGGCAGCAGTTCGGAAAAAGAGGCACTGGCTGAGTTCGGAGAAGGCATGTGTTGGTACACACCCTCCCATTGTCTGGAGCATTGCATGTGATAGGGGGAGAATGTGTATGGGTTGTGTAATTAGCGATCCAAAATGGGAAGAAAATGGGGGTAAGAAAATGGGTATTTCACACTATCTGTCTTCTTTTGCAATTACACACTACACAACTCAAACACATGCTCAAACACATGCTATCTTGTTACTAGGAGAAACAGATACACAGTAACATCAGCAGTGTTAAATTAAGACCCAATAAGGTCATTATAACACTATGGTGGAACATATGTGGTCTAGTTCTACAGAAAGTAGAAAAAAATGTTAACTGAGCATTGCTGAAAAGTAACACTCGAAGCGTACAATGTCACACATGCTGGTGTGTTCATAATTAAAACTAAAGGGGTTTAAAACTTCTGCCACTGATTGTACTCATTTTGGTATCCCTTTTTAGTGACGATGCCTTTCTCTCCCAACCATCCACTTCAAGTGCCCCCAGTAGCTGAAGACTGGAGCCAACAAGCACAGACTTGGTTAGTCTGAGAGCCAGGCCTAAAATCGAAGTAAAGTCATGTAATTTCATCATGCATGGCAATTTAGTCCAAGATTAAGCTTAATTCATGTCTATGAAACTGCCCCTAAGGACTTATCGATCTGCTTCATTGGAGCAATGATAAAAGCCAAAGTGTAAAGTAAATGGTTGCTGAATAGCAAGCACCCAAACAAACTTCTGTATTGTTTTGATAGATCACGTTCTTCACAAATTGAATTAAATTAAATAGCACTATTGATAAAGAAGAGAAGATTCAAATCAGACATAGACATTTAGCCTCAGAATTAAAGAAATCAGGTGCCATGGCTTATAGCACTTAAGTAGAGGACTGAAGTCTGTAATAGAGAACTGCATCACATTATCACAATCTGAACCAGGTTAACTTTCAAGATTACATTTGAAATAAAAGTGCTAATTTTACAAGCAAAACAAATATATATATATATATGGTAATTCATTAATCAAAAAACGAATCCCTGCATCCTGGTCTACACCTGCACTGTGGAGGGTATTTTGATGGGCTGCATCACCACTTGGTATGGGAACTGCACCTCTCTTCAGTGGAAAGCTCTGCAGAGGGTGGTGCGCACAGTCCAGCACATCATCAGGGTTTAGCTTCCAAACCTTCTGGATTTATGCACCAGCTGTCTGAGAAAGTCCAGGATGAGTATTATGAACTCCACCCACCCAAGCCACTGCCTGTTCTCACAGCTGCCCAGCGGCAGGAGGTACAAAAGCATGAAGGCCAGGACAAGCCGGTGTCCATACAGCTTCTACCCCCAAGCAATCAGGCTGCTGAACAGCCAGTAGTACAGTGTATCAGTCCAGTCCAGTCCGTCACAACGCTCTCTCAACGGTCTCATCACACCTCCACCACATACACACACACTCTGCAACCATGCACTTACTTACTTACTGGAACTGTGACCTCTGCTCAGTCATACTGCACCCCCCCACACACACTACACCTGAATTCACACCTTATGCAGTGTCTATATGTAAATAGTAATGGTTATATATCAAACCTGTGCAGTTTAAACTGTAAATGTAAATGTAAATGTATATATAGTGTGTTTATAGTGTACGTTAATGTGTGTATATTCTGTATTTCTTATTTTGTATATATTATGTTTTTACCACATTTTTTCACTCACATTGTCTTAAAGTGATATGATAATAAACCTGACGTTTGATGTTTACATAAAGTAAAAGACATCTGCAGTGTTACAGTGATGTAGAAAAATAAAAATAAAAACACATAGAAACACAGGCTTATATCTGACAGTCACAATATATTATTCTCAATTTGTTCAAATGAAACCAATTTATTTTTCACACTGGAGTAGATTTAAAAACCCTATTAAAAACAACTACTAAAAAAAACACAAGTAAACCATTTCCTCATATTCAGTGATTTAATGTTTTGATTTTCTGATCATAATATTGACCAGCTGCAAATGCCACTGTAGTAAATGCTACATCTTTTAACGAGCTGGTTTACAGGCAATCTCTAAGAGCTGGAGGAGATGACCCAGTTTTATTCAGAATCACAGTGCCAAAACATCAGCAGTTATTGCAGTGCACTTGGAAGTTAGCAGCAAGCTCTCAACCATGCTCAGCACTACACACAGAGATGGTAATCATGGCAAGCCTTGTTAAATTCCCTCTCTCTAGATTAAACCCAGTGTTTTTCCTCCCATTTTATTTAGTGGTTTGCACCCAAGATTATGTCGCTTTTAAAGAGACGCACAAATATTCATGTGAATTCTTGTGCAACAGTGTTGCTCTTGACAGTGTTTTCTCAGTGTACTGCAGCAAAGGCTCTTTGCACCTAATGATCAAATCAGGCTGCACATTTTGGGCTTGAGCTCAACTTGTCTACTTTTGTACTGAAACCAGGGTTGGAACAATGCATCAAAATATTGCCATACTGAAGTGCAAAAAAAGAGATATTGTGGCAGTGTGAAAATGTATTCTGGAGAACTGACATTCTATGAATTATGATATCTAAAGCAGTTGCACCGTTTGAACCTAGGTTTGCAAAGAACCAGCATTAATCAATACAACCCACTCTAGCACTCCTCCATCCCAGATCTAGTCTCAATAGTCTTTAAGCCACCAGTTTTCTTCAAATTTTGTTCAAGTGTTCCCGAGCAGCGCACTTGTCTAAGTGTTGGCCCCATCAACACTATAGCCATCTGTAACCAAGAGTCCAAGACAGCATAATTGGCCTCATTCTCACTGGTGGGTAGGATAGTCAACCCTCTCCTCCATCACTCAGTGCAATGATAGCCAACAAAGGCATCTGTTAGCCAACATGATAAAATTGGCAGTTAGCACTCTCCTCTGAGAGTGTTGACCTTTCAAATTACATAGTATTGGAGGCATTGTGGAACGACAAGGTGGTGCTTTACTAGGAGGAACCACATGCTAGCATTTATGGTCCCAGCTTGGTAGAATCACGAGTGATGGGGGAGCAACAAAAAATCCTATCTGAGAAAATCAGATCACATTTCACCAAAATGCACCCCAAAATATTTGTAACATCTGCATGAACTCCCATCTGACAACAAGGCTGGAGTTCAGCACAATTTGCCAATTGCCCTGCTCTAACAGATCTAGCAAACCTGACAATTAACAGGTGAGTTAAGTCAGGTGTGCATGAGCAGGAAAATGTGCAGGAATCCGGCCCTCCAGGCCCAGAATTGCCCATCCCTGTCGCACGTATTTTATGATTTACAAGGAGCTCCTGTCCACTGGTGACACTATTTTGCCAAATACACACAACCCAGGCTGTCATGTCCCTGAATAAGAATTGAGCTAGCAGTGGCGTCACAGTATTCTGCTCTTCTCCATTATACAGCTTAGAAACATAGAAAGGAATTGATGGACAGAAATCCCTGTGGAGATGGTAAGAATTTCACAACTGACTATAGTAAGGTTAGGTTAAGTGTAGGTTTAGTTTGAGGTGTAGGTTCAGGTAATAAAATTACACTAGTTGCTTTGTACTATTCTCTGTTGAAATTGTTTGACATATATAGTACACATCACGAATCCTGAAATGGTCTTGTAGTCACATTTTTTGAAAATAAAAAAATAATAAGTGCTTACCAATCCAAATTATTCTCTGAATAAGCTTGTGTTCTCACTCAGAAAAAAGAAAACATAGCGTATCCAACAAGAATACAGCATACAGCAATAAAAGACAGTATAACTACACAGTATAACACAGAAAGAGCTTGTTCTACAGTACATACTGATCTACTATGTACAGAGTGAACATGGATGCACCACATTTCCTTTGGCAGCAGATTTAAACCTGTAAACACCTGATGATTGAAGGGCCACTAAGGGCCCTGCTGTACAAGGCTACAGACAATTACCTTTTACAATTACCCTTTGCCCAATTACCTTACTTTAGGAGTAATCCATTTATTGACTTATTCTAAATCAGCTTATTACCATGTCTAGTGCTACAGTGCTGCAGGAGTAACTGGTGTAACACTCTTAGACCAGTTACATCAGTTACTGGTGTAAATTCAGGAGAAAACTGGGTAAAAATCTCCCAGTAAAAGATGACAAGTGGGTCGTCATACCTCTAAATAAAATCCCAGGAGACGTTTATTGAATCCACAGCTTTCTTTAAGCATATTATTTGCCGCTAACAGAGGAGGTGTGTGAACGGAGGTGTTAACTTTGCACTAAACCTGCAGCCTACGAGTGGAAACTCTGTGACACCTATATAGTCACCACACCTACAGGAAAAAGGCCACATTAGAGCTGTTATGAAACTTGCTCATCTATCCACCCAAGAGATGTTAACACTTGTGGGAGTTTTAAGCTGTCATAGCATGGTCCCTCACGGGCACCTTCTGTAGAGAAGAAAATAATGCGATGTGTATGAGTGTGTGTGTGTGAGTGTGTGTGTGTGTGTGTGTGTGTGTGTGTGTGTGTTTTAGCGGGGCATTAGATAAGTCATAAAGGATGAAAGAAAACAAATAACCCAAGCCCAGACATCTGATCTGTGGTTTTACTTTGACTACGCTGACGTCAGCTTGCCCCCCCCCCTCATTTCCGTACTTATTTATCATAAACATAAATACAGGATCACCATGTCCTGCTGCTTTCGTGCCAGTGTGATTTGCTATGATGTTGTTTTAAGGCAGTCTCCTTGCTCTCGCCGGCCTAGATAAAAGAAGCCTGGAAGAGGGACTCCATTTGGACGAGAGCAGGCGGGGCCGGGTCGGAACCTCGGCACTCGGCAGCAGGCGGCCATTTTTTTGTCTCTTTCTGGCGCACAAAAAAGACAGAGGATCTTATTGTGCTTTAATGCACTCAAATGGTTCTAGCTTTGCTGGGGCCTGGGAGGGAGAGAGGGAGGGAGGGAGGGAGGGATGGAGAGAGAGGCTCTTTCATTATAATGCTGTGCAGTCAGTGCTTCAGTGCTGAGAGAGGAGAAAGGAGCAGCGCTCCATCAACAACAGGAAAGGGGTAGAGGAGGGGTGGAAATGGAGGAGGATAGAGAAAGAGAGAGAGAGAGAGTGAGAGAGAGATCATAGAGAAGAAAGACAGAGAGCGCCAGAGATGGTGAAGAGGGAGAGCGTGGCATTGCTATGTAATGTGATCAGAAACGGTGTTTTTATAACACCTCACCACTTACATTTCATCAAACTACTTTCTTTTATTTGATTTGGACTTTATTACTTGGACTGCTGGGACTGGGCTTTTTCTCGTCCACTGCTGCTGAATGTAATATTTATACCTGTCACTAAAGCAGAGGTGCAGGAAAACGAGGGAGAATACGGCCGCTTCGGGTGGGAGGGGGAGCGGGTGACGCTCCTCAAAGTGTAATTCCTGACCCCTCTCGCTTTCTCAGTCTCCACACATCTACATGCAGACATGCAGAAGAATGAAAGCTGACAGACAGCAATCTCATTACTGCCCTCTGTGCACTCTCAGACTCTGTAGTCACACACACACAAATCCGCATCAATAATAACTGCCCAATGAAACGCACATGCGCACGTGCATGCAAGCACTGCCACCCTCCTACGCACACTACAGCAATGGACGAAAATTGATCAGGCCGCAGGAAGTTTCTGTCTCTGGCCACGTAGGCAAGCACGATCGCTGCTAAAGTCAGCGCCTAGCGACAGGGACACAATGATGGTGATATTGCTATGGCGACATGCTGCTCAGTTTCCCAGCGGCATCCCTGTGAAAGCTCTGATTAGGCTGGTCAGGCTCTTCCACTGGTGAGAAACTCTTCCACACAGCCGCTGACTGCAATCCCCTTTCAGCCATGCTGCCTCAAGGCAAAGACTGGATCTACCAGTAGGTGCCATGGCGTTCTGTTTTGAAGCCACAGAAAAAGAAGGGAACCAGTATGAGCTATAGAACCCCATCTAAGGAAGCTCTTGTTGAATTCTGACAGTACACATTCCTACATTATTAAATGGCTCTTGACTTGGATGCTTGTTTCTAGGAAAAGAATTAATAGACTTTGTTTAAAGCCTGTCTACATAAAGACTTCATAACTCATGCATAAGCACCGATAATGCATTTATAATGCAGTAACAGAGTATTCATTATATGAATAGAGTTGATTTACTTTTGATACTCTTTAAAAATACATTTAAAGCAAGTAATTTTTGTATTCGTAATACGTAAATACATAATCCTAAATGTATTGGGACACCTGCCCATTCATTTTTTTTTCTAGATCTAGATTTTATTTGACTTGGTTTTGGAAACTGCCTCTAATGTCCATTATACGAAATTGTTGGAACATTGCTGTAATGACTTTATTGCATTCAGCAACAAGAGCATTAGTGAGGTCAGGATGTTGGATGATCACCACCCCACCTCGTCCCCAAATCCCCAACTCATCCCAAATGTATTGATTGGAGCACCATCCATCATTCCACAGAACGCAGTTCCACTGCTCCACAGCTCAATGCTGAAAAGCTTTAAACACCTCTAGCTCACGCCTGGCATTAGTCATGGTGACAATAGGTTTAATCTTCTCCAAAGAGTCCTGTTCTACTGGCAGTACATCTCTAGAGGGACTAGACAAGCTGTGTGTGTGTGTGTGTGTGTGTGTGTGCATTTGCACATCTGTGTCAGCAGTGGGTGTAACTAAAGTAGCTGAATGCATTAATTAGCAAGGGTGTCCACAAACATTTGGAAATATAGCGTTTGTATAGTGTAGTCCACAAAACTATATGCTAAATGGTGTTCTTAAATAGAGCTTTTTCGTCACTGGGAATGATGCTTCGTTCGTTTTAGTTTAAAACTGTCGACACAGTTTGTTAACATATAGCAAAATACTGTCCTGCAACTGGTGGAATCCTCCATTCATAAATATATATGAAAAAATATGAGTCAATACATGTTATTTAATGTATATCTTGTGAAGTGAATTTGTAGGCAGCCCTCAAATAAAGTGCTACTGAAACTTTTCATTGAAGTGCACATCTCTGGATCTAAAGTAAGGCCAGCCAGAATGCTTTGGATCTAATCCCACCCCAACACTTGCTGTGTTCCGACACAGGCACTTCATTGTGGCAATATCCTTCCGCTGTCTGACACATAGGGAGAACTTAATTCAATTAAAAAGGTGAAAGGGGTCTGCTTTTTATGGTCCTGGACCTCAGGGGGAGCTGTTTATTTCATATAACAAAAGGCAAGGAGGCCTCTCGGACCACAACTCCATATATATATATATAAATATATATATATATATAAAAACTTTAAAACTCAACAAAAGCAATCATCTCTTCCCCAGAGACGGCTCTCCTGTGTGTTCTTACTGTAGACGGCAAGCCACATATACACACCCTCGTACACAAAGACACACAGGCATTTAAAGCATTGCACCACAGACACACTGGCATATTTTAATTAAACAGCCCAGACCAGGGTGATACGAGTGTTATTTTTAATATCTTCTCATTAGTTTGAGGAAGAGAATGAGGTGTTAGGGGGAAGAAAATGTAGATGTAGATGTTTATTTCACACTCCGTAGAATCAATGGGAATGAGACTAGAGATTTTAACACTCACTGAGACTTCGTCAACTGTGCCAATTCCAGTATACAGACAGGTTAAGTCTAAAGCAGAGAGTAGCACTATGGCTGTGTACTGGCAATACAAAGCCATGTGATAATTCAGTATATTGCGACACTGTAAGCAAGATAATGTATACTGTGATTTTTGTCAATTAGATTTTAGCAAATCTGTCATAGTATAAAAGTGACATATGCATCAATTCATATATATGATTTTTATGCAATCAGAACAGTGGGATCTTGTCATGGGGTGCTAGGCCAGACACAGAGGGATGAACACTCGCAGAGATGGAGTCAAAGCAAGCTGTTTATTAACAAGAACCAAGGATACAAAAAGGGCAAAACAAAGGCAAACGATGCAGTAACTAAGGGGTACAAACATAAACACAACCCAAACATGACAAACAAGAGGGCAAAACAAAACAAACCTGGGACTAGGACCTAAGCTGGCGCAAGCAGCTAGCACTGGGGGAATACCAAAAGGGGACCAGAAAGGAATCCTGCAGGCATCCTGGGCTAAACGGGATAACGTAAACTGCGCTCAAATGGCGCTGTAACGGCAAGGGGGGGAGAGTTGGGGGACCAGCTACTGAGCAAAAATGCGATAACGAGGGCCTAACAGATCTGAAGAGCACAACACTGCTATCTAGCTGTCAGGGTTTAAACACAACACTAAATGAACCACTGTCTGCCATAACTCTCTGCATGTTAACTATTCATTAGAAGCAAATACTATGCTATTGTGAATCAATACAGTATTGCAAAAAAAAAGAATATTGTGATACAACCTTAAGTACTACTAGAGATAGCTTACCCTTAAAAAGAAAAAGGAGAATAGACGAATAGTTAAACAGGGACTGGACACTCTGAAAAGGTTGTGAAAAGGTTCTTAAATGGTTCCTGTCTTGGACGTATGGTTCTTGGGAAAAAAACAACAGCAAACTGATATAGGTTCCTTAAACTTTAAAAAAGTTCACACATCTCATTTATAAAAAGTTATTTGAAGACCTGTTCAGGGAACCAAAAGTGATTCTTCTATGGTATCGCTCTGGAAACCTTTTTGATATCTTTATTTTTGCTACTTAATGGGGTCAGAGGAAGAGGTATGGGTTCAGATGAGGCTAGCAAAGTGTCAAAGAGGAGGTCTGCTGTATAGAGTTTTAATAATGAAAAGAGCCAAAGCAGTGCAGGGGTGACACGATGAGGGCATAATTTGAGGGACAGGTCAAAAACATCAATAACATGTATAGTTCAGAGATCAGAGGGTGCACACCCAGGTCGGACCATAGTTATTAATGTTACCTTACACTGAAGATAAGTACAACATTGAAGACTGTGAATCCACAGATTGTCACTGCAGTCATAAGAATGGACCTATTTAACATAATTCGATTAATACTAATGAAATAATAAATCAAATGGTTCATTCAAAGTATTAAACAAACTCAGTTCAATTGCTTGTTACCATTTTCCAAGGTTGAATCGACAAACCAATTTTTACAGGAAATGCTGTGCAAAGTTTTTGGGGTTGTTTTAGTCATGTTTTTAAACCATTTGAGAACATGACACTATATTATGTCCTCAGCAAATTACCTCCTATAATTCACCAAACCTGGAGCTCCCTTGGCAGTGGCAGTTTGTAATAAAAAATAAAAAAACTGAAAATAAGACTACCAGGTAGGAGGGAATTATGACTTGACACAGTTCTACATAGGACTTGGAAGAATGCAAAGGCAATGTCATTAAAGTACCTCTTGCACAGCAGTGCTATTTCTGTCTTGCTGGGCAACATTTGGTAAGTTGAATGAGCCCACTTTACTAGCCTAACGCTGCTTCATCCGACATTAACTGGATTTTTTTTTTTTGGTTTATTTGTTTGGACCCATCCTAACACTTATGTGAATGTCTAAGCTGTGCCGTATCAATCTGGGCTATCTGGGGTAATTTGGGGAAATTGCACAGACAACTTCTCAGCCAGTCAAATAGCATTGCTAGACCTCTTCTGGTAAAACCAATCCATCTTAGATTAGCCAAATGTTTCTAAAACAGTAGTACATAAAATATTACATTTTCTTTAGACATATTAATGTTAAAACACTGCCTGGCCTACTATGCCCATGCACTGCACTTTCCACAAACAGAATGCTGCAGGTTTTCTAAGGGTTCTAAAGGGTTCTAAGGTTTACGTACAGCTTTTTTGGCATGGACATTTAAAAAAGAGTTTTTTAACGTCCTTAACCTTCCCTTATCTGACAGTCCCTCTCATCTAATCTCCACTGACCCCTCTTTCTCTCCACACCTCCTTTCCCAACCGTGCTAAAAGCCCAGCAGCGGAGGTAAATGGTCTTTACTGCCATAAAACAAAGTAGGACCTGAAAGACATGGTTTTAAAAGCCTACTGAAAGACAGGGAGGTTCTAATTTAAATACCTACACATTTGCCTTGTGTTCTCTCTTGGGACTCTGGTGCCTGGCGTGCCGGAACGAATTCCTCAGTGGAATGGCTCAGACAAGAACACTGGTTGTACAGCACGAATGGCAGCACAGCCCCCTCTCGTTTGAGCAGAATCCCATTCAGCTAAACTGGGAGTGTCAGGCGTCTTCAATGAAAACACACTGATGGATTTAGAGACTTCTTAAACCTCCTCAACAGGCAGTTTTATGGAAGACTAATATTTGACTTTGGCCAAGTGTTGGCTCGTGTAAGCCGCGGTAAGCGCTGAGGGTAAAACAGATGCAGGGGTGCCTAATGCAATTCTGAATTGATTCTAATCTGCATAATGGCTGAAGACCTACATGTTTACCTATATCCTGCAGACAGGCCAGCAAAGTAAGCCTTTTGGTACACTTAAGCATAAAGGCTTTGAAATAGTTATTGGCTTTTGAGCTATGGTTGTAGGAATAGCCCTTACATTTGAAATGTTTACCTGGCTTTCTATATATTAGAAAATAATGATTCTTCACAAATCCATCAGCTGACAGGTTCTACGCAGAAGCAAATTTGATTCTTTCAGAACATTTGATTTAAAAGAAATTCTAAACATGTAAACTTTGCATTTTGCCCTCCTGCTTTGTCTACCCCCACCTAAAAAGGGTTTACAGTGTGCCCCAAAAGAGGAGAGGGGGGGGTCACTCAGTTGGGGGTTGCAACATGTGGGCACTTTGGATTAGCTGGTTAGACCAAAGATCTAAAAGAGATCCCAAACCCTCTCCCTGTCTCTCTCTCGCTCTGTCTCTATATCTCTCTTTCTCATATGTGCTACACTCACTCCAATGTTTCATTTAATATTCCACAGGTAGAATTATAAATAGGTGTTATTCATATATGGCGTTTGCATCTTCTATCTGGGTTATAGCCAGTGTTACTTTATTCATTATCCAACTGGATCAAGTAACCCAGGTTTTTGTGTGCTATTATTACACCCATCTGTGTGAACTTAAACTAACATGACGTTTAACCTACTGGTTTGCATTGCTCATTATTCTAACCTGTAATTAACCCCCTAATGCAGAAAGGCTTAGTACACACTAAGGTGTATTACTCTGTAACTACAGTAACTACAGGGGCTGTTCTTTGGTAATGGCAGTTTGTAACACAGCACATAGGCTTTCTGAGGGGTTAAGAACATAAAGCTGTGTTATAACTCTTAATATGTTATTTGGGTGTTCATATTTGAAGTTATTTACTATACTCATACAATTTAATCTGATTCAATCAATAGTTATATTCACGCATTTGACCTTCACTGGTCCCGGTAACCACTGTTGGACCAGGTGTTCGGAGTAGGGGCGAACAGGAATAAAAAAAAAAATGAAAATACAAAACACTCTACAACATGGCTTCAAATTACCTCACTTTTAATAGTGTATTACAGATACATTTCACAGATGGTACTGCAGCTAAAATTTTGGGACCATGCTGGTATTGACTAAGATCAGAAATGTATCTTATCTAAAAAACTTAAAAGACAACTGTCTTGTATTACAGTGAATATGTAAATAAGAAGAACTTCCGAGAAGAAATGGACACTGTTAAAGGCATATTAGGTAACTTAAGAGCTTCTGCCACTAAATATGCTTACACAGCATGGGAGACTACCTCCAACATTTATTAAAAAATCAACAGCTAAGAAAATCCCTGATTTCTTGCTTTTCCTAGAGTCACGCAAAGTACAGCCAAAGCACTTAAGTTCCCTCGCTTCAGCAAGAACTTTTCTTTTTCCCCTCACTTATACTCTGTGGCACAGGTCGATTTTTACCACCATATCCGCAATCTCCTTGAAATCTTCCCAGGGGGAATAAACCCTATCCTGCCTTATCCCTTTACCTCAAGGGCTGGCATGTTGTAAATAAAAGGATAATGACTGAAAAGGTGTAGGACTTCTCTTTTTGATCATTTATTCAAGGTCCTGATTTACACCACCCATGTCAGGAAGATCAGGCCGGTAACTCAGCCAGGCTGACTGACAGCCTATCCTAGACGCCAACAGCTAGGGATTCAAATGGCTGCCAGAGTGATGGACGACGCCATCATATTGGCAAACTGGGAGACGGGCCTGCCTCAAGAGGTGAGGAAGAGGAGAGGCAGAGATTAGAGTAAGGACAGAGTAAGGGATGAGAGTGACTCTGCCTCTGGGACGTACCGAATGACTGCCAGTGACAGCGCACAGTAGCACATATCAACACAAAACCCAGATCATCCCGGGATCATCCGCTGACATCCAAAGACTTAAATCCTGGCCTTTGAGAGAGAAGAAGGGGGGGAGGGAGAGAGAGAGAGAGACAGTGACGGGCAGAGGGAGAGAGAGTTGAAGCAGTTCAGCAGAAAAGACACAGCAGGAGAACGGTGGTAAGATGAGGCCTACAGAAGACTTAGCAGACCTACACCTTGTCAACATGGAGATCAATAAAAAAAGATTTCTTTATGGAATTTGTTTCCACCTCAGCTTCTAATACACCGCCTGACCTGGGCGGAAGTGAATGGACTGATCAATAGTAGCTATATTATTCACACTGAAAGACAGGGCAGCTTGGAACCTTTTGCTTTCTAGTAGACTTATTTCCTCCACAGGGTCAAAATCTTTGATCCTACATTTTGTCTACTTGGTGATTCACTAGCTTTACTCTCTAGGAATCCAGTTCTCTCTCACAACCTATTAAGCTTACAGTCTGTATAAGAAATAAGGTCACCTGTTGAGATGCAAATCTAAAAGCTTTAACTAACCGACAGGCATCACACAAGGCAAAAGGTCATAGTTTTGTTTACTAATGTACAAAATGAAAATGGTAATTTTACAAAAGAAGGCAGAAAATGCTAACATTTAATGTAATTTAATGTTACGACATTGCATTCTAGGTCAGTCTGAACCGCTTCTGTTCATTCAGTTCTGTAGAGTTTAAAATAATTGGCAGAACAAATTCCTAAAAATATTTTTTTAAGCATGCACTGAAAGGTTTTAAGGGAACTGAAGTGGTTCTTTTATGTCAAGGTTGGGCAATCGGCAGAGTTTGGTGAATTTTCCTGCTCAAATACACTTGATTCAATTCATTCATTCATCAAGAATTCATCAAAGTCTTGCCAGTAGTGGGTGTGTTGAAACAGGGCAATCAGCAAAACTGACTGATGAGTCTGGTGGACTGTTGCCCTATTTAATTATTATTTATTTATTTTTCTGCTCATACTGGAAGTGAGCTTTGAAGAACTTTGTCTGAGCAAATGTCTTCTGCCCAATGAATTTAGCTCGATGTAATATATTTACATGAAACTATGTAATATAACTGTTTGAGCTAAAAGGCGGAAGCCTTGAGATGCTTAAAGCCATTATGAGACAGCATGCAGCTTCGCCAGACAAGTCCTAGCCCGGGCTTTAAAGCTGTACTCACTTTGTTCTATCTCGAACGCTTCCATTCGGCAGTGGGTTTGTGAATTACCTCAGGTGACAAGTGGATTCTGTTGTGATTGTGCTGGAACAAAGTAAACAGGCCGCATTACCGCTGGGACTTCCTCAGGACTGCACTAGAAGCCTCTGCTTTTTTCGCAAATTCTCTACTTGTTGCTCAGAGGACTCCAGCAATCAGCACAGGATCGGCTTGCATCAGAATGAAACATTCCCATTCCAGCAGACCACAGGCATGAAAAGAAAACAGTCAGACAGCCTTCTAGCCCTAATGAATCGCCGACTACCCTCTCATAAGAGAAAGTCAGAGTTATTACTATTCCTGAGAGGGATTCTAATCAATATGGTGTGGAATGCAGGCTGATTTGTATTCCTTCCCGGTGCTTGTAGGGAGGGAGCGAGTCCAGCCACCGGTTTTCACAATCAGGTTCCCGGTGGAGCAGAGGCAGGCCAGTCAGGAGTGCCTCATTCTGCCTCTCACAGCGGGTTGGAGGGATCAGGCCTGAAAAGTGTCATTACGGTGACAGGATCCATTGGGGTGATTTTCAAAGAGCGCGATTGAGGTTAAGGAGGAAATCTGGGAAATAGATGAAAGTTATTATTTCTGCACTGGCTGTGCCTAGAGAGAGGAAGAGAATGGGAAAGACAGGGAGAGGGGGGTGGGGTGAGACATCCTCTCAGTGAGGCAGTCACTTTTAGCCCCAGGGTGATTGAACCTCCTCTTTTCAGACAGCTGAAAGCAGCGTCTGTGTTTGGACAAGGGCAACATGGGAGGTAGGGAAGACAAAGGCAGAAACACACACACACACACACACACACACACAAACACACACTCTTAGTATACTATGCATATATGATGTCATCTTCAACACTGTATCTCGATCGGAGACGTAATGTTACATTACATTTTACGTTAATGTAATGAGATTTTATAATAAGTCATTTTGCACTGTTTCTATTGGTCTATTCCATGTGAAATGCTGCATTTTCAACGGATGTTACAAAGGAAAAAAAAGTTACAAGGTTCTGATATGACAGCAACCATGCGAATGATGCCAGCACTGCTAATTAATGCTAATGCAAAAAACGTAATGGAGAAATATGTCAACACATTAGCTATTGGACTTTTAAGCTTGGCAAGCTAATCTGCTTGCTAGTGCTGCGCAGACTGCAGTCGTTATTTTTGCCATTAAAAATTTTCAAACAAGGGGAGGGCTTTTTTGGCAAGTGCCAGAAGGCCCATATATTTTATAGAGCCTATAAAACACAGGTACAGAGGAGAAGCTGTTTTAGTGGGTCTTAGCCGTATTGTTCCAAATGCATTTCATTATTCCATTGACTGCTTTGTAAGGCTGTCAAATATCCCTCTACTCCTCGGCAGATTCAGATGGGCAGACTGTCTGCAGTTTAATTCGTTAATGAACGAGGGTTAGTGCCAAGGTTGAACGTCTTCTTTGAATAAAGCTGGCAACTGCACACAGGCTATGGCTATGTTTACTGCTGTAGTTGTGCATCAACAGGAAACTGTATTAGATTCTGCTCCTATTTTGCATCACAGATTAGTGTGTTCCTCCGAAATATCTCCATTTATCTAATCGTCCAATCTGAGGAGCATTTTCCCCCTATTGGCCGCTGGTGAATGTTGGGTTCCTGTTGCTGAGCTATAATCATTTCCGATGGTCCGGCCAAGTTCAAGCTCCCAGCTCAAGCGGACAGCTCTCTGCAGGAGCAGGAAGTCCATTGCCTCTCCTGTGATGCCCAATGGAGACATTCTGCCCGTGTGGCGTTTGCCCACATTCAAAAAGCAAGAAAGAAATCTTCCTCCATCATTCATGGGAAAAGACTCTGAAAGCACCAGTTTGTCCATTGAAGGGGTGCCAAACGAACCCATTTGCAAGGCCAAGTTCCTCTAAGGAGCCATCAAGCCGCGGCAGTAGGACTTTACCCAGCTGTCAGCTGCAGAATGCCGTCATATCGCTGCTTTATCACAAATGTCAGCCTCGCTGCTGGAGACCACCCCCCCCTCCCCCACTGATTAGAAGCTGGATAATTAGATTGTGGATATTCCTCAGCGAGGCTGCAGTTTACTTGGGGGGGCATTTAGGAGATGAAGACCAAGGCTCGGCATGGGAGGGGATATGAGGGTACACTGGGGGTCATAAGCTTCAACACGTAGTACAGTGAAGGATGGGGAGCTTGAGGGTAAAGGAAAGAGTGCAGTGGTGATGGGTTTGGAGAAAGCGCTTAAAGGGCCAATATCACACATTTTTCTAATATCTGATATTTTCTTTTGAGGTCCACTTACAACATTGAGAGCATTTATGCCCACCTTTTTTAAAATACCATTTCCCAAACTCTCTTTATGCTTTAGAATGGCATTCTGAATGGTGGCCTTGTATTATGCCTCATTCAAAAAGTCGAAACACACCTCAGAACTGCAATATGAGAGGGGGTGTCTAAACTGTGGTTGGCTGAAAAGGTGGTAAATATGGACTGTATTCAAAATATGGACTGTATAGACTGAGGGAGTTACAGCTTTACCAGTGTTTGCGTGTTACTTCTCTTTAAAATACACAGAGAAATTCTATTTTGCACGTACTAGAGAACATATCTTTTTAAGACAACTTGCCATGGTCAAATCCAGGAAATCCAGGTTCATTCACCTCAAAATTCACCTTGTAAATCTGATCAAACTCAAAATGATAAAAACGCGAGCAGGAAAAAGCTAGCTCCATCATCAAAAATTCATCACAAATAAGAATTGCCTCTCTGGGTGGCTAGCTCTGTTTAGTTTCCAGTGCTTCCATTTAAAATGTCTGCAGTGTCTGCAGCCGTCTGTGATGATAGCATACAGTACATGTTCTTTTCAATGTGAAATTTCATGCTCCGTCATATGTTTAGCTCACATGATTCCTATCTAGCCTCGCAACATTGGAAGTGTTGGAAGCATGATGCGTGAAGAAAAATCATTCAATGCATATATCCACTGAAATGGAAGGAGGGACTTATGGGAATGGAGGATGGGAATTCTGGACTAATATGTTCTCATGCTTATGAAATACCCCCTACACCGAAAAAAAAGTCTGGGGCTAGGTGTTGTGTTTGCATTGTAATTTACCTTCCCTCATACAGTAAGACTGTAAAGAAGGTTTTATTGTCCTTCCATCTGAGTACAAGTACACAGCAGAGCGAAATTACATTCCTCCAGGACTATGGTGCACTAAATGTGTGTGGCTGGGATAAACTGAAGAGATATGTAATGTAATTTGGCATCTAAGTATATTGCTTATTTTTCCATTTTCCTCACCAAATCTAATGTTTTCTAGGCTCTGCACACTTCTTTTTAATGTGACCTATATTCGACATTCATCTGAACAGTTCAGGCTCCTAAACTGAGCAACTGAGCAACGCTTCACATAACGTTTCGGTTTTATCTTCACTGGCATTACAGAAGCTATTGCGTAAAAGTTGCATGAATTCTGATCTGGCTTTTCAGACTTGCAGATTTTCCTTGTCCTGCATGCCGAATATAAACTGGATTTTGATACCACGTATGAAAGAGGCCCAAAACAGAATTTAAAATGTCACACTGCAAACTACAAGTGTCTGAAGTCAGCATCTCTCATTACATTATGACATATTAGGGCGCTTTGCAGATGGTGCACTATAGCATTTACAACCCTTATCCTTAACCAGCGAGGGAATCGGTGCTAGCTGTGCATGTCTTTGCTGTAAGGAGCCTTTTTTTGGACGTGAAAGAACCACAGCAACTGACTGTCTGCCTTGCTACATAACGGTAAGCCAGTTTAGAATTTGATTATTCTGATTCATCAGTAGCCCTTACAAAAGCACATTTAAAAAACATAGAAATGTGTAAATTAATAGACCTTAATAAACCTAGAATAACATTACAGAGGGTTACAAATTCCGTTTTTTGTCGCATAGCTCTTCAAGAAGTGTCTCTTCAAATCTGATGCTGATTTCTTTTTTACTGTCGATACCGACAAGATTCCATAACACCATGGGATATTGCTGAGCCTACAAAATTCATTACAGACATTATTATTGTACTAAAACTGCAGCTGCAGTACAGACTGGGTTACCATAAACTGCAACTGGAGCATGTCACTAAAGAATTCCATGAAGCTGCATTCTATAAGATTTCCATCTCCTTCTTTTGAACTAGTTGCTAAGTTACGCTGCTGTGTCCTACAATACTCACCACTGGAATTAGCTCTGAGAAGGTTACAGACCGAGACCATCTCCATGCGCTTCGTAAAACCCATTCAAAACATTGCTGACTCGTCTCAATAAACGGGCTCAAACATTACACTTTCCCATGAGAGCGAGAGAGAGAGAGAGTGAGAGAGAGAGAGAGAGAGAGAGAGAGAGAGGTAGTGGATTGGTTTAATAGCTCAGGGACTGCAGATGGTGAAGTGTGGGGATCCAAATGTTCCACAGCTCAACCGTGACTCATAAATGTTATTCTGCAAACGATCGTCAGCACATGACTGCAAAACATCGATCCAGTTATTTTATCCAATCTTTCCCTCAAAAGTTCAGAGGGAAGCAAGCTGTGATTTACTTCTGTCCCTCCTCCACAAAACTTCAAACGGCATAACTTCAAAAGTTCCCACGGACTTCCCGCTTCCCCGCGCAGCGGAGCCGTGATGCCTCATGGAAAACAAATCAGTTCGGAGACATTTTGCGAAATTGAGAACTCAATTGAGGAGTCAACAATGGAAGAGATTCCTTCCGCCAAACAGGCTGCTTGATCCATTTTCGGCTGTTCTCAATCATGTCACCTGCAGCCCAGCCTCATTACACCCAGAAATTGAGGTGATTCTGCACAGTGAGTAAATACTTCAGTTAAACAAAGAGGATTTTCAATTAGCCAAGCCGAGGCGTCAGAGCAGGTGGGAGCACAAAGTATTCTCCTCACACACTGGAATCTCTGCTTCCATTGCTAAAAAGATTTCATGAGAGAATAACTGGATTTCCTGTCAGTTCATATAAAAAGTCACCCAGGATGAATAGTTTCAAAGCCAAGAAGCCTTCAACTGATACAGAACTGTTACATTAGGGTTCCTTAATAATTCCATTTAGTCACTGATGTGCAGAAACCTTGTATTTTCATTTTTAATGCTTTTTACTTTTTAACATTAATTCTAATGAATCATAATGAATTCAACTCAGGCAGCTGCACCAATAGAAATGCTCCAAATGATTTGGAATATTTTTTTTTTATTGGCTACCATTGAAACTGAGTTTTTTTTCTGAAGTTGGCATTTTGGAGATATGCTGTAAGCAATGATTTGCAAAAATGACTCTTTTAAAAGGCCACTGAAAAGTGATTTAGAAGCAAAAGTGGGGATTCTGTGGTATTACTCCAAGCAAACTAAAGTATTTTAGCTATACCACATTCAGTTGTTGGCAAAACTTTGGGCCCCCTGATCATGTTTTGTGGTTTTCTAAGGTAAAATAAGAGAACAAATGCTCTACAGAGGACAATGCTGTATATTTCAATGCCCAATTACTTTTTAATTTGCTTAATGTAGCAAGAAATAAATAGACAGTGCTTTAAAACTACACATTTGAGGTTTCCTGTCAATTAATTTGTTCACTTCTTTGCACTAATTAACAAAATGTTTCATTTGGACAGGCGTGCCCAACAACTCTGCATGCAACTCTACAACAGTGTTGTCCTATCCTAAGACTGGATCCAAATCTGTTCTTCGACTTAAACTGTCTAAAAACAGGCTTTAAAGTAAGCCCAAATCCCAAAAGACAGGTACACATGTGTGAACACAACATGAAGAAATACTTTCCGGTGCTATAACTGATCTCAAATGTAATTGATCTGAAATCAACTCAGCTCTCTGCCAGCGAACAGAGTGCCAAAGTTTGTTCATTAAGGCTTTTTTGGCACTCGTTACGCCTAGATTTTATTGGAATGGTTTTAAGCTTCCTCATCTATGAAAAACTCCAATTTACATGCAGTTATTTAACACTAGAGTGGTCTTTGTGAGTGGGGTTGTGTAGATGTAGATGAAGGTGGAGGGCTTGTCACTTCAGAGGCCATCCTTCACCATCACTGACCTTTTCTATAAACCTGCAGAGTGCCTGCTGGCAGCTCTTTGAAAAGGACAAAACAAGGTGCATCTATGTAAAAGCATACTTTAATTACAGGTGCAAGTGCAAAGGGAGGCCGTCAGAGTCAGTCTGAAGATCAGACAGGCTGCTGATGGGGAAGCTCTCTCTCTCTCTTACATACACACACAATGGGGAGTTGACAGCATGGGAACCAATCTGGTCGAGTGAAGCTGCCAGTGCATGTGTGTAAGAAAGGAAAAAAAATACTGACACCTCCAAATTGAAAGAAAGGTTTCCTGGCACTCTCTCTTGCTTTTGTTTGGCAGGGGGGCTGACACAGGGAAGGTCTCTCACTCGGGTTTTGATTAAGACCAATTCGGGTTCATCTTACAGACAAATTACTCGCTATGATGCAGCGGCAGCAACACCTGAAAGTCCTACGGCAGAAATCATATATATGTTGTTTTTTTGATCACAGGTCTGAGATAGCTCAGGTTCCATTTTGTTGCTTTCCTCTCCTCCTTTGGCTCAAACTCAAGACACCAAGTCTCCACATACAGACACCACAGGAATGTCCACAATGCCAGTACTGTTCACTATCTTCTATGAGTTTTTTTTTGGAAAATCCCATAGAAACAATCCAAAAGTGCTGTTTCCCAAACCACTCACTGCGTCTGCCAAACTAAACTAAGAGCACAGCTCCTGCTTTACAAACAAGCTGCAAATCTTAATCACTTTGGCAAAACTCGAAGCAAAATATTTACCCGTGTCGAACAGATGATCTTCTGGGATCTGCAGTATAACGAACTCAAATCTGTTTGTACATTTGGTAACAAACTTATTTTAGAAAGTGGTTACATGTTTTTGAGGCATGGCCTTTGAATTTGAGGCATTGTTTGTGGCACAGCAAAGCACAAATTGCTAAACTTTGAACACTACTGTATGTTAACGTGTGTAATTGTTTCCTTGTGATTTTGGATTATTTCTATCTGTAACTCTAGAGGGCAGCTGATAAAAAAGGAGACTAACACAATTTATGTACAACAGTGATTATACAGTAGTATACATAGCTTTGAGCACCTCTGTAAAAATGACTTATAAATAATAGAAAATAAGGGAACAAAACCTTTAAAAAGCTGAAATATGAGATTTCTCATGTTTTTGAGCCCAATTTCTATTCATTTGCTGTATGTGAACAAATTGGACAATTGTGTCATAATCTTTGTACATCCCAGTTTTATTGTTTTCCAATATATTTATACAAATAGGGTAATTATAAAAGTAGTTGTAAAAGAATCACATGGACTAACAGCGTAGAGTTTCTAAATTAGGTTACGCAGTTTCTTGTAAGAGGTCTTGTGAACACTTCACCAAGGTTACATAGTGCAAATGTAGCATCATGGCCTGGAGTGGCAAATACAGAGATGCCTTTCTCCCTGTCACAAGTCAGTGTACCATCAAAATGAATGTGAGGCTGTTATTTTAAGGTGCAATTGCTACATAATGTTGCTTTAATAAATATGGGAATATGGGTCCTGCATTGTAACAAACTCAAATCTGCTCCTTTTTTGATCAGATTATATATTTGGTAACACAGGGTTGGTAACACATTCCAATAGATGTAAAATGTAGTATACTGTTGCGGTTGTTGCAAAGTAAAAATGATAAAAAAGTACTGGGGCTTCTTTTGGTCTATTTGTTAAAACAATGCACAGTTTTCACATGTTAATAATAAAATATATAATAAATAGCCAACTAGATATTTTGTTTATGTACCTAGACATCAAATGTATTCTAAACAAGCATTTGTTTAATGAAAGCTGCGCACAGAGCACTGACAACACAAGCTCAATTGGGAAGTTTCCAAGCTTGAGCAGATCCAACATAACTGATGATGTGTGATGAGTCTTTTGCATGAAATTAAAAAAAAAAAGGAAGCTAAACAGATGTTTAAATAAATGAGGAACGTATAACAAGGTCCAGAATCACACATCCATGAGAAGCGCAGGCATCAGCACTCAAGCTGAACCATAACACATGTACACCTGTAATTAGGCCCTTTCAAAGGGGGCTCTTTAAACAAAGAAAGAAACGGAGGGCGAACCATGGAGGAGGCTGTCGAACAGCCTTCCCGCGATCGGCAGACGGAGTTGTAGTCCTTAAGAGCAGGGAGTGTGGTTAGCTAATGCAGTCTTCTCCATTAGATAGCGTGGGTCAGCCACAACATGGCTCGCATGCCCATTCACGGCCCATATAAGACGAGGCTAAAAGCATCGCAGTCTCGCCACAATTACTGGGATTCTGAGAGCAGCGCCGGCTCTCGTGGCCCTGAGCATAATAGAGGTCATCAACATAAGGCAGGTCTATCAAGGATGAGTGACCAGAATGATTGTTATGTTGAGCTCAGAGTTTTTGAGCACAGTTGTCTGTGTAACAGTTTGTGTAACCTTGTCTCTCCAATCTCCAAAATGGCAACTTTACAACTTGTAACAGAAGTGAGGTTTATCCTGCTTTTGTTTTGAGTAACTGTCCCTACTGTCCAGGAAAGGCTTTCCACTAGATTTTGGAGCATTGCTAAGAGGATTTGACACAATTAACAAAAAGAGCGTTGGTACCTAAATATTCGATGGAGCACCATCAATTCAGACAAGACAGTTCCACTGCTCCCCACCTCAATGCAGGGGGGCTGTATGCCCCTCCAGCCCATGCCTAGCATTATGCCTAGTACCAATAGGTCCACAAACAATTGGACATATAGTGTATATATTTGCTTACTGAGCACTTTATTACAAAGACCTGTACACCTACATTAAAGCAATTATTCAATCAGCCAATCGTGTGGCAGCAGTGCTATGAATTCATTATGCAGCTACGGGCCAGCAGCTTTAGATAATATTCACATCAACCATCAGAATGGGGAAAAACACCATTTCCATTACTCAGAGTGTGGCATGACTGCTGATGCCAGACGGGCTGGTTTGAGTATTGCTAGAACTGCTGATCTCCTGCTGCTGATTTCTGTTCAGTAAATTAACCGTTCCTGAGAGAGGTCAATGGAGAATGAGCAGACTGGTTGGAGCTGACAGAAAGGCTACGGTAACTCGAATGAACACTCAGTACAACTGTGGGGAGCAGAAAAGCATCTCAGAATGCTACAACGCATCCAACCTTGCGGCAGATGGGCTACGATAGCAGAAGACCATGTCTGGGTCCACTTCTGTCAGCCAAGAATAGAAAGCTGATGCTGCAGTGAGCACAGGCTCACCAAAGTTGGACAGCTGTAGACTAGTCTGATGAAGTTCTGGATTTCTGCTGATTTCACAGATGATAGGGTCTAAATCCAATATAACACTGTTGGGATGAGGTAGAACGGGAGATCCACAGCATGAAATGCAGGAAATGCATGATGTAGATATGCATTATTATAATAATAAAAATTATTATTATTATTATTATTATTATTATCATGCATTATTAAGTAATTTTTTTATTTTCCTGCAAGGTTATCATTTTGGAGAATAGATGTTGATGCTGGCATATATATTAAATGTGTCTTATTAATATGTTAGTCTTCAAATAATCAAAAGTACAGAAATACATTCAGAAGTAGAGATCAAATCTTAGGCATTTAGCATTAGCATTAGCAGGTAGCATTGCAGGTAGCACAAAAATAGATATTTACAGTATACAATTAAACAATTATTGATCAGTTAATTCATTTATTGTTAATTAACTTATTATTGTTTATTTATTTAACACATTTGCCATAGACCTTAGACCCATTCCCACTCAGCAGCTTTCTGGAAGAGCTTATGCCAATATTATTGACGTGTGTTGTGTGCTCCACAATGTTCAATACTGTTGAGGATACATCATGGTATGCTGAGGTCTTACTCAATAACAGTCACACTTCTCATGTTCCACAAAAAGGCAGGTAAATATAGGTCTTCTGGATAGCGCAACAGAAGCGAAGGAAGTAAAACAGCCAGGGGTTGTTCATATCAAGAGATCTAGGGAGAACCATTTTGCTACCTAATATGTGCTAAGACTGGATACTTATCCCTCGCTTTACTCACAGGATATCAAAAGGCAGACTTTTACTTTGATAAAGTCGGTGGGTAGCATCTACAATGAACGTTGCCTTTTTGAGTGCGGTTAAGCAGGCCTCCAGACTGATTAGCAAGATTAGCGAATATCAGTGAATGCTTGTCTGTGTTCAAAACCCCTCAATTTAACAGTCCTCAGCAGAATAACCTCCAACAGATTTCTGTGATCTCCCCATTATGAAAAATGTTTGAGTGGTTGGGGAACACCGTCTTATCTGGAAGCCATTAAAAACAATAAGATGAAAGCTTCTTCGTGGAACAGGAGGTGAAAGTGACGGGAATGAAGAAAAAAAAAGTGTCAAAAAAAGTGCCAAAGTGAAACATACTGTAATTATCCAGAGTATGGTAGAACAGAAAAGTGCTAATTTGAAAAAGCTAGTGTATGCGTCAGCGCTCCGCTGAGCTTGAGTCTAATCTTAGTGGCGGAGAAACAGTTGTTATCTGTCCTCTAGTGTCTAGCTCAAGAAGACCAAGCGAAGTGTTCAGTGCGTTCAGAACAGAGAACTGGAGGATGGCAAGCTCTGTCCAAACAACCAGTGGAGTGTGGAGAGTGGATATCCACAGCGGCCGCACTTGAAACAACTCAGTGGCCTCCAAAGGGCTATTTAAAAGAGGTTCAGGAAATAATTACAGTTTATAATAGACGTTTCCTGCATAATCAGATTATCCTTTTATGTGTGTGTGCACGTTTCATCTGAAGTTCAAATGAATTTTTCATAAGATCAAAATATTTGCAAGAGATTGTCCACAAAAACTAAGCAGCTTTTAATTGGACTGCTGCGTTCACATTCATTTTGTTGAGCACATTTTCACTGCTGCCTCAGGATCGTACACAACATGTGTTCTTACCTAAAGAACTCAAAAACTCCAAACCACCTTAATTCCAGATTTGTAATGCAAAAGTGCAATGTGACCATATATGCGGTTAAAGTTGTGGTCATAGCTGGTTTCATTCATGAAACCAAGAATAAAACCTTAATGAAATCACAGTCAAAACCTCGGTCAAAGAATCAGAGGAGTGTGTGCCAGAGAAGAACCCTACCTTCTTGCACCGCCTGGAAAGGGTTGTTCCCATCCACAAACTCCACTGAGATGGTGATCTTCTCCGTCTCCAAGATTTCGTTGTTGAGGTTGAGGTCCGCCACCGCCATGCGGAACACCTCGTCGTCCTTTTTGGCAGACTCATCAAATATGGCCCCTGAAACATGCAAGGAGACGTCGTTACCAAAAGAACTGCTGAATGTATTGTCACATTGTATCAGTCACATCACAACCTTGTAATTCCACTGTGTTTTTTTTGTTTTTTTGTTTGTTTGTTTGTCTTTTTGTGGAAAAAAAATGTTTATTCCAGGAATCAGTGGATTCCTTCCATCAACTTAAGTGCTGTGTCGCAAAGAAAAGCACTGTGACTGTGATAATCTACCTTTCTCTATCAGTGTGTGAGAGCAGGTTTGGGATTAGTTAGCAGAGATAGCAGTTGGGCCACAAGCAAAGTCAAAGAAACAGGTCTGGGGTGGTCTGGCAACAAAAATCAGCCCTGATGTCCTCCTCATTGCCTGCAGACTGCTCAAATAAGTCTGTTATCTTAGCACACTTTGTGGCATCAACCAGCAGTGTTCTGTTTATACCATGTTTCAGCAACGAGTGCGAGAGAAATGATACACAATGCCAGGGTTGGGTTAAAAAATGGCCAATCTGCACCTGTACAGTAGAGCTTTGGGCTTCAATTTCCTTCCTATACAGATCTCTAATATATATTTAACTCTCTGACATTATGGGCACATAGGGGCACTGCATTGATCCAAATGAAGGTCATGCTGTCCATACAATATTTAGCTAGTATTATATAGAGGTCAATGGAAGGTCTAATAGAAGGAGTAATACCACAGTTTGTCTGTGAGTGTATGGAGTCATAAACTGGCCATTTCATGTATTGAATTGTCAATTTTAGCACAACACCAGCAATTCTCTGGCCACAGGTATAATTCAAAGATGTGCACGCAGGTGACAACAATGTGCACAGTTAACCATGATATATACAACCTATTTGACACATCTTTCACAAAAAAACCCCACAAAATGAGTCTCATTCATTTTTTGTGAGTCATTCAGAACATATGTTTATAGACTCATCAGATGGCCAAATGTTCAGTTAAATGTGCTGGATTACAGTCTGTGCAATCCAGAGCTTGAAAAGACACACCAATTCTCCACAGGCAGAGCACATCAAACACAGAGCACGCAGCTAATGTCTCTCGTTCTGCAGGGCGACTGCAAAGCGATTCTTCAACTTCCACATCGCATTGGAAAGCCAGATGCCCATGGTCAGCGGTGAAGTTTCCAAGTCCTGCCACTGTTCTCGAAGACCCAGGAAAGCTGTCAGGACTTTAACAAGACAAATCTCCCTCCGCTGCGGCGCAAAGACACTTACTTTGTCTCAAATCCTCCGCAAAACATCATAATTGGTCTTTTATCTGCTACAGGAATTGAGTTGCCATAGAAACAAAACTCAAGGTGGAAGCATCAAAAATGTGCTTTAAAGCTCCATATCTCACCCTTGGCGGTGTGAAATGCTATAGTGAAGGAATGGCTCTCCCAGCATATATCTCTCAGGCATCTGCGTCACTGTGTGGTTTGAACCCGAACTAAAACGATCAGATTTCAAACGTAAGGCATAATTATGAGATCAGAAGACAGATTCTCTTGCCGCCAATTTGTCTCCTTTCATTTAGCATGTCTGAAAATGACTGAATTTACAAGTCCAACCACCCACCTTGTCTGATAAAAATATGCTGTATGACCAAGGCCTTGACAGAAACAGCTAGCTATGGCACTGTACTCACTCAGTCATGGAAGCCAATATATATCCTTATGCCAGATTTAATTAACCTTTGAAAAATTGCATGGCGTTTGATTAATGTGTCATTTTGAACCGAGCTCCGGCTGGCAGTAGTGCGTAACAGCAGCTTCTCCTACTTCTCGTCTTGTTGTACAGGAGATACTGTTAGATCACTGGTCCTTAATCCTAGTCCTAGAGAACCACAGGCATACAGCTAGGTATTCCCCTGCTCTAAAAAAAAAACAGTTTAACGCCTGAAAGTAGCTGAAGAGTTTGTCAGGTGTGTCAGGGACATGCGCACCAGAGCTAAGATTGAAATACCAAGGACAGGGGATTGAATCTACCTTATATATCCAAACAGATTGTTGTATAAGATTTCTCTTAAAATGGAAATTAAATTAAATTAAAGTCTCTTTAACCATGTGAGCCTAAGAGCATCATACTACTCTAGCTGATATTTGACACTGGACATGGTGATCTTGGGTTGTGTGGATTCATGAGCATCACATTCTACTGCCATTGCTTTTCTGTGGAAGATTCATAGCTTAGTGCCCTGTCTCAGAAATGGATATGTAATGTGTTGTAGATGATGACTGATGTAACATGTAACACATGTCATGAAAGACCCTGAGCTTGTATCTAACACAAATGGAACTACACACAGCCATGTGTGAAGTGTAATGTTGCGTTTATACGTGTTGGAGTGCCAAAAATACATTGGTGCATATCTCATAGCGGTATGGCAGCATGCACTGCCATGGTGATATTACTACCAGAACAACAGGGCCGTTTCTATACTGTATGTGTACAAGAATGGGTACCCCTGGACTACTGGAAACTACTGGCATTCAGTATCCATGTTTCATAAAATATTAACACAGAGTCAGTCTTAAACCACTGGTAGCTCCTGGCTATTTTTCCCCTACTGATATGAATAACTTATTTGAAAACTATGGAACACGCTTTGCATGCAGTTATAAGCATTATTAATCCTGGGTGTGTCATAAAAGTCACAGAACATAGGATGTTAAAGGAAGAGTTTGGTGAAAAACAAATCTAACATGAGCCAAGACAGATTTGCTATTTGATGTGGGCTTCTTTAGTTTGCAATGGGAGATGCTAGGCTAACATTGCTAACAAATTCTAGATTCTGGACTGTTACCAAATTATTTTAGTAAACATGCAGCAGAAATCCATGTCTGTATCAGTTACACAAGTGGGCAGCAAGTCAATTTTGGCCTGATGCGTTTAAATGCCTAGAAAGTGTTAGTCATCACCACTGAAGAGCGGCCATTTATGCAGTCCCTAATGAACGAGTGGTTTTGAAGAGTGCCCCCCTACCAATCACATCATAATGCAGTTTACAATCAAGCCTTTGCCCTCACTTCTTTGATATTTGTGTCTGAGGCCTCCCTCCTCCCCTTTTGCCCGCCTCTCTCTTCTGTTCTCATTAGTGTCCCATGTGTTATGATTTCCAGGGAGGCACAGGGCTGACCAATCTGCCTTCTGCCTTTCACAAGTGCTCCAAGTCAAATAACAGTTCCTGAGCACTTCTCGAGAACCACCTGACCACAGTCATCACCATTGTCGACCATACTGCATGAAAGGAAAGTGGGAGGAGGATGGGGTGCAGTGAAGTGGTGTGCAGGGTAGAAAGGATCTCATAGGCCCATAACTCAAAAATAGGGTAATAAATAAGGGTGGGCAGTATGGCAAAAAGACATTAAGTTTTTCCGAGATGTGCAAACATGCTGGAACAGGCTTAATGTGTCATGCCCAATAATTATTTAAATTCAGTGTTTGGAAAAATAAAATTCTTATTCCAAAACCCAACAAGGTCCTGCCTTCTAATTCTCACTCATATAAAGTAAGAACAACTTATTTACAATTACTGTTTACATTGTTTGCACATTAATTATTAAATGAAAAGCCACAGGCTGGGGTGAATACAAAAAATATTTAAAAATTAATAAATAAATAACAAAGGGACATATTAGGATGATAGCTGCTTGTTACTATGCAGTTGCTATACACTGGTTGCCACTGTTTACATGCTGTCATAACTTATTGCATGACTTTTATTACACCCTACACATTATTTATCAGTAGCAACATGCAAAGCATGGTAAACTGGCTACGTTTTATAAGTTACAACAGTAGCCCACCCTGGTATAAGATGTCATGCCAATAGGTTCATGTTTATCTGCTAAGGAGAGTCCTATTCTATTGGCAGTAGTTCTCTAGAGGGACCAGACAATCTCTGTGTGTGCATTTGCACATTTGTGGCAGCAATGAATGCAACTTAAAGTAGCTGAACGCATTAATTAGAAGGGGTGTCCACAAACATTTGGACATATAGTGTATATTTCTTGTACCAAAGTGGTTCTTCTAAGACATTATTCGAATAACCCTTTGTAGATCTGAGAATGTCCTAAAAGTCAAAGATGTTTGACAACAGGAAGTAAAAACTACATTACAAGCTTCTAAGCACGAAAGCAAGCTCAGACGCCCATGGCATCTCTCTTCCTAAGTAACAGTGCACTGATTAATATCCAAGAGCCATTCTGAAGAGGGATAAAATGTGAAAATCATATTGTTCTCCATCTTAATCAAGCCCACTCTTTCCCCTGGAGGGGGTTCCCTTCCCTGGGATGAGAGCGGATGTGTTAGAGAGTGTGTGTGTGTGTGTGAGTGAGTGAGGGCAGCTGTGAATGCTGATTTACAAGCTGCTGTATTCCTGCTCCAAACAGCTTGTGTGGCTGCAGCTCTTGGGCAATTGGATTGTGAGGAAAAAGGCAAACGTCACCACATAAATCAGAGAGGCGAGTAAAAGTGTTGAGCCTGGTCGTACTTGACGTGCCAAGGGCAACCGCAACAAAACTGTAACCTGACCACACATCTACCTCCGAGTCAAAGGGTAAGAGGTGGTTTTAAAAGCCTTCATGGGCACTAAAATACTTTCTGGCACTTTTCTAGCTACTGTTCAGTACTGTTTCTAAGTTCAGAGCTGCCAACTTAGTTTGATTTAGGGTGGTCCAGTATTTAGTGGTGTAGGGGCTTCATTGCAAATTGTGTTGCTAGTCATGAGTGCCATTACACAGCAATGTTTGACACAGGAATATTTCATTATCATTCACTGAGTTTAGAAAGTACAGGCACTGTATAGACAACCACTGAAATTCCATGTTTAGTGTTGCTGAATAAAGGCCAAATTAATAAAACCTTTGGCATGATTAAATGTATATGTGTTACTGCATTGATGCTAAATGTATCACTAAATTATTAATAAACTCATATATCCGAAATTTCAGGATCGGGATCAATATAACAGAATTATATTCCAGATGATTTTGGAGCATTTCTATTGGTCCATTTATCATACAAGTAAAGAACAATGGCCAGATCCAAATGATTCAATAGTTATAACATGAACAATCGGAAGAGTTACAAAGGTCACGATGTTGGATGATCACCTCCCCACCTCATTCACGACCCCTAAAGCACCGGAGCACCAATCATTCCAGAGAACACAGGTTCCACTGCTCAACAGCTCAATCCTATGTCTGGCATGTTTAACAGCTCCTATTCTAAAAGGGATCCTATTCTATTGGCATGACATCTGTGTCAAAAATAGGTGCAATTTCTAGCAGCTAAATGCTTTCATTAGAAGGGGTGTCCACAAACATTTATTTGTGTGAATATATATATATATATATATATATATATATATATATATATATATATATATGGTATAATAATGTACACAATACATGACGCAATGAAGAGTAACAAACATTACTTCTGTTTGCAGGGCCGAAGTTGACAGCTTCTAAGTTCTGCTCACAGTCAGCAATGATCTCCGTTTAGCTCTGCTGACCAGTTCAGCCAACTGTAATGAGGCGGAATACAGTCCACTTACAGAAAACACATTACATTAAGCAGTTAAAGACACCAGCTCTGTTTACAGCAACTAGCAGTGCTCTCATATTCTTCACTTGGCTGCTTTTGAGAGACACCAATTTAAAAGCTCAGAACTACACAGTAAAACAGGTATGAATAGTTAGCGTTGGCTGCTGTTGGCTACTGTTGGCTACTGTTATCTTTTAAGGAGAACTAAATAAACCAAACCATGTTCATTCAGCTTTATGAACTTGTTGATTTCTCTAGATTTTAAAATAATTACATTTAAGATTCCAAGCTGTATGAACGAGAGCGAGAGGCTACAGTCGCAAAGAAGCACAACCACTGACTGTATGTACAGTAGATGTGACATAGACAGTTACTGGTTGGATTATGCAGCCACTGTTTCACATAAACTCTCACTGGGTATTGGTGATGGACATTGCAAGCTGGAAATCCCATCAGTTTGATGCTTAGGTTTATGTAAACCCTATGTTTGCATGATAAAAAATGATGATATTGAATTACAGACAGTAATAATCCATTCTAATGAAGCTGACTTTGTCTGCTCATATGGCTCCAAAATGCACTGCCAGTATTTTTCTTTTCACTTAAACCACATCCTTCTCTGGGTTTACTGGAGGCTTGGAAAGCAGCGTGTTCATCATGTATTAAAAAAGAAATCCAATTACTGACTGGCAGGAAATTTCACATTATGGGATTAATGAAGTGCATGTCAACACATTGGACAAATTATTACCAACATAATTGTTTTTTTAAGCATTTATCAGATTATTTTGCACATGTAAGCACATCGCTTTATTATACAATGCGTTCAAACACCATGTAACATTGAAGATCTTTCTCAATATTAGAAATGAAATATCGAGCCAAGTCAAAGATTATTAAAAAAAGTGTTTTTCTGGTGTGAGGAGCCTCTGCTGAGGAACAATTTGCAAAAACTCAACAGTCAAAACATATCAAAAAGCTACTGAGAGAGTCGAGCATATTACATCAGGTCCATCAACTCTAATTCCATCACAAAATACAAGCTCCGATATGTTCCTTCATTAACATGTCTGGGGAAATGAGAATGTCCTGCTGAAGCTGGGCTGCCTTGAGCAGTGGTTAATGCTCCTGCACATACTCCAGTACCAGAACCTAACGTAGGCCACACTGAGAATATACCATCAGCTACATTGCGCTTGCTGGGTGAACAGAGACAAAGCTGATTTTTTTCAGGCCTTTGTGTCAGCCATTGCAGCTAGTGGCACTATATTGGTCCATGCTGTCAGGCCTGTCCTTGTTAAGCTGTTCGTGGGATGTGAGGCAGTAAAGCTGGCTGAGGAATCTCTGTGGCTCACTGTGTCTCCCAGCATTTATTCAGCAATGGAGCCAAGGGATGTATGTGTTCCATTTGTGAGTAGATCGCTTTCCTGATGCTCTCGCTGCCTCTTTCTCTCTCTCAGGTCTGCTAGCTGAACACCACAGCTGTTCTGGCGTGTGCATGCATGCAATACCAGCTGGGTCCAAAATCAAACACTTCTACTCTAAATAGATCGCCAAAATAGTACTTTAGAAAAATGAGGGAGTGTGAAATTAGATAGTAGAAGAAAAGTACCCAGATGCCAATCTACATGCAGTTGAAATGAAGTGTGTGAGCACTGGGCACGGTTTAGTCCCATAATTCCAGCACCAATGAGAGCCTGGCACCTTGGAGAGCATGGGGCATGGTAGTTGCAGCTGACGTAGTGTAAAATAACATAAAGTGAGAACATAGCATGCGATTATTATACTGGGTTTAAACTGTAAACTTACCAAAAAACTGTTTCTCTGCAGTAAATACAAAAAAAAAATCAGGATATGTCATTTATGAAAGGATGTGCTGAGGTGTGCATAGTATTATCAAATAATAATCCCATGTTCATGTAAATAGTCTCACATGAAACTCTCAAATGAAGCTTCCCATATATAAGCATATATAGCCCGCCTCTCACATATAGTGTTTGTGGGTTTGATCACAATGTTAAATTGTTTGTTCAGGCCAGATAACGCAACGGATAACGTGTCAGGCTACAGATTATAGGTTCTACGCTCGACTCCTATGTGGCTCAGCTGATCATGGATTCAGTATTTATGGATTCAGTACCCAGATCAACTAACCTGCCATTGTTGGGCCCCTGTACAAAGCCCTTAACCCTCTCTGCTCCAGGGATGCCATAGCATGGCTGACTCTGCGCACTCGCCCCAGCTTTTTAAGCTAAGATATATATGATATATATATGTAGAAAAGTAGATCACCTCAAAAACTGTACACGGTTGCTCTGAAAGGGTTGATTTGATTTGATTTGATTTGATTTGGATCCTTTAATCTTCCCACAACTCCGAAAAGCTCATTCCGGCAGCCCTTTTAGAGCAACCGTGTACAGTTTTTGAGGTGATCTACATTTCTGTCATAAACAAACTAGAGTCGCCTGAACTACAAATCGCATAAATCAATAGAGTTGATAGTAAAAATAGTTGGCAAGCAATCCCGTAATCGATTTGTTGGCCTGACAATGCTGACGCTTCCCATCTAATGATGCATTACTTAATTAAAAGTAAATACACAGCATGGAGACTGCAATGCAGGGTTGTGCATGACTACAAAAAAAGTAACAATGAAAACACTTATAACATGATCTAAGAAGATTATACACAAGATTTTGTAAAACCGGGCTAATCTGGCACAAGTTTCTTTTGTTTGACAGTTACTTTATAAAAACATTTTTTGGTCCAATGTTTTGACCTCCTGTCCACACAAAACAGCATTTTTGAACCTATCGAAAATACTGATAAATTGTCTAATAAAAAACAATTACTCACAAAATAATAATGGCCACTTTCTTTTTTTCTGATTCATTAAAATCATTATAAACTGACCAATGGGTGAAAGAAATAATTATTAGCAGCAGTCCTTAAACTAATTACAAATCTATATTTCAAGTCAAGTCAAGTCAAGTCAAGTCAAATTTATTTGTATAGCGCTTTTTACAACTGTTGTCGTCACAAAGCAGCTTTACATAATTAGTACTTAATAAAGGACAGAGACAGAGAAGAAAGAAGAAATAACATGAAGGGTCAAAGACCCCCGTGAGCAAGCCAACGGCGACAGTGGCAAGGAAAAACTCCCTCAGAGCTGGAGGAAGAAACCTTGGGAGGAACCAAGACTCACAAGGGGGACCCATCCTCCTCTGGCCAGACTATTTAAACATTAATGGTAAAAATTACCAAAGCAGATACAACAGAAAGTTGATAGTGGTGATATTAATAGTGTCAGACAGACACGAGTCCATCTAGGTTTCAGCACAGCCACCAAACAGGCAGCAGCGGCAGGCGGGTGAGCCATGGGTGGTGGCGGGTTGGGGGGGACCCGCTGGCCAGACTGGTAGGTGGCAGCTGGTTAGAGGCAGGCTGGCCGGACTGGTAGGTGGCAGCTGGTTAGAGGTGGGTAGTAACCCGCAACGTTTACTCCATTACATTTTCTATAAGTAACGTTTTTGAAAAAATGGCTTTTCTTGGATTTTGATATGCAAAGAGTGAAAAAAAATTAACAATGCAATGGTTCTAACAAAATTATGAACACTCAAAGAATGATTCTGTTGTTGTCATGCAAAAACCTGGCATCTAATGGCAACGTAACAGGAGAAGAAAAAACCTTTACAACTTTTTATTGAAAGTCAATGTAAAAATATATATTATAATATATAAGTAATTCTATAGGCCCATTCATCATGAAATTGTGACACAATGTAAAGAAGTCTCACAATTTGTGGAAAACGGAAATGGAGATAAGGTTTTAGTGATACAGAGATCATTTGAATGCTAAAATTACTCTTTGCACGGCCAAACTGTATTATAGTTATCATATATATTTCTTGTATACATAAGAAATGGTTCTACATAGCACTGGAAATGGTATTACTAAGAGTATAAACCTCAGACTATTGGGACTTTGTGAATAAGTCTCTAAGCATGCCTTTGTAGCTTTCCAGACTGTCAGAATGTGAATCTACAGCGAGCACGACTGGATGATAGTTAGGAGCGATACTGTCCAGATTTCCATGACGTATGAGTTGACCATGAGCTTGTGCACATGATGTATTAAGGTTTAGCAATGGCGTCACCCCCTCACTCCATGTGGCTCTGTGATTTACAGATCGTAATGGACCGATATAATACGCGATATAAATACAGCAACACACAGGCCCGGTGTTTATCACGCAGTGTCAGCCATTAATAACCCTCCGTTTTTGCAGCATGGCCACGCCAACCCCTCTCATCCCCGGCCAGCATGCGCACAAAGGCTGTTTTATCGCGGAATGAATGAGAATGCAGGATGATGGGGATGTTCCTAAAAAAAACTGCTCCTGGGTTATTAGCAAAGCTGTGTGCTGAATTGAGTTAGCATACATTGCAATAAATGGCTCCCAAAAAGGCAGCAGTGCTGAAGGTGCTTTGTCACTGAACTAAGAGCCAAGTAACCAGTACCCTGTAAAATTCCCTCCAACGCTGACCACACAGGCAACATCTTCAGAAAGTAGTTTGAGACAGAGAGCTCTGAAAGAGCTTCATTAAAAAAGGACAGGCATGAAAACCGTGTATGAGAAAATGGTGTGTGACAGAATATGTGCATAGCAAAGTAGGTCCAATCTTGCAGTCGGTAAGCAGTCGGAGCATTTCTAATCACCTGACTGTAGTCTCTGTATACGTCATTGGTCGCTATATAAGGCCTATCTTGGATGTCCACTTTGCTAGTGTACAGTTAGAGACTGTAGACCCACTGCTGCACAATTTATGTCAGAGCTGCTATTTGCTGGATATTTCTGGATGGTAGACTCCTCTCAAACTACCAGTGACACTGATGTGCGTAAAATCTCCAGTGCACTCCAGCAAAAAAGCATTCATATCTGCCACGCTCAAGCTGCTGGGTTGAGGATGGTCGGCCAGGTAAACGATCTGCGCTCTTGTGGTCAGAAACTGACCTGTGGTGAACAGAGTGTAGAGTGGCTGACAAATTGCGGATAACATCAGATGAACTGTATTCAGTAACTGTGGACCTTCACACATTAAAAATAAAGGCGCCACAAATGAAAAAGAAACACTTTTGGATTCCAAAAAAAGAGCTTTGTCAAAGTCGAGTCAAGTCAAGTCAAATACTGTTTGAAAGGGTTCCTATAACAATGGATCCTCACATTACGTGGAGTTTCACTGTACTTTAAAAAGGTTCCTTACACACACATCCCATTTATTAAGAATTTTAAAGAACCATCTACTGAAATACACTGACAAGAACCAAAAGCAGCCATTCTATGGCATTGCACAACTTGTTAAAGACATATCTTTGAGAGCACCCCAGTCACAGTGTGGTGGCTATGACTGCATCATAATGCTGATTTCTACTAGCATCCATGTGGGATTTTTTATTGTATGCTAGCGCTAAGCTAACACTGCTGCGCAAGAACCAGTCCTGGCTCAGAGCAGTGCTTTTCTCCACTTCTAGCTACTGATTAAGTCTTGTTTCAACTACTGCTAATATTCCAGAACGCCTAGAGTGACCTCTTTTGCACTCATGGAAAATCAGACCATGATTGGCTGATTCCTCTGTTACTTTCAAACTATGCCAATCTGTCAGGGTATTTTTCGCTCCTTAAATAGTCACAAACATCCTTTCCTGGATGTGTTAAAATTATAAGTCATTCACGTCAAATGAAAGGCTGTTTATGGCCGTATCTTATTTAAAGTAAATGCAGTCTGATGTAGGTCACTGCTGTGGACACTGATCATAAAGTTCACCATGCTAACCCAACATTCAAACAGGCTGTTTAATGTATAACCGAGTCAATTTCACTGGGTAAGGATGTTCTGTTTGGGGTTACCCCTCCACAAAATGGTAAGAGCAGACATATGGACTACACAATTTCTGTTTATTATCACTGAGGTTGTAATGTCCAAATACAGAGGTTCTTACACAAAGTAAATAATGATAGCCTCCTCGTTGTTGTCATGGGAAATAGAATGAATAGGGAAAGACCTTAACACTAAGCTTTTAGGAAACTGGGCTCTGACCTATAAGGCCTTCAGCCTGACTCAGCATGGTCAGCTAGCTCGGTTGTATACATCAAGATACCACAGAAAAATTGAATAATGTTCATGTTTTTTAACATTAAAAATCGAAATAAAATATCAGTAGTAATAAAACATGCAGTTGCTCATTTTTCTAAGGCACCAACAATATCTATGAAGCATGTCACCTAGCCCTAGTTAGTGTGTATGCCCACAAAGGCAAAAGTCATTATGGAGCGTGCTGCAGTACATCATGGCTACCTGCCAGTAAATAACATAATAACATAATCATAATCATATCATTGCTGATGCACAAGTAATTAACTGAAGCATTATTATGGTCATTATGTAAAATAGGCTCTCTTGCAACACCTTCAACTGTCTTAGCTGAGCAGCGTCATTATATCCACAGTAGTGTTTCCCTCTCAGTGCTGGTGAAGCATACAGGAGCCCATTGGTATTCAGCTGGGAGCCCCCCCACACACATATTAAAGAGCTTAAGTAGAAAAAATATCAGCATAGCTTTGCCCATTGACAGCGTGGCAGCGCCTGCATGTGCAATGAGAGGCTTGCTGCACAATATCCCCCTCTGAGAGTTATTTGAAAAAAAAATCCCAAAGACGCGATTCCACTGCCGCAAGACCCGGCACGTGCGTCTTCCGCCCTGTCCGGCTGCGAACACACTTTCATTATTACAATGTAAATTAATTTCCCTTCATCGTTAATGCATTGAGCTGCTACAGCTCCCAGGCTTTCAGAAGCAATCTCCATTCTGTGTCGCTGTCCTTCACCCTTTTTTTTTGCTCTTTCTCTCTCTCTCTCCCTCTCTCTCTCCCTCTTTCTCTACAGACGTCTTTACTTCTGACATTTAATCAAACCTGGCTTAAAGGCGGCTACGGGACCCTCAGAAGGATGGGTGTTGGACGGGACGGCTCTCATTAGAGAGGAGGCCCTTTGACATCATTAAGTGACAGCCACCACACTGGTGACTCATGCTGGCCGCTGGGAAGAGGTGGGGGAAGGGCTCCAGAGGGGAAAGGCAGAGGGAAACTGAGGGTCATTTTCACCTCTCCACAGGGCACGGGGATTGTCACTGAGGCTCAGCCTGGCTCCTGCCTTTTTCCGACTCGCGGCGTGGCTTTTAGTCTCTGCCAGTGCCGCTTCCTAGGCTTAGCTAAGGCTCTGTAACCGACCCCGTACAGCAAGCTTATGTGGTATCATTTAAAGCTCAGGGTGCACTAATGGCAAGATGAATTGGCACAGAGCAGTGAGGGCATGGCACTCTGATCTATGTGGCTTGAGTCATCTCTTGGCAATTCCATTCAACGTCCCTTAGTCTGTAATGGAATCAACACCAAATGTAGGGGGGGGGGGAGTTGGTGTTAGAGAGCTATACCTGCCTTGATTGAAGGCAATTCATTCGCTGTGTAAGAGTTCATTTTCTTTCATTTTAAAATGCTACAGCTGAGAAGGGCAAGTAAGAGGCTGTCTGAATCAAAACCGGGCTGCTTTCTCCCGTAATCCTCCAAAACGCCACAACTTCATTACTGTGTAATCAAGCAGATTTTGACAAAGGCCAAGTAGATGCGCCATTATCATTACTGCCGTTTCAAAGAACGGCCGACCACTCATTACCCTGACAAGGTGCGAAACTAATAAAAACCACTCAGAACGCTGAAGCAATAACACGTTAATTGTTTCTGAAGACAACATTTCTGAAGACGCCGCCGTTCTGCCCAGCTCTGAGGGTCAGCATGCATAAAGGGGTGTTAATGGCTTGTCAGCCGTCAATATTCCCGTATTTACAGTGCACATCAGACCAGCGCAGGGCTAAATTAGCCGTGAGCACCCGCCTGCTTGACACCGAAGCAATTTAGCGAAAGAATTCTGTTGTCGCTTGAAAAGGCAGAGTCAGGCTTTCATCACAGAAGGTTAGCAGCAGATGGGGTATGGTAACAGAGAGAGAGAGAGATATACTCTTATAACTTAGAATCCCTATCCCCTGTTTATTGAAGTAGTACATACACATTGGTAGCTGGTATTCTAATGCAAGACAAACCGGAACTACTTAAAACATCATTGTATTGCGTCCATTATAAAACAAGCCTTGCAAAAGGGATCAGGGTAATCAGGCACACCATGCCTGAACTCACACATGGCTGAAAAACCGCTGCATTGGATTTCGCTGTAAATTCCATAGAAATTATTGGAAAATGTCTGTCTCAAATTCAGCAAAAGCTACTGTAAGGTGTGTTGAACTAACAAGCCACTTGGAAAAGCGGAGTTAAGAGTTTTAACACCACTAACTTGATACAGACCACATCACTCAGCCCAGTACAGTGAGTATCAGAACAAAGCAGAAGTAGCAAACACCACTAACAGCACAGTCATGTATCTTAATAAAACAATGGTAATACAAAGAGCATGGCCACACATCTAACGTGACATCACTCTGATTTCTGTTTCAGTTTTGTGATCTGAGGAGAGCCTATTAACATGAAGGATTTGTTTAAAAACACTGTTTTTATTTAGTTGATGTATAATTTATTTTCGATATTTATGCATTTTTTATATTGCAATTCCAATGTCTGAATATTCTTAATTATTAAAAGTGCATTGCTGTTTAAAATGATGTAATTGCATTATAATGCTATTATATTATCATTATATTAGTGGTATAAAATTACCTTAAAATGCAATAATATTGTTTATATATCGTCAAAAACTGAATATACTGAGAAAATGTATATACATTTAGATGCTGAGGCTTCAGTATGTTCGTCTTTTTATTGACTATGAAAATTCAGTAAGTGATTTTTTGTAAGTCAGTGTTTGGTGGCTTTTGCACAGCACTGAGCAATTTATTTTTTTAGAGCATCGGACACAAAACATAGTCATTGCAAATCACGGTGGCTTAAATCATCTCCTGAGACAAAGATACTGTAAGCTCTCACACAGTGTCAATTCACACTATCCATCATGATTGTACACACACACACTCAGAGACAATGTGAACAGGGCTTAAAAGAGCTAAAAAAGAATCAGCTACTCATGGGCTTCCACTTTAAGCCTGGTGGCAGGCCCTCTGGCTTTGGGTGAACTGTTGCGTGTTATCTCCAACATTTATGCTACAGAGAGGGCCTGTTCATGGCAAGAATGAGTTTCTACTGAGCCAAGCGCCCAAGAGCACTCTGACCTTCCACTGTTGGCCAGTGTGAGTGCATGTGTGTTCTTGTTCCAGAGACGTCTGGAAACACAGGCCCGCTTGTCTGCCGGTTCATTTAAAACACAGAGAGTCAGCACAAATGTAACAAATCCGTGCCTGTTGTTTTATTCATCACTGCAGCAGAACTGGGTGGCCTGGAGGATGGGGATGGGAGTTGGTGGGGGGGGGGTAAACAAGTAGAGATGAAACAAGAGAGAACTCCCTGCCAACATGCTGCGTTCAGACCCTTCCTCTGCTCACTCGCAAAAAAGTCTAAGCATTTAACAGCAGTGTACATGAAGAACCAAGCTGTAAGTACCGTACAGCAGAGGTCAGACTTTCAAGTGGACAAACAAGTGGACACAGGTCCAAGCCTTAATAAATCTGCACATAAAGACCTGTGCTGTAAACAAGAGAGTGGACAAGAAAGCAAACACCAAGCCTAAGTGATTGCTCTGTATCGCTGTTGTACAGTTAAACAGAGGACGGCTCACATTTTGCTCCTTAGTGTCAACACAAAATCACAAATCCTGCAGCTAAAAACGGAGGGCCAGTAATTATCAGCAATATGTTCACCTATGCTTATAAAAACCATGTAGTCTACAACTGATATATCAAGTGAGTTCTAGTTCTAGTCTGAAACCTAAAATAAGCTGAGGTTTGCTAGTGCAGACCACACTCTAGCTTTTGGCTAGAAGTCAGGTTGATTTTTTTGAAGAAGAGGGAGAAGACAGGGCGAGTTTGTTCGGACGGAATAGACTGTGAGGTGTGGGTATATAAAAGGGATGGATGAAGACCTAGAGAAAGAAGTGTTAAGGGTGTGATGCTTCTTCCAAAATGAATTTAAATTCTTAACTTTCCTCAACTTATAAAGAATCCTCCATTAAAATTTTATTTTAGGAAAGTAAAAGTGGTTGTTCTACTTAATTTTGATTACATTTTAGATTATATAGTAGTTATAGTATGATAAACTATAAAAACACCCTTAAAAATAAATTGCTAAGATTGCTAAAAAGTTTATATCATGGATGTACATTTTCAGAAAAAAATTTAACTGTTACAGAGTAAAAATTGGGTCATTTTTTTTTAAATTGGTGGCAGATGCAATACTGATTTTAGGAAGCTAACAATTCTAATAACCAGAAAAATGGGGGAAACTTTAACACATAGAAAGTCTTTTTTCTTTTCATTATTTCTATAAATAAAATAACCAGGTTTTTCATGTTAAAGGTAAAAAAGGTAAAAAAAAAAAAAAAACTAAGTTAAAACTTTCATGTTAAAAGTGAAGTCTTGACATGTTTGACATGTGTTGTTATACTTATCATACTGTTTTGTGTAAAAATTCAGCAGTTCAGCCAGTCAAAACACTGGGTGCCTTTCAAAGAGATTATCAGCTATCTACAATGTTGCCCAGTGCTGCCACAAACAAGCTAGTATTTATCAGCATATTATCTATATTCATGTTTTCATCTGTACAAATAAAAACACATCATCAATAGCAGCTGATATTGACCAACTGATATATAGGCCAGACTGTAGTGCAAAATCATTGCTTTATTTGTAGCTGTGTTGAATCATTTTTTTCACATTTGCACATCACTTCCAAACATGAAGTAAGGAAACTTTTCCAATCCTTCAGTTATATGAAGTTCTAAAATACTAAATCCAACCATTTAACAGCAGTGCATATCAAGACTATAACTGGACCTCAAAAGGACAAGCAAGAAGACAAGAAGCTGGTATTATCCAGAGTCCAAGCCTTTAATGACCTAATCTAACCTTGCCCTCAAACCGTAACCAAGGCTAATAAAAGCACTGCACACTCCAATAAAGATGGTTTATCCCAGGCAACCCACTCTAGCACAGCGATATTGGTTCCCGTTATGGGGTGGAATGGTTATGCAAGGCCCTTTTCATTTAGCTGCACACCCAAGTGTGGAGGCAACATTCAGTTTTAATAAAATAAATAAATACAAATAGAATGCCTGAATACAAGACGTGGGCGCCGACAAAGAGAAGGGTCTTATCCACAGCTGTTCCAAAAAGCTTTATTAAATAATGCCATTCGGCAATCAGGTCTGGCCCCCTTTTTCTGCTTTTTTACATTTCGAAGGCAGTCACTGTGTACTGTCAAAGTTAAAGTGCACTTGACATGCCAGTCAGAAATGAATTTTTCATTAAAGGCAAAAGACAGAGCTCAGTATTTCTTTTCACATTGAATTTAGAGAAGGTTTATGAGGAACCACTCTCGGCCGTTCTGGGTATTAACACAGGCCCCTGTTTTGTTGACCTTCAAGGCCTCAGCGTTTTGATTTGGGGGGGGGGAGCTTGCCTGATTCTACCATCAGGTTAGACTTTACAAGAAAAAAGACGCTTCAACCAAAACAGGGAGAGAATTTAATTACCACTCCTATTGAATGCAGGCAGAACCTATAAGTGAAAATCAAGCATTTAATTAAGGGGTAAAGAGTCACGCAGCACTTCTGTTCTCTCTAATTCCCCACATCAAGGAAACTCTTCTCCTCCAAGCACCTTCCTCCATCTGTACATCTGTCTTTGAGTTCTTTTCTCCTGCTTTTCATTAAGACATAGCAGTCAGTGGAAAAACTTACCAGGAGAAACAGTAAAAGGCCCACGTAACAGAGATAAAAATCGAGCCATATTGACTTGCATGCTCTCCATTATACAACAGAGACATTCAGGTGAGAAAGGTTTTACAGCAAGCCTGCTGTTGGAGAAAATTATGGGGAGGGGGGTGGGGTTGTTTAGCATAACAAAAGTCAAGCATTTACATAAGCACACAAGGCTTCTGTGCGAGTCTATTTCTGTGTAAACAAGCAACAAAAATATCACACTGGTGTGAGATGACAGACTGTGGGCTTAGGGAGAAAATGATGTAGCTGTGCCTACACAAAAATGAATGTATTTTTCGTAGGGCTGGCTGGCAGTGCTCAAGCAGCATATTCCATTGGGTTAATAGTCATAGCCCTAGCTTGAGATCAAAGGTTCTGGCAATAGTGAATTGTGCACATTATTTTTGTGCGAGCAGTTCTGTATGCATTTCATAACACGTAGGTCAATTCCCCATATCAGAAGTTAGATTCACTCATGCTCTGATGGTGTCGCCGCTTGCTCTCCAAAGCTTGGTGGAAGGTCGTCCTTTGACAGCAGCAATCAGTGGCCTGAAAGCTCCATTAATGCTAAATGAGGATGCATGAACTGTGGGATCATCTGCCACTGTGCAGTATGAGCAATGAGAAGAAAGAAAAAAAACAACATTAGGGATGCTGTGTAATTAGGACCCATGGCATTAGGCATCAGCTGGAGAAGATCATTTGATCAATAAACACCCTTGCTGCAACATATGTAGAGCTTTACTGTCTATTCTTGTATTACACATGAGAATAAAGCCTTGTATTGAATGGTGCATGTCATAAGTACCCTTTAAAATCACCACTGCTGGACCATTTAAAGGCCTCATGCTCTACCAGTGATTTGTCACTGGGGTTTTTTTCTTTCCAAAGGAGAGTGGGACACAAATGCAGCGTAAAATGTGGCTGAGCAGGTCTAAGTTGATTGTGGTTTTGGTCGTCTTCTTGTGTTCCCATGGCAACATAAAAAGTGAATTTTGACAGCAATCAGACAAGTATTTCAAGGTGGACCCTGTTTTCGTACAGTATCTTTCATTGTAAGCGTTCACTGAGGTGGGTGTACAAATCACGAAAATCACAGCTATGTTTCTCTATACATGATCTCTCTGTTGGTGAGTGTGTTATAGCACTGTCTGTTAGCTAGCAAGGCTCAATTCAGAAGCGCTGTAGATGTGCCAAAAAATAATGTGCCATGTTTACACTAATCATATTTATGTTAATATTTCTATGCATTTAGGTTGTAAAGCTCATCTGATTCAATTATGACAATTCAATGACAACTAGTTCCTCTTTCTGTTACAATTAACCCTGCTTGTGGGGTAAGTTCTAACATTTGTACACCTCACAGACTGCTGAACTGTAACCCCCCCCATCAACCAGTTATTCGAATTCAATGAATGATTGTAATGTAGCTTTGTAACAATATTGGGATCAATGTTAATTCCAAATCTAACAAATCATGTTACAAGTGACATCAACTGCACACTACAGGTACATCGCTACAGTCCAAATGTTAAACAATGATATGGATGCTTAAAAGTGAGGTCAATAGAGCAGGTTACCTGTGATACGTACATATTTATTTAGTATTGTGATCTATCTGCTGATATTCCTGCACATTATCCATTCCTTATTCTTTATAACTGCACTGCCTTTTCATCTCTGGTTGCTTCAAATGCATATTTTTTATATATATTTTACACTTATTCTATTTATTGTTATTAGTGCAATTATTGTATTGCATTACTGTGCTGTATTGTGTAATTGCTACTGGCTGCTAAGTTCCTTTGAGAACATTAAAGTAACTATCGATCTACTTTAAGTGACTGCCATATGCTTACCTACTGCACGCTGTAGGACGCTGTAGTTTGTTAGCTATATATATATATATATATATATATATATATATATATATGTGTGTGTGTGTGTGTGTGTGTGTGTGTGTGTGGTTTGGTAGCTCATCTAACAAATGCTTAGCTAATTACTTTATTCGAAGTATTCTCAGTCCATAGCAAAGCTTCTACATCTAAATATGTACTCATTTTACTGTTCTCGGTTAACCAGCTCTAGGGTCTTAGCAGACTTTCAGTTGTATTTCAATTGCTATGTTTCTCTTTTTTCTGTTGAACTTACTTCTTTTAAAAGAACAATGATAAAAATAAACAACTAAATTGTCACTTATTTCTCCAGCTTATTGTGCATACTGAATATCATTAATATTAAACAGTAACCACTTGGTGGGTCAGTGGTGTGAGTAGTGTGTTCCATTTAAACCAGTCATTAAAATGTTAAAATGATGAAGGTTGGTAACAAACAGCCCGAAGCACAGTTTCTGGAGAAGGTTTAATGGAACGCTGTTAATCAATGTTGTTTCTGACTGTCAGGAAGCAGATGTAGTAAAGGGTGTATAAGGCACCCAGACAAAGTGAGTAAATAGTAACCTAATTTCCAAAAGGCATAAAGTTAAAGATTTGCTAAATTTTTTTAGCAAGACTATTTTTTTATTTCCATCTTTTACTGTTTTAAAATAACAAAAAAGGAAAAGAGCCCAAAGCAAACATTTAGGCACCCTGCATGGTCAGTACTTAGTAACACCCCTTTAGGCAAATATCACAGCTTGTAAATGCTTTTTGTAGCCAGCTTTTTTTTGTGCAAAAGGCTTCCAGTTCTGTGAGATTGGAGATTTCTGAGCTGTGTTTCTCTTTTTAGGTCTATCAACAGGTTTTTGATGATGTTGAGGTTGAGCAAATGTGAGGTTCAAAACCTGTTCTATTGGCCCTGCGCCTGTTGAGGTAATACATTATGGATTTTGAGGTGTCTTTAGTATCCATATCTTGTTGTACAGGCGTTGTCATTTTCTGTTTTTTCATTAAATCTATTTTTGTGAAATGTTCCCTGTGCCACTTGCTGCAACACAAGCCAAAAGCGTAATCGATCCACCGACCACAGTGTTTAACAAAACGTTGTCTTCTAATAAGTTTTTTTATGAAGATCATATTTGTGCAGGTGTTGTTGCACAGTAAAACAGTGCACTCCAGAGTCTAGAGAATCGTCCTGAAGGTGTTTACAAGTCATATGGGAATTGTGATTTGCCTTTCTAGCAGTCCTATAAGCAGATCTTTCAGAAAGTCTGAGCAAAATTACTATCTTCTCATTGCTTCCTCCAGATTTGTGAGCATCAATTATTTTAATTGTGATAGAGCAAAGGCAGCTGCTTAAAGGAGCGCATGACTATTGATTGTTGGCACAAGGTTTGAGGAGTCTGAGCTGTAAAATCTTTTCCAAACAATGACTGAGAACAAGCCATATCTGTAACAAACTAATTAAGGTCTTGGTAAAGCTTGGTAAAGAGATATTGGTTAGTCATCTAAAAGCTCAAACCTTTTGGGGTTCCCAAACCTTTATGGTGAGCACCTTCCTCTTTTTTTCACTGTAAAACCACAATAATTGCAAAACAATATGTATTGTATATATTGGTAATATTTTGACCAACGGTGCACAAACATATGCACTCTACTGTATTGGAAAACAACGGCTTATGAGGATTTAATCCAAATTTAGTTCCATACATTTCAGTTAGGATAGCTTTTAAAAAAAGGCACAATACAGAGCAGCCAATCACAACAGAGGTTAGTTCCAAGTATCCGTCTTACAGTCAGAGTAACAACAGGGGCCTTTTAATAAGAGATTTCTCAAATGAGCCCCATCGTTACAGCCAACCTTAATCTCACACGATTCTCATCTAGGCCCCATGTGCAGTGTGCAACCCAGATGGAGTCCATGTTTAACCTCTCTTAGTCTCTAATCACTAACCCTGGTGGGTATCCATATGTGGGGCCAACATAGAACATGAGGACAAAATCTTCTGTTGCCTAGTTGAGTTACCCATACAGTCCCCACTTGGACAAGTTATCTAGGAGACTTATAAGTACTCATATTAGTACTTCAGAGGGTCTTTAACTCGCAAGCCAACTACGTGAATACTTTGGAAAAATCATCAAGTGCCCTGCGGGTTGTCTCTAATGACACCGCACTGAGCACAGAGCACAGTTCCCAGTGTTTGCTGTGTCTTCTGCCCAGCTAGTCAGGACTTCTCCATTCGGTGGCTAAGTAAAAACCTGGGCGGTACATGTGTCAGCAGATGACAGCTAGGAAATCTCTCGCGCCCGCGTTGGCCGCCTTCCGAGCAACATCCGCAAAACGCATACTCATTCGGTTTCTCTTTGAAGAATAAAATGTAATCCTTGAATGATTAAAATGCCGTCGAGAGCGTTCAATAACAAAGACATTAATGAGGGGAATGGGGGGGTGTGCTTTTGTAAGAGGAGGGATAAGCGCTCTCTCATCTCGAGCATTGAAGCACTGACACATCCGCACGCCGCCACGCTATTGTACCGTTTCTCCTGCAGCACTTTGTAAAACCTGGACCAGAGCATGGCTGAAAAGGCCCCGCTGTCTCCCCAGCACAATTACACACTAGGAAAAAAGTACCATCTGTTCAAAACGATTACTTTTATATACTTTTGTTTTTAATAATTTATGCATTTTTTTATTTATTCATTTATTTTGTGGGGAAAGCGCAGCACATTGCATGAACTGAATTCATTAATTCCTCAGTGGGGAAGTGTAATGAAAGCAAGAGTGCGTCTCTAAACGATCAGATCAACCCAGAATATGAAAGCCAAATTTAAAATTCCAAGGAAAATCCCTCAAGCTAATCAATACAAGATCACAGACTAGAGCTATAATACGGTATTTTAGTATAGTGTACACCCACTGAGCACTTTATTAGGAACACTAATACACCTCCTCATTCAGATGGTGATGTAATGGTGTGGGGAATATTTTCTTGGTAGACATGATGGCCTCGTTGATACCAATCAGTCATTATTTGAGTGCCACAGCCTGTTGTCGTGTGCATCCCTTCCATTTACACAATTTACTCATCTTCTAATGACTACTTCTAGCCTGATAATGCACCATGTCTCAAAGCAAAAGTGATCTCAAAGTGGTTTCATAAACATAACAAGTTCTGTGTTCTTCAGCGGCCTTCCCAGTTACCAGATCTGAAACCAACAGAGCACTTTTGAGATGTGGTAGAAGGGGAGATTTTCAGCATGAAAGTGCTTCTGAAATATCTGCAGGAACTACGTGACGCAATCACGTCAACTCTGACCAGAATCTTAAAGGAATTGAAAAAAGGCTTTTTTGACAACAAAGGAAGGCCCTACTGAGTTTTAGTGTTCCTAATAAAGTGCTCTATTTTTGTTTGTGATTTTTGTTCTTCTTTTTTTTAAGTCTGAATTAAGGCAGTCATATGAAAGGGTACACAGCAGGAACACTGCAGCACACAAGGCACAAAAACCCTGCCGTTTGCAGGCAGGTCTTTAGATGTCAACACTCAGTGCTCACAAAGAGCTTACTGAACTGACTCGACCTGGAGCACCTGCGGGTGTTAGAACCGCACTGGACTGTCAGCCAGAGTCCATTCTTTTCACAGAAATGCCCAGCAGCGCTTCGAGGTGCGCCAATAACAGTGTGCGGTAGAACCCTTTTTTTTATTAACTTTTTTTTCACAGGACTTTGCATTCTCATTTCCACTGAAAGATGACTCTAAAAACAGCCTTCCAACACAATAGCCAATAGAGGACAGGCAAGGATGGGCTCTATTGTCAATCATGCTAATGACGAAGTCAAGTCAAGTCAGATTTATTTGTATAGTGCTTTTTACAACTGTTGTTGTCACAAAGCAGCTTTACATAATTAGTACTTAATAAAGGACAGAGACAGAGAAGAAAGAAGAAATAACATGAAGGACCCCCGTGAGCAAGCCAAACAGCGATGATGAACAAGACAGGGAAGTAGCTAATCGCTGCTGTCAGTTCACAATCTCTAAAGATTCAAAAGTGCATCTTACGGCTAGCTTTTCAACACAGCTATGTTGTGTGATGCACTATTAGAAAAATTAAGGTTTTTGTTTGGGTCATCCATGGCAATGCTACTTTTTTGACATGTTTTTTTTTCATGTTGTTTTTTTCATTATGACCGGCAGCAAAACTGATATTGAATAAAACAATGGGAAAAACTGCCACCACTGCATTGAACAGATTGTTCCAAGAGTTTAATTCAGTTCACTTCACATTTTTTTCTATATCGCAATGAATGCTGTCACAAAGCAGCTTTACAGAGATCCGAGTCCAAACCTTCTTTGAACCACCCAGGGGCGACAGTGGCAAGGAAAAACCTCCTTTGATCGAGAGGAAGAAGCCTTGAGAGTAACCAAGACTCTAAAGGGGAACCCATCCTCCTCTGGTCAACAATAAAAATGACCAAAAAAAACAGTAGTGAATTTTGAGCTGTTGCCAAAGTGTGAAATCAAGCCTTCAGTTGCCAACAAATACTGGATATTCTTCACCGTTAGGAATTCTACTGTAATGCTATTCTTCCAGTAATGCTATTCCAATGGAATTGCTTTCTCTACAAGTGAACTATGCTGCTGGCCATGCACTGCTTTGAGGAGTGATGCTTTTTTTTTATAGTGACATCATCAGCAACACAATTTAGCTTAATTTTAGCTAGCTAGCCAAGATAGCACTGCTGCACATCAAACCAGCAATGCATTTCCATGTAACTGTTCACTTCCTTCAGTTCAATTCCTTGTAAATGCTTGTAAATGTGTGTTAAATGAGTACAGGCAGTGTTTCTACCACCAAGAGAGTGTTCGTACCATGCAGTCTCAGTCAGATACGCTAAACTTAGTGTTCAGGGGAAAGGCTGTGTTCAAAACAATGCTTGACCCTCAAAGTGTGAATAAAGGCTGCACCATTTGCTCATCGAAGTCTTACACCTCCAAGTAATCACATTCTTCTGTCTCCAGAAGCTCCAGACTCACGGTAGCCTGCTGAACTGTTGCAGAATGCAGCGCCGTGTTTATATCTCAGCCTGATCTCGCTGTGTGGGGGGGGAGTCTTGTGTCTCTGCGAGAGCGGTGGGAAGATGAAAGCGAGAAAGGAGCGTTTTCTTGTGTTCCTCAGAAAGCTGAATCTATCCGTGCAGGTTTAGAGTTCAGCTCTGCGAGGTTGGGGTGTGTGTGTGTGTGGGGGGGGGGGGGGGGGGGGGGGGGTTGTTCGGGGAGGCACATGTGTGGATGTGCCAAGCAGCTGAATAAAGGCGCTCTCAGTCACTGACAGCACTGTTAGAATGGCACTAAAAATCTCACCTCAAAATGGTGTCAGCCCCGCCGCCTTTCAGCCGCCACTGCGCTATCGGATCACATTTTAAGCTAGCGGAGCTCCTTTATAATTCTCTGTGAAAAAAAGGGGGTCTTTTTCTGTGCTCAGCGTGCCCAAGGTCTCTCTCCGGCCCCTCTCTCTGTGGCCTCTTTGATCAAATTCAACCACAAAGAACGAATGTTGCAAATAGAGACAAGTGTTGCAACAAGCAACGAGTTAGGCTAGAGCGCTGGCGGAGCATCTGCATTACTCCAGTAGCCAGTAGTGGAGCTGTGATCATGAGTTATCTCTCATGAAACGTTCTGTATTTGGGACTATATTCTGGAGCATATTTTGTTCTCCGTTGTTACATAAGCCGGATAAACAGAACATGCTGAAGACTTGGAATATTGCCAAACAGAAGACTGCGGAACAAATCATCCGAGCAATGAGAGAAAGGAAAAAATAAGGATCGCTAGGCCATTAAGAGAGTTAACCCTTTAACAGTGTAGCAAAAAGTGATTCTCATCTCCTTTAAACCCCTCCCCGAATTTTGATCAAGCAACTATACAATCATAGTATGTGGCAGTATTTGACTCAGGTCGCCTTTTCGTGTTATTTATGCTATTTTGTCAAAACATATCAAGAATAGCCCTTTAAGGGCCCCGGGTGGTCCAGCAGACTAAGGCTGGACCATCCCGATCTCGCTGCTAGCCATCGGCAGCCGGGGCCTCGAGAGAGCGCAATTGGCCTTACTCCCCCCCCATACATCACTCTAGTGCAGCGCTGGCCCTCACTGGCGTCTGCTAGCCGGCGCGTCAGAGCTGGGTATACAACGCTTCCCTGTAGGCGTGTTGGTTGCCTGGTGACGACGCATCGGCGGCGATTAAAAAATGTGGTGTGGCTGGCAGCGGAGGTTTCAGGGGGGCCGGAAGTCGGTCTCCAACTCACGGCCCCGAGTGTCGGGGGCATTGCATGTGATGAATGAGAGAAAACGTATGGTTGGGTAAATGGCAATCTAAATTGAGGAGCCCTTTTGATAGCCCTTAGGATTGGATGTTTTGGCATGTCCGATTTAAGCTAGACAGATATTCTGTAGTCTAAATCTAACTTTCCAGTCACATTTATATGTGATTTTAACATTTCAAGATTTCTGGACGTGTTACCAGTCAAGGGCCGAAGGTTTCCTCAAAGCATCTTAATGCTAAGATCATTTTAACTGCTAGAGGGATGCAGTAGGAAACCCAGCCCTGAATGGATTTTACACATGGTAGTTCTTAAATTTCGGAAAGTGTTTAATATACACTAGAGGATCCAGGGGATACTATATATGGGGCATTGCAGCAACCAAAAACCTCTCTTTTCCAAAACGAGGCAACATCTGCCTTAAAAACCTAGAGATGTGAAGCTGGACGGGACTAAACTTGATCTGGATGGAAATAAAAATTCCAGAGGAGCCCCTGCAAAAGAAAGAATTACCCCAGGACCCCATGTAAATTTAATCCTGTCAAAATAGAGCTTTCAAAGTCCTGCAGTAATTGCTTCTCTGAAGATCTGAACTTAGAATCTGTGTCTCTGTTAGCCTTTTAGCTACTGTTGCCAGCTGACCAGGTCAGCTTGCGCTAATGTCCTGTCCTGTTTGTGTTAGGTGATGAAAAGTGCAGCAGTGCTGTGAAATGTGGAGTGATTGTTCTGTTAGCTAGCTATAGTTGTTATGAAACTGTGCACATTAAATGCAACATCTAAATCTGACTGGTTAGCAAACGCTCACATAGTCAGCATACTTATGTCTGCGTTCTTACTAGCGCAACCGATGTAACGTGACCAAACAGTCGTGACGTGAAAGATTTGGTCACTCACAACTTAAAATGTAAAGAGTGTGAAGATACAGAACACTCCAATATACTCCATATACAGATAGTTTTACAGTGCTTACGTGGACCTGCACCATTCTACCAACTACTCCAGTTGTAAAAGGAGTTACAGGAGGGGTTACATTCCCTAAAGGTATCACTAGTGAGATCTTAGGTATGATGGGGTTAAAAAATGAAGACAGGTGGTACAGACTGAAACTGAGAGGAGAACGGGGGAAATGATGGGAAATCTCAGGGGTGCCTCACAAAATCCAGCTTTAAATCTGGCAAGAAGAATAACACGCTCGAGTATCAGCCCACTCGAGAATTCTCCAGTCAAATATGGTTTCTGCTAGCTCAAATACGCCCAAGTCAAATGACCTGTCAAGGCATCTGTCAACTTACAAGAGGATAATGAGGTCCCTGTACCATTGAGACATTACAAATAATCAAACTAATTCCCACTGTCCAGGAAAAGTGAGCAGTAAGACAAGGACGGGCCTGTTTTTGATGTCCCAGTAGAGCCCTGTGCTTGCAACATGCTCGGCTGAGCTACACACTACACACTGAGAAGCGCCCAAGAGATGCTTCTCAGTCTTCCGAGGCATGAGGAAGACTCTAGCTTTGTAACCCACTTGTTAAAACTTAATGATTTAAAGAAGCCAATTCATTTTATCCCTTCACAGCATGGAGACTGTGACCCAGATAGGGAAATTTAAATAGGGAGTTGATATGAAGGGGGCACATTAATTGGAACAGATGCCTTTTCAATTATTAAGGTCCCGCACAGCGTGCTTGCATGAGCTAAATTTACCCCACTGTATGTCTGTCGCCCCTCTCAACTTTCTGGCGAGGGTCTTAATCAAGGTCCCCTCCGAAAAAAAGCCCATGCAGGCCGATTACGTGAGCAATTCACTTGCATTCTGCTCAAGCTCATACCAACATTAGCAAAGCCCTTCAGTCCCAAGACCACAACATGACCCCTCCAGCTGCACTGTCTATAAATAACCACCAGCAAACAGCGCCAGGCCCAGCTTCAGCATAGCCAATGTGAACCTATTAACCTTTGTAAGAGATACAAGTTCAAATGTGGCCTGTTTCTGCTTTTTGGTCTTAATAATATGTGCATATCTGAGCAACAAAAGTGATGTGCTTATGCAAGTCACAATGCTCTGAGCTGAGAACTTGCGCAAGAGTATGTGCAAGAGTTTCTCAAAGTTGCAGTGTTTAACAACTAACAGAGACAAATAACTTGAACATTATTTTGAACCGTATCCTATAAAGCTGATTTGTGGAATACAGGCGAATAATACAGTGGATAGGTTGTAAATACTAAGGGACAATGTTCTTTTCAATACTACTAGAGGCTGGATTCTAAGTGACATCATTTGCCATATCTAAGCAGATTATGAATCTGGCTCTAGCCTTTCGGGATCCTATGCTGGGCTCCACTACTTGACACGTTCCCACATCTAAACAGTTGAAACAGATTAAAAACAAAAGCCAAAAATGTCTTCAGCCTACTCATCACTGCTCTCAAAAACACTTGTAGTTTTTTATGTCTTTTCATGTTCTTTACTTCTTACTTGACTTATTACTTGACTAATAGAAATGCTCCAAAAATCTTTTTACATTGACTTCCATTGAAAGTCAAGAGGGGCCTTTTCTTCTCCTGTAAAGCTGGAATTTGGAAGGTTTTTGCATGACAGCAACATTATGGCCTTTGACAATAACATTGATGAATGTCTGAGAGCTGCATGGCCCTATGTACCTACGTAAGCAACCAATTTGTGTAACTGACTTTAAGGTGATTTTAAGGCCAATGTTTTACATATAATACATATTTACCTGGTTACTGAAGCACGCACGAAAGTATTAAGGCTACATTTTTCCTTTCTGTAGTGGATTAGGGTTATTTTGTCATAATTAACAGTTTGAATGCTGTAATTAGACATAATGATATCTTATTCCTCCACTGTGCCAAGGCAAGAATAGCTCTCAATATGTTACTGCATACTCCAGTTTTGGATATTTAAATATGCCCATCAAGAGATGTGCCCATCAAGAGCGCTGGTCATGAGTTGACACTTGAACTCATTATGCTTGCGTAATGGTTGGCTGCATAATGGGCGCCGCTTTCTTTCCATTCAATTTTCACAGCAAGGACTGCAGGCCAAGTATGTCTTTTAGAAGGTGTCAGTAACACTTCTCACACAGCCCTTTTCACAGAAGACATTGGCATGATCTGACCTTGTTCTGTCCCTCATGCATTATTTTACCAGGGTTTGTACATAAGGGAAAACATCATACACTGGAAATACTGGAAATCATAGATGCAAGCAATCTGGAAAAAATGACAATAGGGGGACAGGACAGTGAGGTAGGTCACATGGGGCAAATACATTGTGTTTAGACTTTTGTATATAATTTATTTTATTCCATCTTAAATAGTTCAGATATTATCATCAAGTCTGTTATTGTCTGTTTGATAAATGAGGAATTACAATATTATGGAGTTCTTGGAGTGGCAGAAATAGCTCTTTTTGCATTACTCATTCAACTGTTTTCATGCTGAATGGGTATTGAAAGCTTCCTTTGTAGATAAATATGGGCCTAAAACTACTAACTAGTACAATTGGATGATGGTGAGGATTTTTCTAGTCAAGGTATTTTCTCCTTGCTGAATGTTGCATCAACCTGTTGAGCTCATTAAGCTCAAGTTTAGTCTGAATCAATTTACATACCTACTCACAAATATACTCATGCCCATCCCTACTAGAGATCCCTGAAAAAAAAATGCTTAAATCATGGAAATGAATTCCAATGCTGGTCTGTTGCTGGTTTCGCTGGTCACCTACACTAGTCTCAGCTCTCAAAACACAACATGTACTGGGGTTGATGGTGATTAGCAATTCCAAGCTTCCATTGCTGGTTGGCATAGTCTCTCTCTCTCTTTCTGGGAAGCAGTTTGACCAGTGGTTACATGTAGACCACTCATGGTGGGCAAGCAGATGGGACTTAAAGAGACCTGTTTAAAGCTGTAAATATTCAATTTGCCTGAATGTGTTGCGACTGTAAAAGCGAACACTGACGCAAAAACAAAGCAATGTCACAGGCTGTATTTGTAGTATAGAATTCCTGTCTAGACACAATTTCTTCCCATAGATAGGACATGCGTGGGGGAAATAAGGATGTATTGTCAGTTTACCGTTAACAGTTTCCAGAGCTAAATGACTTAAAGAATTTGAAGTACTAGTTGTTTATGATGTTGTACAGTGAAAAATGCCCTATGTGTCTATTACATTTGCTTATCACATTAAATGTACATTTCTTCACCTGTATTCGTGTTATGAGCAGCTCTGTGCAGTTCTTTAGGAACGTGTTTTTGGCTAGGGATCAGATTTATTATTTTTTAATTCCCCCTCCAATATGCAGTTGCAATTTTAAGTATGACTCATTTGCACTCTTTCACTTATGACTAATAAGAGGTACCTGAATCTACACAGGAATAAACGCAGCATCCCTCACTACACCTGCATCGCAGAGCCATTTGCTGCACCTGCAAGTACAACCATGTAAAAAGGCAACTTTACAGGAAGGAAAAACATTGTTATCATCTACTTGTAACTTGTAAACATTTCTATTGGTACATTTGTCACCCAGAGTCACTGGCATTTACAAGTGGCATAGAAATATGTGAAATGATGAGGTTTTTAGCATCACTCTGCAGAACATTAAGGGGCACTAAGGGGCCAAACACTTGATCAACATCACTTTCGGCCACAAACTTCCTCAAGCCGACCTTAACCCTGGAACCCTTGCCGCTCTGATGATTTCCCAAACCTCCTCCTCTTCCTTCTCTTCACCTTGTTTGATTCACGAGCATGATCTCTTCACTCAGAGCTGCATTATTAACTCTGAGGCAGAAACTCTGGCCGGGCGTCCCGTTTGCCACCCGTATTTCAGCGGGCCACTCCTGCGCTCCTGAGTGGCAGCGCGGTAAATTTGCTTTATGTTGTCATTACTTACGGCTTGTGCCGGCCGCACCAATTGTGGGTGAGTTACAGCCGAAGATCAGTCCCTGTGACTTTTTCCTCTGGAGTGAAATAGCAAGCGTAATGACATGTTAAAGCACGGCGAGTCCCCCCGTCCCTTCTTTGACAAAGCGTACTGTAACTAAATGGTATTAGTTATTGTCTCCCATGACCGGGCGTCCTTGAGACGAGAGTTTATCACCTACCCTTGGGTGTGTGTGGCCATAAAAACATATGCCAGACCGCATTAGAGTGCCGTGGACAATGTACCCAAAGTGGATCAGTCTTTATGGCGGGTAGGCATAGCTCTCAAAAAAAAGAAAAAAAAATCAACATCCGCCATTATTGTTTCTCGACAAAGCACATGTAGGGCTCTGAACAACTAGCAACTTTTTTTAAATGGCCTCAGTGCTTTAGAAAACTTCCAAGGTTGCTTTTTTTTCCTTTTTTTAAATATTCTGCAGCATGACTAAAGACCCAGCTTCTGTTCGAGTGCCAGTTGAGAAAGGCACTGATTTATTCTAATGCTTTATTCAACACTTTAGGACTCTGTGGCCTCCTACAGTTAAATCCCCCCAATGCCCCCCCCCCCCGCAGCTTTTCTTCTTCCACTGTCCGTACAGCCCCCACCCTCACCCACTTCCCTCCCACTGAGCACCTGCTACTGCTTCTCCGGTTCTCCTTCCTCTCCTCAGTCTGAAAACAAGTGCTTCTCTCGTAGCTGTGTGGCTCCCACTGAGCCAGTGAAGGTCAGGCCAGGCTTTCGCCCCCCGACTGTCCAGCAGCCCCAATAAAGACCCGTAGGCCTGCACTGTTTACATCCAGAGGGGGGCTTATTTTGGCCCTAGTCAGGTGAAGCATGCCATGCTTTCATTCTTTCTACCACACAGCATCTGCTTATGCCATGTTGGAGAGTGGAGGCAATTTTCTAGAGACAGGACTGTTTCTAGAACAGTTCAACAATCCACAGTAGAATAACAACAATCCATTATAAAATATACTCCTCAAAATACATGTGACAAAAATAGTTCAAAGGAACCATAGAAAGAACCTTTTTTGGTTTGCTAAAGAGCATTTTAGTTGAGTAGCTTATTTCTAGGAATGCACCAAAACGGGAATTGTGGGCTGATTGCAGTATCCGATTTTTTTTCAAAAACATCGGTTAGTCTGCACAGTCTCCAGTGAGTTGGCACAGAACTAATGCCAGTTTCAAATTACTGTAAAAATAAAGGTACGTGTTTTTTGCAGCATGGGAAGTTTGGTGATTGTTTGGATGACACTTTATTTGGAGTGGTCCTTTTTAGATTAAATAAACACTCGTCTCTCAGTAACAGCTCAACAACATCTGCAGCAGCATCCGAACATTCAGTACATTATCATTAGGCTTAGGACTAAAGACTTCTATTGAATTCAGCTGTTTTTCACTGTATAAAAATAACTGAATCCAAGTTCAGCTCGGTGGCTGTTCACCTGAGAAACAGCTCTAATACAGACCATCTCAACTTCTTCAACCAGCTGTTATAGACCTGCTGCTGACACCAGTCAGAACTGGATCCTAACTAGATTAAACTGGGATTAAGGGGCCAGGATGAGGGTTAGGATTAGGTTTTGGAATCAACAGATCATCTTCAAGATATTTATCTCAGTTTATTCAGGTGCTTCACAGCTGCTATTTTACTGATATGTTATTGATGTATTACTGATATTTTTACATTTACAAATGACCACTCCAAATCATGTGTTACCAATGGTCATATAACTTTCATTCCTGCCTTTGTTGGTTCAATACAGTTCATGTCTGCTTCATCACAGCCATGTTGTTATTTAACAATATTTAACACTCCCTCTAATTTTCTATTACTTTAATACTACATGTAAAAATAAACAAAAGGTTAGCACCACAACCCCAAGTTCCTAAACATTTTAATAATTATTAGTTAATACATCATGAAATCATCATGAAGACATCTTTTGGAATTACTGGTAAGAAGCAAGTAAATTTTGCCTTCAGACTTAGCTGCTTTTTACCTAAAACTACAAAGTACAGTAATACTGTGAAATCCTCTGTGAGGTATGGGGTAAAAGACAAGCATTTCCTAGTGCTTTGACAGGTACAAGTGAAGAGGTATGGGGGATCATACCCAGTTTAATCTCAGATTAAATTTCCATCACCAGAGAAATCAGCTTCCACAGCACAGGAGATAAATGTTCACAGGAAAGTCCAATACGATCCAGGTAAAAGTGAAATCCAATGCAGTGAAACATGACAGGTGTTTCGAAGGTTCAGGTGCAGGCTGTGAATCATGTGAAGCTCTGCTAAAATGCAACCTGAATTGGAAAAAGTCTGCTGGATAGAGACTGGATGGAAAGAAATGAAGATAAACAAAATGTCAGGGGTCTAGTCACAGTGTGAAAGGATACAGTATTTAGCACATATGAGGTCTGAGAACTATGAAGATATAATCTCTTTGTTCTGTCTAATGGGAGTGTGTCAACAACAAAGATTTTGCACTTAGTCACCGAGCTTAAACACATCTTCAATAATACATCAGCATCTCCAGACCCTCCAATTTATCTGATCCTTTTATTTCCACGTCAGCTCGAGCACCTTTCGTTCGTCCCAGAAGACAGAGCCTGGTCAAGTTTGTCTGTAATGAAAAATTCACCAGGCGTTTACTCAAAAAATCTCACATCATGCATTATATAGGACAAAGAGAGCTGCAAGCCTGGAGTCCTGTTCACATCGCTGGGCCCCAGAAGAGAGCATCTGCTGTCGGAAAACTGTTGGCTGCTGCCACTGGAAAACTCATCCCCCAGTGCTCCTCATTAACCTTCGAATATGCCGAGAAGAATGAGATCAACCCTGACTCTCGGTCCTGTCCCAGTCTGACTAATCAGGGAAAACACCCAACTCCAACTGTATTCTGTCCTCATACAACTAGTTGTACTTTTTAGGGTCTACTTTGAGCACATGGCCTCTGATCTGTGCTCTTTAGGGCAGATACATTCCATGAAATATAGATGGTCTTCAGCTTGGACAGATGGTTTTGGGAAAAACCTTCAATTGGTATAGATTGTGTACATTATGCAAATGTTCTTTAAACTTTAAAAAAGGTTCTCCTTACATTTACAAATATGCTTCTTCTACGAACTGTCCGTTGTAGGCATCTTTAGGGAATTAAAAGTGGTTCTTTTATGGTATCACCTTAAATAAGTTCCGCATGAATAAAATGTCAACACAGTTATTGCCGAATAGAAGCCAACTGCAACAACAAAGTTCAAGAGTATGAAACGAAACAGATTTCTGTTATCTTTTAAAATAATTGCCCAAAAATGAAACAATCCAACTAAGTGCAATTCAGTCAACAAAACAAAAGCTTTAACAGAAGCTGTTTGTAGTTTGAGCTGCTGTACGAATAAAATTAATTGGCGCAATTCGCTTTTTGTATTGTATTGATATCATACACACACACTGTTTCAGTGTGTTCTTCACCTTCAGGAACTTTTTAAGGGGATTTTGTGGGTCATCTAGCAGCATACGAATTAGCCCAGGATGCTGGAATCAAATGTAAATTTTGGAAAAGGAATCAGCAATACATTTGCAAATGAAAGCAGAAAAGACCAATGAGATGCAGCAGCACCACAGCGGATACTTGTAAAATCCGCAATTTACATCTGAGAGCACACGTATCCTTGGGGCTGGAGCGTGTGTGTTGAAAGCAGCCACACTGATGCTTTCTTATGAAATTGACCCAGCAGTCTACAAGCCCTACAATCTTCACTTGTCATCTGTGTTCTCAGTGTTGGCGGCCCCCCCTGTCATGAGTGTGTCATTTGCCCTAACGGAAAAATGGGAAAATTGAGAACATGGAGAAAAACGCAAATGTCCTTGCCAAGCCTGCATAACAAAAGTCCCCCTGTTGTTGATGTGACAGTATTAAATGATTGCCCATTTTTCATTTATGAAAGCCTCTCCTGTCAGATCAACAGAATGAGCGGAAGGGAGGGGACGGGAGAGGATATCAGGCAGAATCAAGCGATTCCTCTGGGAGGAGGCAATGTAAGCCAAGATCGCAGCTACAGGCTTTTGTGCTGTTGGAAAATCCGCTAATTGCAACAATGGAGTAAGGACCTGATGTGGCTACGAAATGAAACAGATTACTGGTTATCTTTCGCAGTAATTGGCCAAAAGTGAAACAATCCAACGACGTGCAATTCAGACCTCAGACACATTTTTTCGCCTTGAAGGAAGCATGGTTTGACAGAAACTGCAGCGTTGTTTAAGCTTCTGTGAAGATTAAAATTCAACCCCCTGACTACGTTTCCGTTGACTTTCTACACAAATTACATGTGTTCAAATGAAAATATGTGACAAAAAATGATTCCATTAAACTGACTTAGGTTGTGTTTTATATATTTCCAGCTCTAATTGCTAGTGCTTTGTAAAGTCTATACCTGTTGCTTTTCCGATTTGCTGATCAGGACATTTGCTTCATTGCATTTCATTTTCTATTTTATGGCATTTAGCTGACGCTCTTTTCCAGAGCGACTTACAAGGTTACTTGCACTACAGAGGTGTGCCAATGTAGTATTAGGAGTCTTGCCCAAGGACTCTTACTGGTGTAGCGCAGCATAGTCACCCAGACAGGGAATTGAACCCCATCGTCTCCCATGTGGTGTAGCAGCTCACTGGCAGGTAGTGGTGTTATCGGTTGTGCCACACCAACTTTCCATCAGAGGCATTAGACTAGAGAGATCTCATTTCTCTGCCGTATATCTGAGGTTCCTTGTCTGCTCCTCAGTCCAGCAAGGGTGGGATGTATTAGGCAGCAGTCACAGTCACTTATAGTCACACAGTTTACAGTTACACAGTAAACAGTCACTTGAAGCTGACAAGGGCCAAATTGTGATGGCTGGACAACTCCAAAACATCAGACAGGTCTTGTGGGTTCCCAACCCGTGAACCAACAACAGGGTCATCGGCACCCAGGACTCACTGATGCTCATGAAGTCTCCACCTTAGTCTCCACCTCACAACTCACACGATCTGCTGCTAATGTCCTGGTGCCAGACACGACATAACACCTTCAAAAGTCTTGTGGAGGCCACACCTCAATGGTCAGATGTGCTTTGGCATCACAAGGGGGACCTACTCGGTATTAGGCAAGTGGTACTAATGTTATGGCTGTATAGTTTCCTATGTATTCCTTCTAGTTCACCAAACAAAAAGCCTGAGACATACTCCCAGCAAGCTCGTCTTTAATTGACTTTTTCACAAGTCTTCCAGAAGCTGAAGAATAATCGGTACATTTCACGCATCTGCCAGAAACTCACTTATTTAACTAGAGCATATTTATTATATTGATAAGGCATCCTCCACACTCTGGAATATCTAGGTACACACATACAGCGTGCTGCACTTCACTGTGCATATACTGACATCTCAGGAAAGAGTCAAGAACATCCTCTGCTGAAATTGCCTGCTGTGATTTAGTGACAGGCTGTGAATCTTCTTTATATGCTTTCTATAGGGCTGGAAATCCCGTCCCTGGTATGTAAATGAAGGCTAGGGAGATGGAGAGATGGTGATGTGATGTTTAAAAGGAGGCGTGGAGGATGTTCCTCATCGACAAGACAGCTATTCCAGCCTAAAGCTGAAATGGCTCCCCTTGATGCTTAATGTCGAAGGGTTCCCAGGCCTATACACTACTAGCTGGGCATTAGAATTTAGCCCTTTCGCTGTGATATTTTGCAGTAGGTTTACACATCAAAAACTAGCCAGGTTTCTCTTGATGTTAATCTTTGTGACAGTACTCCCTTGGGAATAATGCCAAACTCCACACATTTTACCCCTTGTTGAATGGGGATAAAATGATGTCAGCACTCATCAGCACTCAAACCTTTCAGCTGTTTTAACCACCTTTGAGGCAGAACGTTTTCAGCAAATGCTTTAAACAACAGCTTCTGTACAGTTGTACAGCAAGACCTGCTCTTCATATCAAAGAAGACACATTGATGCAGAGCTGGCGTGGGACTCGTTTCCAGCCTGTGAGTTACATGATGCAAACAGCCCACCTTGAACTTGAACCTAGAGTTTTTTTACTGTGCTTCTCAACTGTGGTATAAGAATGGTTGTTATAAAGCTATAAACCAAAGCTATAAATGCTATAAACTAATGCTAGCTAACATAATTCCTGTTTTTATTTATTTGGCTAACCTTCATATTTCACATATGAAATCTGCCACACTGGTAAGCAAGTCAAAAGGTAATGCACTCTGTAAAACACTGTCTGTTATATGCATGGTTTTACATACATTAGCAAAGTAACTAGATCAAAGCATTACTGGGCCACTGGAATTCTCCCAACATTCCTCTCCAGGACTGATTTCATCAACAAACTATTACTAATTTAATTATAATATTTAGGATACTAAACTGAAAGTTAGTTGGGAGTTCCAGAGTGGTCATTCAAGACTAATGCCGTCTCTTGGCCAGGTTCAGAAACCAGTGCCCTGTAACCAGGTCTGGCAGCATAGTTCCTGTGAAAAAACTTCAGTAATTTTAGTACATTCTGGTGCATGCTGAGACAAAAATAGAGCGGTTATTAAGTCTGAATATGCAAATACATATCTGGTGCTTACTATACTAAGGTACATCAATGTATGCTAAATTGTCTATCAAGACCGTACATCTATTACATAGACACCACTCTATAAAACACTGCCCATCATTCGTGTTCTACTGGCTCTGTAATGACTGATGCTTGTGCTTGGATCCTGATGCACTGTGGTTAAGCTCTTATAGCTGTTACAACAGTCCACAGAAATCAAGGTGTTCTACATCAGCTTTAGATGGAAACTGAATGGCTGCTAAACAGAGAGCCTAAGCTTTTTTCACTCTATTTAAAAGCTATTGAAGATATCTGAATATGTGAAAATACTGTATGCTATATTTGTGATAGGAGAATATAATGACCGTGATCTGCTGCTGGGCAGTGTTTGGAGAGGAATTCTCTGCTCATGGCATACCATACCACCCACTCCCCCTTTAAAAAAAAATTATATACTTTGCCGATGTGATGTTACATGTAATCCTTGTCATGCGAAAACCTTTTTTGTGTCACTTTTTTTTACATAATTTGAATCTAGCAGTTGTTCTTTATTTTGTGTCGAAATTGCATGATGAATGGACCAATAGAAATGCTTCAAAATGACTTGAAATAAAGTCAAGGAGGTTTTATTTCTCTCCTGTAAAGTTGCCATTTTGAAGATGGTAAGGTTTTAGCATGACAGCGATGATATCTGCAACCAGCAAGAATACTCCAATGTCAAAATAAGCAGATTGTTGCCAAACTTTTGACGGGCAGTGTTACATTAGATAAGAGTTTCTTTCTACTTCTCTAACACAGCAGATTTGCTGAGCAAGTTATAGAATATCTAGATAAGAAAATTCATTGCCTAAGCTTTGAAGAGCACAGACGTGACGGCATTAAAGATGTCAGGCTCTCATCTGTTCTCATATTCTGCATGGGGTTCTTCAAGGCCTATTATCCTGAATTATCTGCAATCTAGCCCATCTACGTGTCACTTTCCTAGTCCTCTCGATTCTATTCTTTTCAACAGCAGATGTTGGAAACGTCACAAAAGCTGCACATGATCTGCACACCTTGTCTTTGTTCATGTAGTACCACAATAATATTCAGATGTACTTAAAAAAATATGATACACGTATGGTCACTTGACCCTAACCAGCTTGTCAAAGTCAGTTCTATTATTCATTCGACGGCAGCGATTAAAAGTGCTGAATATTCTCCCCTGACATGGTGGTAGGGCAATTACCCTGAATGCGTGAGGGTGATTAGGGAGTACGCCTGGCAAATTAAAGTGCCACAGTGATGAACCAATAAGGGCCACACTGTCATAAAGTCAACCATTTATGTTATTAGATTTATAGCAGCAGGGAGATGATTGCTACTTTACAACTGCTGTAAATGGAGAACTACATAAGAAAATATACAATCATAAATGTCATTAGCCGAAGTCCTGTTCATTACTGATAAAAACTGAAATTATACTTTTAACGATCTAGTTATGTTGCTGACAAAAACTGGCCACAAAACAGCAACAGACAACACAAAGCCTGCAACCGCTGCAGTAAAAAAAAAAAGAGGAGAAGCTGTTAGGGTTGTGTACGAAATCATTTATATGCATCTGCGTGTGCATCTGAATCCTTAATCCTGGCAAGATGATGGCATTTAAGGAGTTGTGATTTTCATTAATATCAAGGTCATGCTCCAAAGTAATTCCTTCATAATAGATTTCTCATGGCAAGGGAGCAGCGCTGAAGGGCGTCAGAACACTGCATATTTTTCCCGACAAACCCCGCATTAGCATCACAAAAGAGGCAAAGCTGAGCTCTGTCCTCTCTCTGATGAGGAGGGGGGAATACTTCACAATTCCCTGTGGCTGAAGATGTGACTGTGCTCAGTCAAAGCAGTGCCACCTACACCCAAACATTCAACCCACATACTGCTCTCCCAAGGCTCGGCAATGTCCTTGCATTCCACTGTACGAGAATAGCATTCAACAGCTCCACTGAGCTTTCGGCAACTCGCTAGGAGGAAGCGAGAATGGCAGAAAGACATGGAGACAAAGAGAGAGAGACTGACAGAGTGACTTTTCTCATGCTGCCATTACAGTCCACAAACAATGGTCGAGCAGTGATTCACTTTTTGCCGATTTCCTAGACAGTTTCATCATTGCCAGTTCCTATGCACTAGCTAGGACTCCCCCAACACACAATCTCACCCACGCTGCAAGCATGAAGGTTTGCACAAGCTTCTTCGAAGACGTATGAAGCCTTTTTCAAGCTGTCGCTAATGAAACATACTTTTGTCAATTCAGTTAAATCAGCAATCAAACAACCACTTTGGATAGCATCATGCTAAGTGATGGGGGAAAGAGAGGGCCTACCCACGCAGCCAGAGCAAGTCAAATTACATTGGAATACTTGGACTATCAGCTACCGACAGCTGTGCAGCTGTGGCTTCACCAGAGGTCACTGCATGGATACTATGGCCATAAGTATATATATAAATATATACACACCAATCAGCCATAATATTCATTTCCTTATTTCTACTCTCATTGTCCATTAGATCAGCTCCACTTACCTCAAATGAGCACTTTATAGTTCTGTAATTACAGCCTGTAGTCCATCTGTTTTTCTGAATACTTCATTAGGCACCTTTTACTCTGTTCTTCAATGGTCAAGACCCCACAGGACCACCACAGAGCAGGTATTATTTAGGTTATTCTCAGCACTGCAGTGACACTGACATGGCGGTGGCATGTTGCTGTGTTGCTGAGCTGGTTCGATTGGATCAGACACAGCAGTGCTGCTCACTGTTCACTCTATTAGATACTCATCATACCATGTTAGTCCACCCTAAAGATGTACAGTCAGAGACAGGAGCTGATCTGTTGCTCACAGGACACTGTTATATTATTTATGTTATATTAAATTATAAGATATTTCTGGTTGGTGGACTGTTACTAACCAAGCATACTGAGGCACACTAATGCCACCACCACATCAGTGGCACTGCAGTGCTGAGAATGACCCAACACATAATAATAGCTGCTGTGTGGTGGTCCTGTGGGGTCCTGACCATTGAAGAACAGGGTGAAAGGAGGCTAACAAGGTATGCAGAGAAACAGATGGTCTACAGGTAGAGCTGATATAATGGACAATGGCTGTAGAAACAATTAGGTGTTAAAGTGTAGGGACTAAAGAAAAGTCTCAAAAGAAAAAAGTAATGTCAAAAATAATTAGGACCATTTTTTTGGGACATAAACTCACACAAACAAGGGGAACTCTGGGAAAACAGTATAACATAAGGAAAATAAAGGACATGGCCTTCCTTAAGGCAATTCATAGCCACTTCTCTTATTACCAAACAAAGGAAGAGAAATTCCCTAATGTAAACAATGCGCCACACACATTATTCCAAGCAGCTGTGATCCGAAATGTATTCTGTCTGTATGTATATCTAATGGTCAGTGACCATTATATGTATATGGAACATTGGAATGGGTACAATCGATACAAATCAGCAAATGCGCTAATGCTTACAATCAAGTGATCCATTGTGCACATAAACACAGTATTGCTAAATGAAACCCCACTATGAATAGCAGTTAAAACAGCAGTTGCTTTGGCTTCCTAAGTAAGCCAATTACTGTGCCACTGAAGTGCTCACTTGCATAGGTAAGTGTTTCACTGTGTATATAAAGCGAAACACTGCACAGGAATTGTGCCGCTCTGGATCGATTCAGCAATCCGTGGCCCTTTGTTCTGGTGCCAAGGCTTTAATCAGATGAGCCACAGCTAGACTGGCACGGCGCTGGCGTAAATCTGTGGGCCTGATGTAGCCCTGCTGTAGGACAACGGGCAGCAGCTGAGAGAGGTCACATCACTACCGTGCTTAGGTGAGTGAGCGCTATACCGGCCCACAGCAACCTGTATAATGAAGCCTGGGGTGAAAAATATTGTTAAGATATTAAAATGTGTAGAAATGACGATTAGCATTGGAACCGGTCAACATTCACCAGCTAAAGCTTTCACAGACCTTCTTTTCTTTATAAATACATATTTAAGTGTGTATTTTTATGGCCTTATCAAGCCAATACCTGGCAACTAACCTATTAAAACAATAGCTGCTATTTAACTGGCTGCTGGTTATTACTAGGTTATTAAGCACTAACTTTTCAGAAGCACCTTTATTTGTATTTTTTGCATGAATCAATCCGAATAGGTCCTGCTTATGTTTTCAAAGCACTGGTAGGGTATCTTTTTTGCTTATGGATATTTAAAAAATAGTAAATCACCAATTCGCTTAACATAAAGACAACCTGACCAAATACATAGGCAAAACAGATTTTTAGATCTAAGAAGGTGTTAGATCAATTCACCTATATCAATTATATGATTACAATGGTTAAAGTTATAGAGAGATGTTAAGTGCAGCTTTGAAGCTGTCAATACTGAAAGTAAATGGAATGTAAATATAATTATGTAATTAACATAATTAACATGGATTGTATGGTTAACCCTTGGTTTATGTTGTGGATATATATCATTAAAACTGGTAATCGCCCCATCCCTAGACCAGAATGCTGTCCTGTGGTGGAAAAGCCCGGAGATTTTTGTAAGATGTTCCTCTCTGAACAATTAAATCGAAATTAGATTTGATTGCATTGATACACTCCTGCAACTCTACCGGATCTGCAAGTTTCTCCAGCATCAAAGATGCCACTGCTCCTCCAGCCCGGGCAAAGATGCCACTCATAGATCAGGGATCAAAGATGCCGATCAAAGATGCCACTCCCCCTCCAGCCCAGGCAGCTAAATCTGACTGACACGATTAAACATCTATCACTGGAATGACTTCTGTCCCTTGGGAAGCTTGCCTTTCCTCTCAGTGATTGCCATGCAAACTTCAAAAAGGTTCCATTTGATTAATTACCAAATAATGACCTACATCCAGATTGCCTCTACTTTGAACAATGAGGGACTATGGAGAATGTGTTGTTTAGTGGGGGGGAAATGAAAGGTTAATCTTCATGCAGGGAAATTCTCATAAGTTCTTTGATGTCCACTAAAACACTCCGTCCTTGTTTAAGAAGAACGGCTTTAAACCAAAGATGTAAGCAATATCTTGAAAGAGGGAACAGAAACAGGAATTTATTTCCATGCCTGCAAGATCTCTCAGATATGCAGAACTCCTGTTTGGCTGTAAACAAATAAACACTGATGGCAAGGAGTCGCTACTTCAAGCCACTTATTTGTAATATAACAACATTTATCTGTCACCGGGTTTGTTATGATTTCATCTGAAGTACGTTTGTTTAATTTTCCCACATTTTCTGGAAATGTCAGATTAACAGGGCTATGAGGATGATGGGAGACAGACCTGTGAGCGCTTTCTGCTCGGCAGCAAAACTTCTAATCAAGTTACATAGCTTTTTGACGGACAGGCAATATAGGATATCCAAACACGTCAACTTTTTGCCTATTAAGAGAAAGTTATTTTGGCATTACAATATCATGCCGTCTGAAGTGACGACCGATTCTGATCTCTTCTCAGCTCCTTAGTCTGTGCACATTGGCCATCAACATAAAGTAGTCTCCAAACCTGAGTTATTATGAGTCCATGCAAAAGAAAAATAAATGTTTCTTCCTGAACAAGCTGTTTTAGAAATGATACTTGGGCAAGGAATGGTTCCCCATAATTACCTGAAACCAGAAACCAGACCATTCACAATATATATGTACATGAAAGTCTAATTAGCATAAATGAGAGTAACTACTGCTGTCAGTTGAATCTGTCTGGTAAGTCAACTTTGTCGGAGGGCTAGGCAATAGGGTAAAAATACTATATCATGAAATTAAAAGACATTTTCATGATACACAATATTAAACACGATACATGTAAATACAGACTAAAAACATCGCATTTCTGTTCACATACAGTCCCGTACTGAGTACAGTGATTTTTATCTGCTGCTCTTCATCTAATGAAACCAGTCTAATTACACTGTACTAAAACTTGCAGTGGATCAGTGTTTATTAAGCACTAACCGTATCCTCAATATACATAAATACATAAAGCATATTGTATATTGTGATAACAAACTTAATCCCAATATGATAAAATAGGATAATATGATAATCATATTGCCCAGGCCTACCTTGTCGCACAAAGTGTCAGTCATCTTCTACATTCTGTCAAAAAAGGACACACGCTTCCACTGCAGTACAATGAGAATGGTCCATCCAGCAGTCCCATGGTCAGATACTACTGATGAATGAGGCAGAGTGGGTCTAATAAATCGCATATTAGAATTATTGAGCGATGCCATGGATGAAACATTTTTTAAAGAACAAGAAAAACCTTGTTGGAGAACCTTTATGTTGGCCTATGGGGTTTTCTTCGCATAGTCATTTTTTAAAAAAGAATCTTCTAGTACATTGTTTAAAGAACCCTTTGTAGCACTTTTATTTTTAAGAGTGTACACCGATGAGAATATAGAAGGCTGGCAAGACCTGTGGACTGTGGAGCCAGTTTATGGATGGACAGAATGTGGTTTTCTAATAAAGTGCCCGGTGAACATCCACAACTCTACAACTGTCCTTTTATCCACTAAGAGAACAGGCATTCGCAGATGGATATAGATGTAAGGTTCTTAGGTCAATGCCTTCATGTTTTAGTACCTGTTACATGCAACTTCCATTAGATCGGCCTGTCCACTGTAGAGGTTAACAGCACAGTTCTAAGCTCACTCCACTGAAGGTCATAAGTGAGACGAACCCGGTGGCATGAAGGTCTCGGCGTGTCTCCTGAATTCTAAAAGGCTTGAGTGTAAAAGACCTACATCAGAGCCCTATCAGACGCTGTCCTGCAAGGTTGTATTCTGTCCAATATAATGAGTTTCTTTACTGTTTATGTTTCTTGAATGACTATACTCTGATTTGTTTTGAGGTCTGATCTGGACTAATTGGAGCGTATTCAAGTAAAATCAAGGGTGTAATCAGAAAACTAACAGCTGTTTTGATCAGGCATGCTAGGCTGGCATATCGCTGCTGTCACACAAAAATATTGTATTCTTAACTTTCAATGGAAGTAAATGGAAAAACATTTTATTCCAAGTAATTTTGTAGCATTTCTATTGGTCCATTTATCATTACCTTGTGACATAAAGTAAGCAAGTTACAAATTTTGCTAAAAAGTAAAAAAAAATATGAGATACTGGGTTTTTGCATGACTATTAGACTAAAGATTGTTTTAGAAATGACATTTTGCTTGGAAGAGATTGGGGTCATTCTGAAAGTATTTTTAGCATAAATGTCAACGAAAGTCTAATTAGTAAAAATAAAAGCAACTACTGCTATCAGTTGCATCTGTCTCGTAAGTCCAGTTCTGTGAATGTGGTTGAACGTCTTTTTTGTTTGGACAAGTGGATAAGTTAAAGATTGCATTCGTGGAATTAATCAAGTGTTTTAATGACAAAATAGTTGTTTATGACATGAATGCAATAAAAATCAATGATTTCTTGTTCTGTTAGCTTGCGTTGAATATGAAAATAAGTGTATTGGTAGGCCTCTATTGCTAATACAAACACATACTCCTCTGTTGATTTCTTACAGCAACCACCTCAAATGACATCTCATTAATCTGCATCCTGTTTACAGTAGCTCATCGCCTCAGATGAGGGAAATAAACAAACACGGCAAGTCCCAGATTACACATCTTGTGAGACCCTGCCCTACCATTAGTACTCACCATTACATGTCCTCCTGAGGCAATGTCATAACCAAATCAGTGTGTTTGTCTACTCTATCTTCTGCACCTTGCATTTCTAAGGGACACCACTCCATGCCAAAGCCTTTCACAGCTGGTATTTTGACATTTCTAAAATTGATTGGGGGGGGGGTGCTGGGGGTCAAATGGCTGAACTCGTGTTTACTTTCTGTTCACCTTATTTATCAAAGGCTGCCACGGCCGCACTGATTAACTCTGGTCTTTGATGGAAGGGTAGAGAATTTGCCCGTACTCAGGAGGCAGGCTCAGTTCTGCATTAGGCTCAAATATAGAGCAGGGGAAAAAATGGCATTGCATTGTGAGGTTTGGGTACATAATTAAAGAATGCAGTCAACCCATTATCACATTCCTCTGAATATACCCCTGGATATTGCAATGCTGATCGATTTTTAATGACATCAACAACAATTATGCTTCTCTGTGAGGATTGCTTATACCCTTCTTTTAAAGCACAAAGCTTAACAATAAATTGATGTTTTTTTTCCGTGGTTCAGTGCTATCTCCTCTCCCTTTCAGTGAGAAAACAAATGAAAGCGAGTTGCACTAAATCACTGTCACCTGACGCAGGCGGTGTCACTTCAAATTAATATGTTCTGAATTAAGGTAATCGGTTACACCTGGGAAAATGAATGCTTGCCAAGGGGGTGAAAATGTGCACAATGAGGTTTGTTGGTGTGCGTGGTGAAACCTGAGAGATGATCCATGCAGATAAGTGAGAAATGCTAATCTATCTAATGCAAACTCTATAAATACATAAGACAGCTTATGGGAGCTAATTAACCAGTTTATGCTGTAGAGATTGCTGGCAAAAGTCCAGTTAAACCTAAAAAGAAATGCAAGAGCTGCCCAACCCTTAAAAAGGTGTCATAGGGGTTTTAGGGTTGTTGTTTTTTTGGGTGGGGTATTTATGTGTTTATTAATTTTTAATGGTTTCATTATTTTTGCTTTTCTTTGTATTTTATTTGACAATGATATTAAATAAAGTTGCAATGCACATGCTATCATTGGGTTTATTCTCACATCTGTTTCAGTGTTAGGGACCATCTAATCCATTTTACATTACTGTAAAAAGTGATATTATTATTATTATTATTATTGTTGTTGTTGTTGATGATGATGTTTAAGTACATCAGTTGATGCTGATGGTGAGCCCATCACCAAGATATTACTACTTCTACCATGGCCAACCCCAGCAAGACCATCACCACCAGTACTACTACAACTACTACAATAATAATAATAATAATAATAATAATACATTTAGAAATTTGTTCTGGTAATTTTTAGACAATCCCTGACTCTGAAGCTGCCACTGACAACAGCATCTTAGTTAAAGCTTAATCTCTGTTAATCTTTGTTGTTGCTACGGTTTGCTGTTACTATGGTAACTCAGCTAACCATCACTGGGTACACCCAGTTTACAATGCTACCCAACCAAACTGTGTTACACTGTTATTTAAGGAAAAACTACACTCAATCTATTGAAACAGTGTACACTGCTACACCCACACACACACTGAAACACACATTAACACACTCTAAATGTATTTTTACATTTATTTCAGAAATTCAGTTGCATAATACGAGGTTAAATTGAACTTTTGCCAACATTTGTAATGTTTGTTGAATCTGCTAACAGAAACTGTGAAGAAACACATTTGTAGGAAAAGCGCTGTGTCGAAACAACGCCACAATCCTATTCACATACACACACATCCACCCACACAATGTAGAGAAGCAAGCAGGGTAGCACTAGCTCAGCATCAACATCAACAACCTCACAGCAGGAAAACCAGCAACCAATCAGAGCTTCCGCTGTGGCATGTTTCCTGTGGCAATTACTGAATTTGACAGCCTCAAAACCAAAGTAAGACAGTTATTTTAATTGCATTCTGTGTTCACGTGTACCCTCATCACAAGACATTCCACAAAGGAAACTAAGGATGTGACGAGGAAAGCTGAGTGAAGGCCAGCATGAGGGCCGGTAGTGGAGATGGGGAAATATGCAAAGAAATGATGGTGTTTTAATTAAACTCTTGTATAATTGAACCATTTAAATAAACATGAACGTAATAACAGCACTATCTTTGACGGTATAACTGACTGCACTGGTTTTACTCTTTTTTCTCATTTCTGCATATTTCAATCACTGAGACATAAATAGATTCCTTGTAGAGAAACTTTACAATTGTGTGCAAATATAGTCATTTTATTTACCATCCAAACTTACAACATCCTGCATGTTCTTCTCCACTCTTTTAAACCCATTTCATGTGACAGTTTTCTAAGACATTTAACTCTTTGGATGTCTGGTTCCAGTCCCCACCTCTGTAAACTGTTCAAAATCAACAGGTTTGTCCAGAACACGCCAAACCATTTCACTCCAAACCACTCTGAATGACATTGCTTCCATCTTAACCTGTTAATTATGCAGGATGCAGGTTCTTCTCTTTAAAAATAAAGGTTTCTAACTGGTTGTTGGCTCAGAGATACTGTTCTAAGATACAAATCTCGCTGAGCCTTTGAATTCTACACATTATGTTTATATTATATACTAACAAAATGATTATTTGAAAGAATCGTCCACTGAAAGGTTCTTCAGGGAATTAAAAGTGGTTCTTTGATGGCACAAAAGCATACACTGCAATGGATCGGCAGCAGACATACACTCTAACACAGTCTTACAGCCATCATACTCATATACAGTAAAACAGTGATTACAATCTGAAACAGGGCTGTTATCTTTGGATTTAATTCCTGGGCATATCACTGAATCTGAAATCCGTCCCACCAGTGGCCAGGATGCTCAAGGCTGCACTGACAAACAGCTTAGAACCAGGACTGGACACCATCAGGTTGCTGCTGTCAGTGCTACTCTCTCACGTTTTCAGCACATCTCACCCCCCAAAAGCGAGGGTCCTGAGATAAGAATATTCCTTCCATCCTGTTCAGTTAAGGAGAATATGAATAATCCAGATGCAGAGCCAGAACAACTCAATCTTTTGATCTTAGAAGCACTAGAACATCCCAAGTACCCATTTCCTCTGCTGAGGGATTAGGAGGCATTCACCGTGCAGCAGCACCAAAGCTGACAGTGCTTGCGCACAGCCAGCTTTTAATCTTGTTGGTATCCCATTCGTTAAATCTTTATCGCTAGAGCTCCCTATGACCGCATTTTCATTTCACTATTTTACTTTTTTTTTTTTTTTTCAACTATAAAGGCATGTCTATCACACTTTTTAAAGGATTCCAGCTCAACTTAAACTCAGGCTGTGAGTCATCTCAGCAGAAGATCCGCACCACTAGAGCGCGGAAGTGAGGTTCGGCCGCAAGGTTCCAATTCCTCTCAATATTTTTCCGTTATTTTTAACGTTTATTAGGGGCAGCATGACCTCGCCGCGTACACAGAAACACCATTAGAAATGAACCCGCAGAAATAGAGCAACACCAAGGCCGCAGATTATTCTCAAATACTTAAAAAGTTCTCCCATATTACAGTCATTTTCCGCCATGAATATTTCATCCACTCGCCCGGCGTGGAAATGTAATATTGAAGAGCGCTGGAATCCCAGGTCGTCATGTAGAAAGCTATGTAAAGCAGAAATCTCACTGGACTTATTCCAGGATCCAATTATCAGAGGCGAGGCGGGTGGCCACAGAGGATGAGGAAGATGAGGAACGATGGTGCGGGTGGCGGATGGGTGTCGGAGGAGGGGGCTTTTCTATTAATCAAAGACTCACTTCAAATAAAAGACAATTATGTTGAGTCTCCTTGCATCAGCTTGTGAGCCGCACTGTCCGACTCAATGGCATTGACCAAGGAGCTCAGCCAACCGGTTTACGGATCAATACAAATTATCTAATATCCAGATTGCGATTATCCGGCCACTCTTTCAAGCCACTGTGGGAGAATGCAAGCCCACAAAACATCGACCACCCTGTTAAAGAGCAGCTGGCCTGTACTCCTGGTCATGGGTGGCTGATTTTGTATCAGAGTGGAAGCAAAAAATATGCATATTGCATTATGTGTGATAGCTGTGAAATACTGTTACTATTTACCATAGCTGGGTAGATTTGCCCAACCCACCCTCAAGCATTAGTAATCTGAAATAATGACATGAATACAAATAAAAGTACTGAGTAACATATAGAACTGCAGTGGAGCTACTTAGTACATCCAACATCTATCAGGATTGGGATCTTTTCAGGATCTTTGTGGTTGAAAAGGAAATTATGAACGTGAGAAGTCACAAATGTGACCAGTCACAAAGTAGCACAAATGCTGTCACTAAATACTGAACTCAAAAATGAACTATTAACTCCAAGGCTTATTACACACTAAGAAGGAGGTCTAAAGGACTAAATTGGAGGGGATATTCTTTAGTAACAGAAGTTTGTGATAACCCTTTTTAAGGGTTTAGCTAAATGTTAATGACTAAAATGTATTTGAGTAAAACCGAGATACTCAAATATAACTCATAAACATACTTGAGTATTAGTAATAAGAAGTATTATGAGTTTCTCAAGCAAGTACATTAAGCACTTTTGCCGTACCAGAACCTTTTTCTTGTTGTTTATCAGGACTTCTCACAAGCTGCCAGTACCAGTAAAAATCGTCAAACATCTGGAATTTCACAGGATTTAAGGTGTCTCATTGTGTCCCACCTTCCCAACACCACTACTGGTTAACATGCACATGCATGTACATCAGGTGCATAACCGATAGTAATAGTAATGCACTGTTCCACAGGAGTAAGGGGCACTTGAATGTAAACTGAATATACTACGTACTAGTCATCTCTGCTAATTTCTGACAGTTGCTGAATTAGGGCAGACGCTTATGTATCACAACACAATTCATAGCGTTACACATGCACAAGCTGCAAGCTAAGAAGGGGCACAAGCCAAACAAAGGCAACAGCCAAACCTGGCCTAACTGTCTAGTACCACATGCAAACATTCTTCTGGTCAACTGTCATGGCAGACCAGCACCAGCACAACATGTGATCGCCTCTCCATTCCATCTGAACAAGTAGCAGCACACACTTCACATGTGTGCCGAATAACAGTACATCTTGTTTGCATTCGGATTTGTCTTCTATCGCCCCCTTGAGTACCAAGCGTTTAAGCTGTCTCATTGTGTGTTTGCAAAGTGCTGACCAGATACTCTACACCAGGTGTTTGCAATGTGCTGACCAGGTGCGTTTGCGTACATGCATTCAGCTTGTTTCTAGCATAAGACTTTTACCCTAACAATCATACCTGGCAAACAGGCTAATGTCGATACACTCAAGCTTGCTATACATTGCATATGTATATATGTTGCAATACAGGGATGCATGTATGACACCAGGTCCTAAAATTGTCTAAAAACAAACAACCGTGTGTATGTCAGAACACTGGTTTCATAACATCTTGCACCTTTTTTTTTTAAATACATAAAAATAAAAGCTAATATAGTAAACATACATGTCCGTTTACCCTGAAAAGAAAAAAAATGGTTAAAGGTAGCAAGCTACGACTAACGTTAGTAAAATAGTTACACTGAATTAGTTAAATTAGCTAGCTAGCTTACTCGCTGTTAGCAAAACAATAGGAAAGCTATATTCACTTAGTTGCGACTGCAAGACACTAAAACTGATGGCCAAAGCAATTGCTGCTGCTTATAACTGGTCGGGGGGAGCGAACACAAATTTTTGCTCCCTCACTTTTTCTTCATACATTTTTTTATACATGCATCGCTAAAGTATTACACGCCAACTTTCCTTTCTAATATAAAAAAAACAAAGTCTGTGTTTGCTCCCCTTCAAATAAAAGTGGGGGTAAAAATGCTCCACTTGCTTATTCTGGCACCGATACGCATGCTGCTGAATGCCGCGGGCAGCTTTGTTCGATTGCTGTAAAGTCATTTTAAGGGCCGTGATCAGGCACCCTCTGGGGAAGCCCAAGCGCATCAGAGTCTCCCCAGCAGGACAATAACATACAGCGAGCACAATCCGAACTGACCAGAGGGAAACAAGGGGCAAAACTGACTGACGAAAATGCCACAGCTTTTTAAAGGGCAACAATTGCTAACAGCGACAGTGACCAGTCTGCTTATGTTGTTGTTATTGTGTTGTTGTTTTTTTTGTTATTTCTCTTGTATTGTAGGCTGCCCCTTCTGCAATGCTTTATATGCTGAAGTGTTAATAGACAAATATGCCTCGAACCTTAGCATTACAATAACCTTATATTATATTATTATATTTTGGACACATTCTTGGACTATGTTTTTGTTTGTTTGTCCCTGATAATTGCTTTCATCAGGAAGGTAAAAGTTTGGCATTGTGGAGACATTTAGAGTTTTAGAGTTTTAGAGTTAAGTGTGTATTTGTTAGGAATGTAAGTTTCGAATACACAATATGTTCCAGATTCACCATAAACTCCACTTGCTCATAGGATTTGTGCGGTTAGAGCACTGGGCTATGGGATATCTGGGCTTGGCAAGCTGTTGGGTCCTTGAGCAAGGCCCTTCACCCCCTCCGCTCCCCGGGCGCTGCAGTGATGGCTGCCCACTGCTCCGGGCATGTCTGCTTACTGTTTCTGTGTGTGTGTTTCCTTGATGCTGACTGATCTGCTGCTAAAGTCAGTCTGCTAGCAGAGCTGACTAGCTTTTGGATCCAAATGGCTATCATCAGATCAGTAAAAACTTTAGGAAAGATTTTTGTATTAAGTATCGTAGTAAGTATTTGGACGCAGACAGCCATGGCCAATTTGCTCCAGTACCCTGACCTAAACCCTGCCTTACTGCTCTCTAAAGCAGTAACCAAACTGCTATTTTGGTTACTGGGATAAAGATTATCGTTGAACAGCATGTCAAAAATGAACAGAAGTGTCCCACCAAGGCAGGAATACAAACATAATGTGTGTGTGTAGGCCTCCTGCACTCATAACGTCAGGGATGCAGAGCTGCCTTGCGAACGGCCACACTGCCGTACCCAGCACCTTCACTGCCCAGAACCATTTACATAATAATGCGCGGAAAGCGCTCTCTCGCTCTCATTCCTCATTGCCTCCGGCCAATATAATTATAACAAACAGGTCTAATAAACCCACTCTAATCTCCAAGCCAGTTATCATAAACACTGGGAAACAGAACCTCTGATTTTAAAGGGAGCTGCAGCTGTGCGCTTGCTTTGTGCAAGGGACGATATCCGATAACAAGAAAGGCAATTTCCCCATCAGTTGACATGAGTGTTTGCTGTCTCGGAGGGAATGCAGGGAACGACGGCAGGCAAGGCTGCTCAACACAGCCACAGACGCTGCAGAGGACGGGCTGGGTGACAGAGTGACAAGTCAGTGCCCGCGCATCAGCCTCTCCATAAAACAGGGTCAACAGCAAGACGTCCCTTTCGCCTCACCCTATCAGCCTAACCACCTTCATCCCCCTTCAATGCTTCCTCTTCAATTAGACTGCTCTATGCACCTCTCACACACTTACTGCGATAACATCAGATTGCTTGCACGAGCCAATTATCCAGCTACAATAGGAACGAGAAAAAGAGGTTTACAAGCTCAAACTGTTTGGAAATGTAAGCAAAGTTTTTTCTGATTTCTAACTAGCATTCACACAAAATTGCCCAACGCTTTATCTCAATTTATTGTTTCTCTTACAACATAGATTCTCATGTTGGAGGCAGAACAGCTTTCTCCCCAGCAAACATTCAGAATGTCAGGGTTTGGTACCCTCACAACAGCAGCCCATGACTACGCAAGTGATTCAACTGCCAAACAGCAGGAACTGCCACTGGCAATTTAAGACCCACCACTAAACCTAAAGACACAACACAAGTGTTCAAGATTCTAGAGTGTGTGTTGTGTGTTTGGACACACAAGGTGCCAAAAAGCATTTTCTAGACCGATGCCATAGAACAGGGATCATCAATTCAGCTGCTGGTGGGGGCTCAAACACATCCGCTAAACCTGACAAATAACAGATGAGTTGAACCAGCCCTCCAGGACTAGAACTGATGGCTCCTGCCATAGAAGAACCACTTTTTGTTCCCTAAAGAACCTTTCGATAGATTGATCTACAAAGAAGAGAATGCCTGAAAACATTCTTCAGCAAAAGCAATGGTTATATATAGAACTAGAACAACTCAAAGAATCATACCATATCTTACCATATATACACTACAGTGTACCAAAAAAGAGTTCTTTGACCTGCAACAAATAACGAAACCCTTTTGGTTCTATATATGTTTTTTTAAGCAACAGGTTCTTGGAGGAAACATCTACACAATGTTTTCCGTGTATATGTAGAACCATTTAACCAGGCCAGCAACAATTTAAGCATTCAAAAGGTTCTTTGAATTGTCATGGTTCTATATATATATATATATATATATATATATATATATATATATATATATATATATATATATATATATATAGGGCAAAGGTGCTGAGGTAATAAGTAGTAGAATGTGGGCTGATGAAGCAAAAAAAACATTCATATAAAGAGGAACACTGGAGAAGATATGAAGACGTGATATCAGGGCAGATCTGAAGTAATCAGGGTGCTTACATAAAAAAAACATCAAGCTTTTAGAGAAGAGATGGGAATCTGCAAGTAACAACCCTCCAGAGAAATGTGAAAATTTAGTATAACAATGGAGCAATATTGCCTATGGGGTTTCTCAAAGTATGTTAGCGTTCAGCTAAGACTTGCGGGGTAAACATTTCAAACGTAGGTAATGCTTGTAACATATTAATATTTGCTTTATTAAAATTTAACAGTGACTCGTTCAGTGTTACCGAACTGCTGACACTGTTTTTACTTATTATGTTAGGGATGCTGACGCATCATGCCTTGCTGAACTGCTTACCACTGAGACAGCTTGCTTAGCTGTATCTACTTAGGGACCATCAGAAACATCTTGATCGGATCATTTTTTATTGTCCAGATCCGAATTTTAACCCTTTTGTTTCCAACCAAAACTAAGTGAAATAAGAGTAAAATACAACAAGCATTGATGATTACAATAACAAATGACTAAATGAACAAAATGATGTGATGTGGCACAAAGACTAATTAGCATAGTTGTAGGCAGTTTTATTTTACACTGGTGTGAATTTGGCTGGGTGTTTTAAGAAAAACCCACAATTCAAATGCTTGAGAATGTAAAAAGAGAGAGATGAGATTTGTGGCAAATATTCTGAGGGTCTAAATGACAATGTAAGGAGGTAAGTTAAAAATGTAACTGAACAGTAGTCAATTCAATAATAATCATACAAAGTATAAATTTGCCACAATAATTTCTTATATCTAATAAGAAAGTACAATTACTCAAGTATTTTCCCTGCATAAAATGAGCAGTGCTCTGCAGTGGTCATCCAAAAGGCATCGTCCTGTTCAACAAACCTAACAGTAGTCTTCATCATCATCATCACCAATAAAAAGAAAAAAAAAACAAGTGCATGTAATCTGCACAAAGAAGCAGATCGTCATTTAGACAAGCTTTCAACACTCCAGAAAAGAATCCACTTTCTTCTTAACCTCAGTCGCTGATCTTGGGTTGCTGTGTTCAGTTTCTATGTTTGATAACAGTAGATGCACAACTGCAAATCGAGAATTTCAAGTACCCTTTGTAGAGAAACATAAGAGAGTAAATGAGGTTACAAACTCGCTTGCACAAGTCTTGGCTGATTCTTCTGTTCCATCAATCAACTTAAAGGCAAATAAGAAGAAATGCAAATTCCTCCCTTTCAAGTTTGTAAGTGGAGCTGTAGTTCAGGAGTGTGTTGAGATCAGAAGAACATTATAAAGAAATATCTGTCTATGTCTGTCTTGAAGTTATCTTATCAAGCATATCACCCTGAAATCTAGGGCATTAATAGGAGGTTTGACCCCTAGGCTTGACCAGCAACAGCCTCAAGTATTGTATGCAGGCTTAACACTAGCTGTTGAAACACTGCTGTGATGATTTAACTGCATTCAGCAATGAGAGCATTTGTGAGGTCAGGTACTGATAGTGGATAATTAGTTCTCCATTCCAGTTAATCCCAAAGGTACTGGATGGTTCACAAAGCAACAGTTCCTCTGCTCCAGAGGCCAATGCTGAGGGGCTTTACACCCCTCTAGCCCACACTTGGCATTGGGCATGGAGACCTTGGGCTCATGCATGGCTGCCCCAGAGTGTCTCTTTCATTTGGCATTCATCTGAAAAGCTTAACTGAACATCTATATGTGTGCACCTTAAAGAAGCTCAATTTACTAATCAGAAGGGGCAACTGCATCCTTTTGGACAATATAGTGTAAAGTTAAGATTGGGATATTACATGTTTATAAGTGAACAAATCTTCTATAGGTAACAAACATAAATGTGGGTTATTTAGCAAATCTGAGAGCACAATCTCTGTTTAATTGGAATAGAATAAAACCTCATTTACATGAATTTTGCACATTATTTTTACAATATGTTAAACTAAGCACAGTATGTTTCCAGTAACGGTATGTTTCCAGTAGATTTTTTCACATATTTTCACAAAAAACATGTTATCTCACATGTTATGAACAAGACAGTATATCAATGCCCATAACTAGGGGGTGTAGTCATTCTGTGTTAATATTGGCCTATATTATGTGTCCAATCGGCAAGGATGGAGGCTTCGGTTAATATTGGCCTATACTTAAAAAATCAGGATTGGTGCACTCCTAGTGGTAGTACACTATAATACAATGCATTGTTCTGTAAACAGGTGAAAAAGCACTTTGGGGAGATCAACATCAGCTGCCTCCTTTTCATTGTGCCATCTAATGCCACTGCATTGTTTGAATATCAAAGGCTGCAATCAGCCTAATTTGCAGCAACGCGTTTAATGACATATGATGCACTCCAAGCTCCAGCCTCCAATGTCCCAATTCAGTCATCCTATTTCAGCACTCAAACAGAATTCAGAATATCACGAGAATATCAAACGCTATTGAACAGAACCAAAGTGCCAGCCTAGCCATGTCCCCTATCCATGGCTGTACAGCACTGATCTAAAGTACAGCATTGCACACCAATTAGAGAGGCGACTCTGAGTGAAAAAAGACGGGGATCTGCTCCGTAACCCTGTCCTCCTCTGGCTGGCTTTCGGAGCTGCGGTTTCTTCACAGCTTATATGATGTTGCCTACTGGAACAAAGCCCTATTATCCAGCCACAGGCTTTAGCAGTATATCTTTTCCCAGACTTCATTTGCCCAGAATGTACACTACAGCCGCTACCTTCAACAGTTAGCTCGGCGCACAGATCGGCAGTACTGTAAACAAGTGCAGGAGCAGCCCAAAAGCCTCTCTACACCCAGTTAACTCTGATACATAATCACAGCCACCGAAGCCTCCGTCCCTCTCTCTATAAAACACTCCTCTCTCTGCCCAGTTAAACAGACGCATGCTATTACTGCTAACCCTTAGCCATGCCGTTCACACCCAGGCGTTTTTTTTTAGCCTGCATTGGACATGGTTGAGGCCTGAACGGTGTTAAGATGAGTGGTGTGCAGTGACACAAATCAGGATGCGACCTTTTCCAGAGAACAAAGCCCAATGCCCTGTTTCAGGGTCAGAGAAAATCAAAGGAATTAGTGAGGCCAAAAACAACAATATATCCACACGATTAGAGCAGGCTTCTTCTAAAGAGGATTTAGAGCTTAACTTTTTAAGATTTACAAGACTTATGCTTAGGACAGACAGTAATTGAATAAGGCATTTGCATAAGGATTACTGCACCAATCATAATTCATTTTATTTAATATGTCCAATAGATACTGTACGTGTGTACAGTCCTAATCACACGTGCTGTACTCCAAGCAGGCTCCGACTGCCTTAGAGCAGCTAGTACAGATGTCTTGACAGCTTTACAGCATGACAGGCTTAAATATGGAGCGTTTATCTGGCTTTCTATTCCTCAAGTACTCTGCTCTGCCAAACTCTACACAAAATGAAACCACACTCTTTTAAAAAAGGTGGTGCTTTTTTTATAGAGCCAAGGTAAATCGAGGAACTGAATGCTTTGGTAATAATAATAAGAAGAATAAAAAGAAATATAAATAAATTGATTCATAAATAAATCAGTAAAAAGTTTAATTATATTGATGAAAAAATAACAATTATTTATAACTGTCATGCACAAATGTTAGTGTATAAATTTATACCAATTAATTTTATGTAAAATTCAGCAAAAATGTTGGTGCATGCAGTAGTATATCGAACACACAGCGGCCTATGTGGAAATATTGATGAACCTAATGCAGAACCAAAATTCACAAGCATGAGTTTCATCTAGAAATCTTAAACTGCCATGATACGCTTAACTAACACTGGCGTCTGACTATGGCGAGTGCAAATTCTTTCAAATTAGGAAGGGCTGTTTTCACCTGTGTTTTCCTTGTGAGGATTGAGTTTAAGCTTTGAATAATTAAATACAGCTGAAGTGAAACACATTAAAACAACTCCTCCTCTTATTATTTTAAATTATTCTATTAATTTGGAACTCTAATAACATAAAAAAAAATGTAACTTACGCGAGTGTGGACGTTCCCTGTTTATATTTTACTGCGAAATACTCTTCAGACTGAACCTGAACTCAGGGGGGACTATACAACACCAGTAAAATGGCTCTATTTAGCATCAGAAAGCTATCATTACAGTTCATGGAATCTTTTATGGTGCTATATATAGAACCCTTTTTACTCAGAGTGTGTGGCACCCAGGTTACAAGTACTACATCTGAATATGAGACAGGCAAATCTTCTGCATAAATAAAAAAGGGAGCTATATTTAAGGCAGCTTTGGTAAAGGAGTGCATAGCGAGGACACACTTTTGCAAAGGGGGAGGTTCAAACGAGAACGTCCTCCAAGAAGTCCTAGAAAAAGACGAGCGTCTGTTCAGTTTAGAAAGTGACTGTTCCTCCTTTTTGTAAGAGGTGGGTTCCTCCATGTAACGATTACCAGACGTCAGTGAAAATGCAATAGAGAGTACTGTACACTTCTAGTCTCCCTGATGCTCCCTAAGGAGTGTGAAAGTAACTTCCAACCACAAAAAAAAAGGAAAACAGGGGTTCGGAGCAGTGCGAGACTTCACAAGCTTCTATAACTCCCATTCAGTAAAGCATACAGGAGGAGATCAGAGTACAACACTATTGGAAAGGACCAAGAGAACAGGTGGGAGGAACGAAAGAACAAGACCGTCAGAGAAAGAGAGAGAGAGAGAGAAAGAGTGGGTAAGAATGAGTGACGAGCAGGAGACAAAGAATGGGGCCCAAGGCTCCCTGTGCGAAAGAGAGCGATGATCAGAGCCGCCGCCTCTCAAAGGAGACCCGCTCCCTTTGGAGAGCTCTTTGCTAGGTGGGCTAACGCAGAGGATTACAGTGCGTTGCGAGAGCTTGTTTGCAGGCGGCTTGAAGTCGCTCTCTATTTGCATGGTCTCCAAGGGTTTCAAGACTGAAGTTTCAACTGATACACTATCGTTCAAATGTTTGGACTCACTGTTTGCAATAACATGAAATACTTTTGAAGCTATTTACAGTACTGTAAAAAGGTCACAGAGCCTTAGTGTATTTACTTTACAGTCAAAAGAGACAAAAAGTTGTTTATTTTTCAGTGTCAGGTAAAATAAACATTTTTAAAAAGTCATGCAGAAGCCTCAATATCTAAATATAATATCAGATGTTTTGGTATTTAGTATGTTCACCCTTTACCTTCATTATACCAACATGATCGCACCTAGAAACGTCCATATAGGCTGATTGTTCCCCCTCAAAAATACAGCCTATTTGGTAATTTCTTCATCTGTCCACTGGTAGTGCTGTAGAGCAAAACACACCAAAACTTAAAGAAGAATTGAAAAGACAGCACTTAGGGGTCACGTTGGAGAAAATCCTGCTGTTTTGAACTGATGAATTTAATGGACCAATATCAATGGAGAAACTGTAAGGTTAAGGTTAGATTAAGAACAACAGATAAGTTTAGGTTTAGGTTAGATTTAGGTGTGGATTTGGTATGGAACAAAGTTAGGTTTAGGGGTGGGTTAAGGTGTGGATTAAAGTTATGTTAAGGTGGATTAAGGTATAGGTTAAGATTAGATTAAGGTTAGATGTAGGTGTAGATTAGGAGTCGACTCTAAGAGGTTTCACTTGGGAGATCAGGCTGCTTTCAGTTGAGATCAGATCTTTCCAGATCTCCAAAGTTCAGTCTAAGACGTTGGAGCAGTTACTGCTTCTCACAATCCCAAGTGATCCCAAACACATCTACTGATGTTGCTGTCTGGACTTTGGGGTGGTCAGCCCATTGTTCTTAGAACAGGAGGAGCTTCAACAGTATGATTTGTACTAGTTAGTAGGAGCATATACACTAGTGAGCAAACACACATAGTGGACAGTGAGCACACATGCCCCGAGTGGTAGGCAGCCTCTACTGCAGCGCTCAGGGAGCAGACAGGGTTAGGGCCCTTGCTCGACAAACCCTGTCATCAATAACCCAGTGCTCTAACCACTGAGACACCACTGCCCCCAATAAGAAGAGTCGGTATCAGGGTGGTAAATCTCAAGGCAGATAACTTGATCAAGAACTGTCCGTAAATGATTATTGGAGTAGGATAATCACTTAATAATGTCTTGTTGCAGCCAAAAGTAAAGAAATCGGAGTAAAACATCTAAAAGGTGCTTCTTGTATGCACACCACAGCTGAATAGACCAGAATAAAAATTAATAACAAGTGTTTGAACAGTGGTGTACGATTAACATACACTGCTCGAGTTTGTGTGCAGCTATTACGGATCAGAGCACAGCCGTGAGTGGAGCAAAATGTTTTCTTTTCAACTCAGTGTATTGTAATTATAACACTGTATCACTCTCCATAACGCCTGCAGCTAGGCTTGATTGACATGTGCAGTGTAGCGCCGCGTCGCAGTCAACTGGGAGCATGTTTACTAAACACGCTCGAAACAACTCAAGTTCTCAACACCGGCGGCTCCGATAGACAATGCAAGAAAACACAGCTCTTTAACACACTCCCTCGGAATCAGCGCAAAAGTGTGTCAAAATGCAGAGCGAAAGGTCAAACGTGCGGTTCGTAGGACGCTCCATAGGGCACTGAGAAAACTTGCCATTCGTGCAGATCAGCTCAATGCTTTTCCTTTTAAAGATCAGTCAATGTAAAACATTTTGGTGCAAACATAATTACGACTCTTTGTGCGCGTAGTGAAAACACAGCAGCAGTTTAAGCCATTCAGACTTCGGCGTCACATAACTAGTTGAACAGGAGCTCACGTCTTCTAAAGCGCCTCAAATTAGAGGTGATTTCCCATGCTGTTGCACACAATGGTTCACCTGACATTTGGGGCAAGCGCTCCGAGGAGAATATGGCTACCGGTACTCACCGTCTCACAAGGTCTAATTCAAACGGCTCTGATAAAAGGATAAATGAATAAAGGGGCGACCCGCGAAGGTAAAGCAGGCCTCATTTCTACAATATCCCATTCTTCTGGATCATGAGGGAGAACTTAGCTAATGGCTGAACCGTTTTGACAAGGGCTCATTCTGGTATACGTTCCAAATCTTCCATTCGCAGCACAAGTCTCCACTAAACCAGAGATTAGTCTGACGTGATAATGCTCAAGAGGCCTCAGGTGGGCCAGCCCCCCCGTGAAAAAAAAAAAAAATGGAAATGAAGCAGAAGGAGACCCAAGGGGACTGCCCAAGCTGTCACACTTTTGTTGGCCAAAGCCTTCCGATATTTCAAGCTGCACGCTCTTTTAACCTCAAGGTCAGATAACGGAACATCTAACCCTCGTTTGTAATGCCTTATTACTACATTAGAGCTACTTGATTTTTAAGGGACCCGCATTTTTTATGGAAATTATCTTCAACACCCCTAAATAAATGTACATTACTATTTTAAAGACATTTCTCATTTTCTCATTACTCAGAAGGGCAATTGTGTCTCCAATTTCAAAGTGTGGAGATAGCAGAGCGCTAGGGCCTGCGGGAGGGGCTGTGGCTTCTGCTCTATGGTAGCTCAGCTTTGGCTGCTTTTTAAAAAAGCACCCAGCGACAAATCTGGTGACTTTTTGGACAACCCCCAGCCACTTTCCATAGAAGAGAGTCGCAGTACGGCCCCCTGTTTGTGCCTCTCTGCCACCTCCAGGGCTGTGGTGGCTCAGAGGTTAGAACACAGGGACGGTGCTTGTCACCACATGCTTTTCTGGACAAGCTGAGAGCTAAAGGTGAGGTGACTCGAGCCTCATTCACGGGAGGCAAGCTTATTGCGACAGGCACTGCTCCACCCCTGCTCCCCCTGAACCGGCCCTGGACCAATCACTAATCTGTGTTGTTTGCTCCTCCATTCTTTTATTTTCAACATTTTAATTTGATAATTTTGATTGTTGTTGCTGCCTTATCCCTTACTATTACACAGGGGTTTATTTCATTTCCGTGAATTTGTCAGATGATGTTGTGGGTATATTGTCAGAATTTTAGCAGTGCAGAGCAGCAGTTTGGGAATGGCTTGGAAGGGACCACTGTTTAGCGCGGTCTCATGAGGCTGTGTTTTAGTCACTATTTTATCCTTGGCCTGTTGTCTGACAACAGAAACAGAACAATATGTAAATGAGAACAGCTTTATTGGGAATTCAGCCTGCATTAAAACAAAGTACAGCTCTGGAAAACAAAATGAAGAGACCACTTTTTTCCCTTAAATTTGTATCTCTATGTGTATGGCAGCTTTACTCCAGGCATTTCATCAAATAAAGCTGAGTTACCTTAATTTGCAGGCTATAAATTGCCTGCCATGACATGAAAGCTGTGATTAGCAGTCAAGGTTATTTCACCATAGTGATTTTTGAATGCTCTCAAAGTTCAAATATTAGAAATATGAGTAATAACTTCTTTGCATTATAATTATTATCAAACAATTATTTGCATTATTTGAGCAGTTGTTTTTGAGCAGTTGTCATTTCTGCAAATAAATGCTCTAAATAGCAACATTTTTATTTAGAATTTAGGGGAAATGTTGTCCATGGTTTCTGAAATACAACCAAAAGTTAATTCCCCTAAACACATTGCCTATAAATAGTAAAACCAGAGAAACTAATAATGTAGGGTGGTCTCTCAATTTCTCCCGGAGCTGTATATATGAGAGCACAGATAGTAGGAATTAAGCATCCAAGCAATACACTACATCTAGCGACACTAATGCAGCTCTTCAAGCAGGCTTTAGCTACTTTCCATTGAAAGTAGTGGCAGTACTATCATCTGTTGTGCATAGTAATGACCCTGGGTTTTCTGGAGTTAACACCGACTCTCAACTTCTGCTGCTGGAGTGAGACCAATGGACCATTATCAACCAGTTAAACTTATTTAAAGCAAAGTTCTCGTTCAGGTTGGTATCTTATGTGTCAGATTGTTGCTTGATTTTTCCATTCCACCCTAAACTGCTACAGTTACTTCCACTATGGCACAGGTGCACCATGTAAGGTCGCACCATATAAGGTGGAACGAAAAATTTGAACAAGAACCCAGTGATTAAGATCATTCCACAACATCCTGTGAGAAATATTGTTCATACCTGTGTTTTGTTTTTGTACCTAGTATATAGTATTTTCTAATATGCTGTTTATTGCAACCTTCATCTTTAGGATTAGGAAGTTGCCATAAGTATTTGGGAGCAGAGTGTAGAGGTGTAGACAATTTTGAGACCAAAGTGTTGTGTTTACAGGGGCTGGTAAGGTACATCTACAATAGCTAGCTACAGGGTTTTTACCTTGTTCTTCTTACACTATTCCTTCTTACACGTATCCCTATTCTTACACTATTTGGACTAAAGTATTGGGACACCTGCTCATTCACTGTTTCTTCCAAAATCAAGTGTTAAGAAGTGTTTTGAATTAAGATAACAGTTTCTATTGTAGCGTAAAGGTTTTCTACTAGATTTTGGAGCACTGCTGTGGGGATTTAAATGCATTTAACGACAAGAACATTAATGAGGTCAGGATGTTGGATGGATGATCACCACCCCACCTCATTCAAAATTGCCCAACTCATCCCAAAAGTATTGGATAAAGCACCAGTCATCATTCCAGAGAACACAGTTCCACTGCTCTACAGCTCAATGCTGGGTGGCTTTATACCCCTCTAACCCTTGCATGGCATAGCTGATCCAGGCAGTCCTATTCTAGACAAACTGTGTGTATGCATTTGCACATCTGTGTCAGCAATTTTTGCAACTTAAAGGCGCTGAATGCATTCATTAGAAAGTGTGTCCACAAACATTTGAGCATATAGCATATATATCTGAGTAACTATTTGACTGATCTGAGAGTTGGGAAAAGAGAGTGAAGAGCTTTATATCCCTTGCTTTCATTCCTGTGTTCAGTACATCGACAACATCCACATTGGCTATAGATGTTTTGTTTTGTGAGTGAAATCTGTAGATGAATATGCAAAGTTTTATAAGAGTGGCAGAAGCTCAGAAGGCTAGGGAGACCAGGCTGAAAGAGCAGCTCTGATCACGTATCAGTCTATATTCTGTGGATTTGAATACCCTTGAGAGAGCATTGCTCAACGTCAGTACCTTTGCTTGATCTGGTCCTGTTCTAACCATGAAGGGACAAATCTACGTTGTGCCAACTTCACAAAATTGATATATTTTTGTTTGTTTTTTTACATCTGTTTTTTTTACAGCTGTTGCCTCGCCAAACAATCATCAATTAGCAGATTTTAGATTTTTTTCAATTTATCTTTTATTTGTCTGACCTAGACTTAACCCCAATTCATCATCAGTGACCCTCCTGTTCTATAAGCACACATTTCAAAACTTATACATGCAAATATGGCACATTTTTTGATGTATTTTACATACATCGGCCTATTCAGCATATTCAGACTACAGTCATTTTGCTCTGCTCATTCATGTTGAAGTTATAAGGAGTGTTCCAGCGTTGACTGGTCTTGACTGAGACCGAGGAAAGAAATTGGAGCATCAGGAGGAAACCGGTAACCCACAACCCCACAAAGTCATTGGAGCTGTGCAAAATAAACACTACCACTACCACCACTGTGCAGCCCTGGTAATAACAATTTTTTACATAAACCCCACACTAATGGGAAACGTGGACCTCTGAGTAAAGTAAAAAATGTAGACGAATGTAGGTTATGATTCATTTAACCCCCAACGCCCTAATTCTCAAACTACACAATTTACACACTAGTTTAATAAATAATTTATAGTCCTTGCTGAATACTAAGTCTCAATAGCTGCAGCTGACGGCAAGGCTGCTATCCATATTGGTTCTGACGCAACACAGCATTGGTACGCGCTAAGCCACGCACTGGTATTTGAACTTGTGGAACAGCCTATTGAGAATAACTGAGCTTGAATCAGTACACCAGTCCTCCAGTCATTCAGATAGGCACAGTGTGAGAGATAGCTGTTATGGAAATGTGGTACTTGCACAATTCTAAATACCACATGGAGTGACAGCATCAGCTGACAGTCTTGTCTGTCAAATGCCATAATGTGAGAGGAAGTGCGCTTCGACAAATGCCAGAGTAAATACTGTAAAAATGTGCTGTCAAGGCTGGTACACAAACTAACGTGGGAGGTATCAGTTTAATACAACGGGAACGCGGGGATAAACGCCGCTCCAGCTTCACCGGCTGACCCCAAATGACACTGGTGCATTTGTCATATCTGATACAGGTGAGTTATCCAAGGAAACAGCATGCGTACACATACACGCATACAACGCCTGCAGTCCACGCTCTCACACTCTGCATCTGCATGACTGTGAAGGAGGGCAGATTAAGTAATACTGGTACGAAAGATAGCCTTCGGGCTAGCACAACTCATTACCGCTGTGTTCTTGTGACGGAGGCCGCAGCAGTTTGCGTCCAAAAATAGACTGCTGAAATGGCACTACCCATCTGGCCCACCTGCCAAGCAGCGCTGAGGATTATTATCCACAATTTCCTTTGGCTTTGGATTCAACCATGTAACTCACCGTGACAGTGCATGCCAGTGGGAGGAGATAATCAAACAAATTTACCTCTCTATGCTGCTTTGCTTGCTTGTTTGTTGGTTTCGATTATTTTTTTAACATGGTCTAATTCACACTTTACAGAGAGCAAAAAACTGCAGTTTTAGCCATGCAGGCCGCAGCCTGGGAACAATCCGCTGACCTGTCGGTGGAACATAGACAGTGACGTCCCCTTAGGGCCCAAAACTGCTCTCGATGCGTCTGACTCTTCCGGAGGAGTAGGCCGATCCTCCACATAACACTGATCCACATACGCCAGCACTGGGGCAGGACATCAGAGAGCCTATAAACGTGCACTTGCTATACACTGCACGACAAAGATTGTAAATTCAATCTTGCTGCATTTAAACGATGAACCCAGAATAAAAGATGAAAAAGTCTTAATGTTCAGTGCTGGTATTCACAAAACAGCTCAGAATAGGAGAGTTTATCTCAGATCAGATTCAATACACGGTCATAGACACACCCTCCACCTCCTACTCACTGAACAGTGTTCTCTGTATGACATTCATTACTCACCTATCAGAACATCAGTGTGCTAAAACCACCTACACAAGAAGCTTTTGGTTCTATTAAAAAACATTCAACGAATTGTGAATGTGAATTATGTTAAAGTTTAAAGAATTTACACACTACGTAAACGTTCATAGATTAAGTTTTTTGGTGATGTAGAACCTTTAGATCTGGCCTGACAAACTGTAGCCGGCAGGGTAAAGATCACCCATAGAGACATTTGATGTGACTCAGCAGGATGTACCCCTAACACCGTCAGAGACCAAATTATTTGTATACTATATAAAACTTTTGAAATGATAAGTGATCTAATATCTAGCCTATCAAAAGCGGAATGTATTATCTCTACCAATCAGACGCACAGTGATCTAATATCTATCCTATCAGAAACAGAATGGATTATCTCGACCAATCAGAGGCACAGTGATCTAATATCTGTCCTATCCAAAGCAGAATGGATCATCTCCACCAATCAGAGGCACAGTGATCTAATATCAATCCTATCCGAAGCAGAATGGATCATCTCCACCAATCATAGGCCCACTTATCTAATATCTATTTATCTATCAGAATCAGAAAATATTATATCTACCAATCAGTAGCATGATGATCTAATATCTAGCCAATCATGAGCTGAATGCATTATATCCACCAATCAAAAGCAAAGTGATGTGAACATCTACCTTCTTGAAAACCGTTGATAAATTTCTCCCTTAGCTACAAAGACATAACGCCTCCATAATGTTATGAAAAGATCTGAAAATAGTCTTCTAAACTGCACGAGGCCTCCCACGTCCATCAAAAAGCATCAGACTTGTCAATCCATCAGTTCAAACACTGGGTCCAAAAACAGCGGCCACAAGGGGGCGCAAAGCTCGCTGCTGCTCAGCCTCTATGTGCCAAACCAAACGCTTGCACTGCGTGTGGAGCTCGCGCTTCCAGACAGGCAGCAGCGATTGCCTCCTCCCGGGTGTGTGAGGTGGAAGTCCGAGCACACACACACACACACACACACACACTCAGCACTCCTGCCTCGAGTAGTGATCTGTTGGAAGATCTGTTGCAGCCATATAAAATCACTGAGAGTATTCTCCGAGCAGCCTCATGGAGGGCTCCGTGACATTCAGCCCACAGAGCACAAGGAAAAGCTGGAGCTGCAGGAAAAACCTCGGAACTCCCAACTGCAGCTGATCTCACTGTCGTTTGTTCCTCCTCCTCCTCCTATTCTTTTTTTTTTTTGTTCTCTTTTTTATATTTCGATTAAAGCGGGAAAGAGATTAGGAAGGGATTAAGTTTGGGACACGGTCAAAACTGTCTGTGCTGCCTGTAACGTACCGTTACCTACAGACTGTGGCACAGAGGCACGCGCGTGATGACCAAAGCGATTGGAAACGCAGAACCGGACAGAATTCAGAAGTCATTGGCTTTAACCCGCTGCTGTGAGCTGAAGTGCTAACGTTGGCGTAGGAACACTGCAGCTCACTTCAGCAGCTTGAGAGACTGACTCTGCTTTAAGCCCACCTGTTTGCTGGCTGGTGAACACTCCACATGCTGGGTTATTGCGGTGGGATTTACGTAAATGGTGGGTTGAGCCAGTTATTGGAGGGTGGTGGTGGTGGGGGGGGGGGTTCTTGAATATACCTATATAGTATATCATACAATAGCATAATACATACCTATAATATATGGCACAATGACAGATACATAGACGACTATGTGGAAATCACTATGAGCTCTTATTGCCCAGGGCAATGGAGGTCGCCTCCCCCATCCCACCACTACATATAAATAAATATATATATATTGTTTTATTTGGGTGCCACTATGACCTCGTATTACCAGAGGCAGCGAGGGTCGCGTGCCCCCTCTTCTCATCTTCTCCTCGCTTCTCAACTCTCACCAGACATTCATGGATTAGTTCTAGCAGCCCGGCATGAAAGCCAGCCGTTTAAAGCAGCCAGGGCTTCGACTAAACCAGCACTGGACTGTTGGGACACACTCCAGCCACCCAGCCATTCGGGTTCGGGGTCGAGTCCTAACGTGCAGTGATGGAAGTTATATGCGTGTTTTTGTAGATGAAAGCTGTCTAATATATACACCCCACACACACGCTCGCGCGCGCCCGCGCACGCAGGAACGCAGAGAGACTGAAGCAGCTCTCTTCTACTCTGCGACCATCGCGCGCGGCCGACTATAAAAAAAAAAAACGTGCACGCGCTCGAGCACGCACGCACACTTACACATATGCTATACTTCTCATCACCCACGTCCCTGTTCCCTCCTCTGCGTGCCTCTATGTATATATATATATATATATATATATATATATATATATATATATGTGTGTGTGTGTGTGTGTGTGTGTGTTTTATAGCGAAGTCAATCACAGCTGCATCGCGCGTGACAACAGGGGCGACGGGGGGGGATTTCAACCACCACAGAATCAAATCCCCCCAGCTCCGAGCAAAACCACCTGTTCTGCCCCCAGCACGCGCAGCCTCCCAACATAATGGCCGCACTGTTGGGGATATTCCACTTCATGATATTCCAAACTGCAGCTCAATCCGGGCGACGGCAACAACTAGACGAAGGACATCGAGGCAGATTAACACCAGCACGCGCGAGCGAGCCTGCGCGTTACGCCTGAGCGTTACAGCCTAGCGTTACAGCGGGCTTGAGGCTCGAGCCCAGTGTGGAAAACCGAAAAAGCTCGTCGTTGAAAGGTGGAAAGGGAGGGGGGGGGGGGGGGTGTTGGTGATGAAGAGGAAGGGGGGTGTTTAAACTCACCGATGTGAATAATGGAATCGGGCAGCGCGCGCTGCCACCGCGCGCTCCACACGGCCAGCAGGAGCACGAGCGCCGGGGAAACTTTCATGTCTTCCCGCGGGGTGGCTTCTAAAGCCCAAAGCCCGAAAAGCCCGGGGGGGGGGGTCTCCCAGTGGAAGAGGAACGGAGGCTTTAAATCCTGAAGCGAGCGGAGTACTGGTCCGGATAGAGGAAGAGGAGGAAGAGGAGGTAGAAGAGGAAGAGGAGGAGGAGGAGGAGGAGGAGAAGAGGTGGGGGAGAGAGATGGAGAAGGTGGAAGGGGGGTAAACGTCCTCCTTCCAAGCCCCGTTTCTCTCCCTCGACGCCTTCTTCTTCTTCTTCGGTCGGGCTCGTGCGGAGAAGAAGCCGTGGAGATAAAATATCCTTAACCGAGGTTGGAAATTTCCAGACTGCGCGGAAGCATCCAGGCGGACGACTCCGGTCGCTCCCGACGGTCCTGATGGAGCGCGGGGGGAAAGTGGAGGACGGCTCGGAGGGGTAGAGGTGGGCGGAGTGGAGGACCGGAGGGGGCGGGGGTGGGGGGGCTTGCACGGAGAGAGCGGCTGGAGCGGAAAGTTCCTGCAGATCGGAGCCCCTCTGCTGCTGCTGCTGCTGCTGCTGCTGCTACTGCCGCTGCTGCTCGCGTGGAAAAGCGCCGCTCAAGCGCCGAGCCCTTACTGAGAGAGAGAGAGAGAGAGAGAGGGAGAGAGAGAGAGAGAGAGGGAGGGAGAGAGGGAGGGAGAGGGGAGAGCGAGAGAGAGAGAAAGAGAGTTGGACGGCGGTGACCGAGCGAGCGCGAGCGTGATGAGGAGGAGTCCGCATGCTAGAGAGAGGAAGAGAGCGAGAGAGAGAGAGAGAGAGAGAGAGAAAGAGGGAGAGAGACTTAGAAGAAGAGCAGAGAGAAGCCTGGACGAGCGGTGACCAGAAGTGAGTGAGAGATGGAGGGGGAGTGGGGGGGGGTGTTGAGAGAGAGATAGAGAAAGATAGAGGGGGCGAGCAGGCGAGAGAGAGAGAGAGAGAGAGAGAGAGAGGGTTAGCGCTACTGAAGAGTGGGCGGAGGTAGAACGAGGACAATGCAGAAGGCTAATCTGTGAGGTTATGGCTCCTCCCTTTTCCAACTCTTTTGATTAATTTGCAATAAATAAATAAATAAATCATTTGAAATAATTAAATACATATTCTTTCCTTATTTAACATATAGTACCTTCACCTTTGGAAGGCATTACCAGAGTCTTCAAACTCGCCTCATCTCTACTACAATCCATTACATAATATCCACCCATCGCTCTCACAAACAGCTGCACTATCTGTAGTTTGTGCTTTACAAACCTCCTCATATGCCCCCACAGTGGCCACACACTTCCAGCCTATGAGGCTTTTAAGCAACTAAGAATCAGTGAAGAGTCTAATGTGGCGGGGTGTGGGGGGTGTAGGGGGTGTGGTTGGGGGGGGGGTGTGGGTGGGGTACTGAACTATCACCCTTTGCCATCCACATTGCTGGTGTATTATTTGTAAGGGCCAGTGGAGGTAACCTGTCGTGTTTGGTGGTAGTGGTGGTGGTGGTGGTGGGGGACCGGGGAGGGGGGTGGTTTGAAGGGTTGTAAGAGATGAGAATGGCTGTTGTGACGGCGTTCAGAGCAAACGTGGGGAGCAAGAGAGAGAGAAAGAGAGACAGAAAGAGAGTGATGCCTCATTAACCACCATGATTGGATAAGGCGTGAGAGAAAAGGGGGGGATGCAGCATATCAATTCACACCAGGACAAACTCTACAGAGGGCATCCATAGAAGGGTACCTTTCTAAAATAACTGAACACAGAAGCACACAACCACCAAATATTCGGGAGTCATCCACTGCCAATCACCATCTGATGGACATAATGGGTTTTAACAGTCCTGAGAACCTTGATAGCACTTAAGTACACTTAAGATTCTTTGAAGATCCTTAACTTACTAACCCCTTGGCATACATTCAAATTCATCGTGATTATCCGTAATCCTAAGCCGTGCCCTAACTTTAACTCAAAGTCCACCATCAACATAATCCTCACCCTAGTTGTAATCCTAAAATATGGTTCAAATCCCAACCCTAATACTGCTGAGCATCAGCTCAGCTTGTTAAAGATTGGGGGTTATACTGAGAGAATCAGTACATAAAAATGTCTTCAATTTACAGAACCTTGGCATCATGTGGAGGTTCCTCAAAATATGAAGATTCTTCAAAACTGGGTCTTCAAAACATAGCAAAATCAGTGTTCTATATAGAACTGGAAATGGGGTCTTTGGCTCTCCGTATAGCCCTTTTGGAGTTACATTCTTTAAAGAAGGTTCTTCAAAGGAGTAATGTCAAGACAAGTTTATTTTTATAGAACGTTTCAAAATTGGCATTGTCAAAAACAGCTTTACAGAGATCTGGGGCCAAGCCCCTATTAAGCAAGCCAGAGGCAAGTAAAGACAAGGAAAAGCTCCCTCAGAGCAAGAAACCATGTAAGATAGCAGGACTTAAAAAGAGAACTCATCCTCCTCTAGTCACCATCAGATAACTTGGAAAAAACATCCTTAGAGCAAAAAACCTTGAGAAGAACCAAGACTTATAAGACTTATTGGTAGACATTGGATAATTCCCTACAATTTTAGTCAAAGCAAAAAACCTTCAGAGGAACCAAGACTCAAAATGAGAACCCATCCTGTTCCGGTCGACTTTGGATAACTCATAAAAATCTCAGTCACAGCAAGAAACCTTGAGAGGAGTCAAGACTCAAAAGGAGAACCCATCCATCTCTGGACATCAGATGACTAGTGTCTTCCTGGTTTTAGTGGATCTCCAGAGACACCAGAAGGTAGATGTTCTAAAGCTCAACCTTTTTGCTCATCGAAACTGGAACCTAAGGCCAGACTACAAGCTTTGGTTCTAAAGATTTACCATGACATCTCATACCTATGTCCATATGCAAACTGTCACCACAAGGACACATTGTTAATGGACTGGGGCTCCAAAAAACAGAGCAACAGGGTCAGTGTCTAACGTCGTACTTTAATCAGCCTACAATAATGTCCATCCTTTTCCACTGAAAGTCAAAATGAACACAGTTCCCTCATGTTTGCAGTTCAAATACGGCGCGCAAACACTGAGAGCACTGTCAATCAAAGACCACCAACACAGTGATTTCCGAAGGGTGAATTATTTATCAGTAAATAAACAGAAAGAAAGTAGCTTCATTTCAAGAGCGGGATGTCGGAGCCGAAGGACTGATTGAGGAGCCACGGGTTGAGCACCAGATAAACAGGATTTCAGAGGAGGTCGGGGGACCTGTTTTGGCAACGGCGGCTGTCCTGAAATCCTCCGAAATATTTATAGTCCTCCCAACATCTGAGGATTCATTTTTAGACCTGTGGGGAAGAGAGGGGACACACAGTTCTCTCGCTCATAAATAATCAAATAACTATTAACTTTTAAATAACATATTACCAAGCTTTTGGAGGCGAAATTTATTCAAGATGGCAAGTGTCAGTGTTGCAGTAGATGGGATAAACTCGAATGTCGGTGAAAGATAAGAACGTTAGTCATGCTTAAAGTGCTTTTACAGGCTTGTACAGTTTGGGAAGTGATGTGAGTTCTCCGCTTGCTGTCTGAGAACCAGTCGTAATGTTAACAGAAATACTTTACCGGAAGACTGCTCATGTTAACTGGAACAGATTATTTCTGCTGCCTAAACTGGGATATTGCGCAACACTATCATAATTAGAAGACCAGCAAGAGAAGAACAAAAGCTTTCAGACTGAAATGCAGTCTATATTTCAAAGGATACTGATGGCATTTGAAGAGGGTTTTTTTTTTGTTGTAGTACTGCATAGTTGTAGTGTTGGTTTAACAGCTGTACACAGCAATTGGCTTGGGATCCTTCACCAAAGAGGATGCGCTGCTCATAAACACAATGCAATAGCATCGCAATTTGTGGCCATTCCATATAATTTGCTGTCTGAGCATTAAAGTTCCCAGATCAATTTTTTTGTCCTTTACTCCAAAAAAAATGCGAACATATTGAACAAGTTTGCACGTCAGAGCTCTTTCGCTGCAGGAATAAGATGACAAGTGCTTTGAAGAAGATCCATACGCTGCCTATTCACTCCAACATGCTGAACAGTAGCTGTCCACTGACTAGTGGTGCTGAAACACAGCTCGGTTTATTCCTATAGCTGTAACTCTTCTCTTGCACAGTCATAAGCGTAATGTCAAGTAAGGGAGCTGTTCACATAATGGTGCTGAAATGGGTTCACCGACCTCGACTCTCTGATTTAAATAGTAATTCTTGTTATGTAACTCTAAATGAAAAATTCATTCAAGGAAATAAGACACATTTAACAATCATAACACACAATTCTAATTTATGCCATTTAATTGTGCCTTTCCCTTGACTAATAAGCTATTACAGTGGCACTTCTCCTACAACCTGATAAATGAACTGTGTGAAATACTTGTCTGCCAACAGCAGAGGTCTCCCTTCTATTTGAGCTGTTTAACACTGGGCTTTAATGCAGCACTGCTCTGACTTTTGTTCATCAAAGTATTTGTAGAGCAGAGTAGAGCTTTCTTGCATCATTCTACAGTGTGTGTTTGCCCTGTTCCAGCCCTCTTCCTGCTCCTGTGCAGAAACAAAAGTGTCACCTTATCATAATATTCCTTAAAGGGTGTCAGTAGTTCACAGAGGTGTGACTATCTTAATTTAGTCTTATCTCAAGGGGGGTCTCACGTGTCAGTTATCACCCTGCCTTACTATTGACACGTCTCAGCATGTTGGGCCTCAAAGAAGGTTGTGAGCTTCTCCATAAAGAGATAGTGGCGTGCAGCGTGTGTGGCTTTGTGCAGAGTGTTCGGGTCAATACGCCGGTGGAAGGCTCTGCATAAAGATGAGCTGCAGGTTATTTTCAGTTCCGCGTCTGGGAATCAGACGCTCTCGGAATCAATCATACCCTGTCCTCGGAGACGGAGGGAGGGAGACTCGGACTGCATAATGAAACCTCACACGTACACATTCTCATGCCTCACCATGAAGTGGGTATCCAAGAATCAGGTTTCTTTCCAAACAGTCAACATCAGCTCCATCACCCTCCGTGCAAAGCGCGCAAGTTGCTCTCTGGCGTGGCCACCAATGCTGCCTCCGCCGTCGGCCTGCCTGCATTAAGCCAATAACGTCCTGCATATAAAGTTTGCTCTAATTTTCCAAGGGCATTAAGTTGCATAGGTAAACGCTGAGGTAGGGCAGAATGTGGCCCTCTGTGATGAGAGTCGTCCCCTGCTGGGGCTGCCTGACCTCGGGGCAGGGGAGCCAACAGACACATTCCACTGCCCTTCACTTCCGAGTTTGCTTTGCATGATTAATGGAACACCTTGCGTGCGGGTGACACGGTAGAGTTGCTCGCGTTGCCTGGAGTCATGCTTTGGCAGATTCAGAGAACTAAGTGAGCCTGGTTTCTTCAGAGGAGGTGGAGCTCATCTCAGCATGTAAGAGAGGCAGAGAGTCTGTTGCAGAGAGTGGGTAAAGAGAGTGCTCTCCAGTCAGCAGAAATGACACCATGCAACTACAAGGGTAGGGGGGAAAAAGGGCTATTTCCTATTTTCATGCCACAGAACACCAGCGGAGGGTAGGAAAAGATGCATATACCCCGGGTCCAATTTCGATTTCGTTCATGAGAATAATGGAGCATTCTGTCACAGAGTACATAACTCCATCAATCCTCTGCTGATCATGGTGTTGCAGCCTGGCATTTTCGCTGAGCTGTTTCTTCGGAATTTGTTCTCGTCTCGTGCCCTGCCACTCTGTCTCTCTGCGCTCCACTCTTTTCAGTGGGTTGCTGGCAGTGTGCTCGGGAGAAATTGGGTCATATATTGAAATGTCGGAGAATTGCAGATTTGTGACGAAGAGAGTGGCGCAGTTGTTGTGGCGTATCAGGCCTCTTTGTGGGGAGGGGCTGGGTTGGGCTGGGTGTAAGTAATCGAAACAAACACATCCTCTTTTACTCCATAAAGGCGGAAGGTGAGCCTGGGCCGCAGTTGTGATCCGCACACAAAAGAGGCCGGGGTTTGGCGGAGTCACGCTCGCGCGCCTTGCCCGTATCACTGCCAGCCTCGACACTGCTCACTTTCATTCAGGTGATAAAAGGACCCTGACTAATTGGTTTTCTGGCTGACTGACCCTGAAAACACAAGGAGAAGCAAGTTGAAATGAAGTGAACTGTCTGGGGGTGGATGGATTGAAACGGCGAATGCCAGAGTGACGATAAGAGCCATTTGCATGGACCAAATGCCCATGAAGGCTTGATGGAAAAGAGTGGAAGGGATGAGAAATCGAGAAGACAGAGAAGTGGATAGATGCTCTTAGCACCAAGACCACAAAACCTCTCAGCCATGCAGTTATGATGGAGAGAGAAAGAGAGAGAGAGAGAGAGAGAGAGGCAGAGACTGAGATAAAGGCTGAGAGAGGAGGGACTGAGAGATTTTGTTTGCTCAGCTAATGGAGGAAAACAAGTTTAAGGGAAGGTTAGGGGAGCCACTTGTAGGAAATGAATAGCAGCAGGACCTTAATTGAAGCAGGTAGGAAGCAAGTGGCAGCTGGGGTGATGCTGCTCCTGCAGCTCTGTCAGAGACGTGGATTTGAATGCAGTTGCAGAGTCCATGTGTCATCATTATCACTCGGATGCATGAGCGTTCTTTGCCTGCAATTCAACCCAGGTGCCACAGCAACATCTTGCAAAAGCACCCCCTTCTAAAACAGCAAGCAGAGAATTTCTTCTCATCTCGGAGAAAACACACGCCAGCGTCTTGGCATCCATAAGCAGCAGGGTATTATTAGAGCATTTGCTCAGAGCTGACTTTTCCGTGTCAAGCCAGGATGGGTTGAATCATGCTGAATATCACTGCGAGGACTGCGAGGGAATCAGAGAGCATTAGCCCGAATTGATATGGGCAGCGAAGTGTCGTTGACTGTGCGGCGCCTGGCAAGGCCTTTATCGGCCACCATCTATTAAGGCTCCATCAAATCGCCCGAGGGTCTGCAGACTTGTGTAAAATGTAATGCAGTTTTGCAGGTGTTAGTGGTGTTTATACCTCATTCTTCCTGCGCCGCTGCAGGCATTGCTTTTATAAGTCCTTGATGTGAGTGAGAGAGAGCTTGCCAGACGGCTTCACGGGTAAGGGCACGGTTTCTGCTCCCTGATCGAAGATGTAAATGAATGCCATTTCTGTAGGCGGAAGAAGCCACTGTTTTATTGAAGTTGCCGTGCACTTTTGCACACACGTTTGCTTACATATAGCACAGGAAGTTGAAGCTGAAGTTAACCACGCACCCAGATAGACACCGTTTGTCTGCCGTTACGCAAGAGGGGTATCTTGGAGTAAGACTCTGATGGGTAATGGCAATGTCCTGGAACGTTTAAATGAGTAACAGTAGGAACAGTGTGTGTGTGAGGATGTGGGAGAGTGAGAGACAGTGTGAGGGTGTGAACGAAATAAAGAAAGATATCCATTACTACTTTTTTTATTGTGAGAAACTTGCTAATCATCAGTGAGTGCAACAACGATCCAAGTCCCTGCTGTCCTGTTACAGATCTTCTGGATATGCTGCTGCTGCCTCTAGGGTAGCAAATCCTTACATATGCTATATACCCCTAGACAACTGCTAGCTTCATTGGCAGCTAGACCCTTCTTGGGTACATGAAGGGCCTTTACTTTACTAGGAAGGATTTCCACAAGATGCAGGGACATTGCTACAGGGACATTCAGGCACTGGAAGATTAGGTCTGCCTCATCCCAAAGGTATTTGCTGGAACTCCATCACACTAAAGAACACATTTCCATTGCTCCACTGTCGAATGCAAGGGAGCTTTACAGCCCTCTGCTAGAAACTTGGTATTGGAGATAGTTGAGTTGCTTAGGACATGGTGAAAGGAAGATTTGACTTTGGAACTGAATAGAGAAGGATCTGATTGATAGACAGGGTTTGGTATCAATATAACATCCCACGTATATACAAAAACAATCTGTGGCGGAAACAAGCTCCTATGTAAAGTGAATGGCTTTAGCTTTACAGTTGGTGAGATGGATTTTTTTTTAGCTTGACAAGTTTCTCAGAAAACTTGTGCAGTTGTCCTTTCAAAGGTTTGCTGAACTCATTTAACTTATTCAGTTGGCAAAGCATATGAATCTCATTTTAGAAATATACCACATATTTGGCTGTGATTTGCTAGAACCAGAAAATACAGAAATACTTTAAAACACATGTCCAATATGTTCATACACCCATCAACCAAAATATCAAAAACACTGACGTGACGTGAATAACACTGATTACATGGTTACAGTGGTACCTGTGAATGGGGTGGCGCACATTAGGCAGCAAGCGACCAATCAGTTCTTGAAGTTGATGTGTTGGAAGCCAGACTAATGGTCAAGAGTCACATTGACGAGGGCCAGATTGTGAAGGTTTGACGACTGGGTCAGAATCTCCGTATCTCCAATACAGCAGGTCTTGTAAGGTGTTCCTGGTATGCAGTGGTCAGTAACTACCAAAAGTGCTCCAAGGAAGGGCAACAGATGAATTGACAAATGAATTAATCTGATGAATTGAAGGCTAGCCCGTCTAGTCCAATCCCACAAGGAGCTACTATAGAATAAATTGCCGGAAAATTGCTGGCCATGTCTTGTGGAGTCCATGGCTCGACAGGCCAGAGCTGTTTTGGCAGCACGGGGTGGACCTGCTCGGTATTAGGCTGCTGGATTTACTGCTTTCCATTGCATTTCATTGCATTTCTATGGAGCTGCACGTGTGCAGCTGGAATCCCATGTCAACAATAGGTGTCAATAGCCAAATTCAATAATTAGCCAAATCCACTGATTAGCAGGGGTGTCTTAGCAGGATACACTTTTGGACACACAGTGTCTGCTCCGGTTCCAATACAGGAGGATAGCTTCCACACATGCTAACACAGCACACAGATGACTTCATCAACATGAATTTGTGTTAGTGGAAGAGGCTTTCAATAAAGGAGAATTTCAGTTTCTCCCCCACCCACCCCCCACCCCCACTCGCTCTCTCCCACGGTCGCGAGAGAAATAACAACCAAATGCATTTGCCATTACAGGCGCCCTGCTTTTGTTTTGCAGCTGCAGAGGGCAGTTTGAATGTGAAGCAGAGAGATAAGGATATTAGAAGCGGCGGAGGCCTTAAGCTCTCTGGAAAACTGCCTCTGAGGAATGAGAGAGAAGAAAGAAATGCATCCGCTTGATGTCGTTTGATCAACACAAACCAGGCTATTTCTTGCTTTTTCTTCAATCATGAATACGCCAGCACCAAACTATGCCAAAAAGCCCGCCACGGCAGATGAGGATAATGATTGACTGAGACGTTCATCCAAAACTATGCAGCATACATGGAAGCAAGGGTCAAGCAGTAATATTTCGTGTAACACCCATGGTCATGTTGGCAGCTGGGCTGCTCCCGCTGTATTGGTTCTCTCCTCTAGATTCTTTCTCTTACTCGCTCTTCATGAATTAGGATTCATCCCTGTGGGAAAATAAACTGGCAAGTCTATCTCGCCTTGGCAATGCAAGCCAGAGTGTGTAGGTGGAGTCAGAGTAGAGAGCCTCTCTGCAGGTGTCGCAGGAAGACGGTCATCTCAGTGGGGTTTCAGTGAACAATGAGCACTAGTTGTTAGCCCACTACGACCTTCTCCAAAGTTTGAGGGACACCATCCCAGCATGCGCTCACTTGATGTTACGGCCTGCACCCCTGGCGTTTGTCAGCAGACACAACTCCATGTGTAATGTGGATTTTAATTGTACGAACAAAAAGATCCACAACAGAGGGTTAATGACTCCGGTGCTGTTGATTGCTTCTCATTCTGGCCATTTCTGGAGTCAACGTAAGATCAACCTCAGCGAGAAGCCTACAGGCAACTTCAATGACGATCAGACGTTCTTCTTCTAACATCCATCTCCTGAAAAAAGCAATGTGAACCCTTGCTAGGTGAAATATTCATTCCCTCCATTTTCGCCACTCTTAGCTCCTTTCATGACTAAGATCCATCAAATTGCTTGTACGTGTGAAACCTGTGTCATCAGACAGAGCTGAATCTATTCATCTCTCAGCACAAAATCCAGATTAGATGACCGTTAACATGAGAAAAGCCCACCGCAGGTGTGATGAAAAAGTGCTGTTCCGCAAGAGGACGTCGTCGCGAATCACTGTTGGCAAAAAACGAAGAAAAACATACAAAGATTTCCGAGCATTTTCACGGCACAGTCACACATAACCGACATCATTTCACAGAAGATTGTCACCTTGAAAAAAAGGGAAAAAAATATTCTCACACCTCTGTATTTCAAAGTCAGTTCTCCTCCTTTACCACCCCCCCTCCCAACCCCCCCCAAAAAAAAAACACTTCATGTCAAGGCAACACACGCTGCTGTGATTACCGCAGTCTCTCTGTACTGGCTCCGGTCCCCGCAGAGCACTGCCACAGCCATTACTCTCGCCAGAGACTTTAAGGTCCGGCTCTGGCCTCCTTTAGTCGGGAAAAAAAACTTGTTAAAAGGATGAATAAGAGAGTAGAGTTGTGAGAGCTGTGAAACCAGGCTAGTTCAAATTGGGCAAAGGAGGTCGAGCACAAACCGCTCAAGGGGGGGAAAGAGAGGAGGGATGTCGCTGTGGTTCACTTGGGCCTTTCAGCCACAAAGTCTGATGCAATAAATTACTGGCAACGCAATAAGCGATTTCCAGAGGACGTTTTAAGAAGGCTAACAAGCATATTCCCAAAGCCAGGGACGACACCGCAGCATTCCGGCAAAGGACCCAATTTTGTGGGCAGCTAAATATCAAGCGCAATGGCTCATGCTTCCAGTTCTCATAGTGCTTGCAAGGAAGGAACGAGTTAAGGGCTTTCGCTACTGAGCCTACTGACCCTACATGGTGGGAAGCATTTATACTCCTACAGGGTAGTGAGGCAATACATTTCTATCATCACAGCCCATTAAACTTATTTAGCTCCTCAGTCAGATTATATATATACATATCTCAGTCAAGCTGATTATTTAGGTAGCTTCATTAATATTCATACCCACAGTAAGATATTAGGATACACTTTTAAGGGTTTGCATAAAAGCTGGAAAAGCAAACAAGATGCCATTCCCAAAAGAAGCAGAGATCACATTGAATGTTAATGGAAAAGTGAAGTGGGGTAGAGTCTACTTAGTCAAGTGTCTTTACTTGTCTTTAATGAGAGTTAATATATTACATTCAGTGAAAATCAGACCGTTATTTGTGAAAACCACTATTAAGAGAAAATGTACAGGAACATCTCCCATTAAATTTTTAGCATTTGATCATCATGGTTTAAAATCACTTCTTCAAAGTGCCAATATGATACGAACCCTGTACATCTTGGAAAATACATAATTTACAGTCAGTTCTTCAGCAGGATGTACATAACCATTCCAATACATCACAAGCGTCCTTTATGAGGACGCTGGTCTTTGAAAGGTTCGAGTACAAAATAAGACCTTCAAGTGAAATCTCACAATAACACACATAATAAATAAGGCGTGTAATAAATAGCTAGCCTAGTGAACTTAAAGTGAGAGTCAGTTCAGACTCGTTTGCACGTACAATGTTCTATCCACATTTACAGGACCATGAGTTCCGTTGCACCGTTGCATTTCTAGTCTCCCCAAAAATCATTAACCCACCCTCTCTCTCATCTGCACTAAAAATGACCCGTTCTTGCACCATCATGGCTATTACATTGAAGAGCAGGAACAGGCTAATGATGGCACAAGAGTGAACGATTTCTAACATGCATTTGGCTTCCCACAGTCGGCGATTGGAGTCCACGCATGATTCAAACAGTATTGCCGAAAGTAATGGCCAAGGGAAGTGCTGCCTCATAGGCTGGCTGGACGACTATGCAGTCTCTGTTCTTGCAAGGTCATTCTTAAATCACATAAGACACACGTTCCAGTTTCACAGAGGGATGATATTGATATCACAGCGTGGTGATGGTGAGACCATGCTAAAGCTCCTCTCTGTCTTTCTCTCTCTCCCTCTGTCTCTATCTCTCTCTAGCTGGGTCCAATCAGGCAGAGCAGTAGAACTAGGGCTGAGAGAGAGAAAGAGAGAGCGAGAGAGAGAAAGAGCAAGAGAGAGCGCTGGTGCTCCCAGCAGATTGCTGTAAGTGGAGCAGTGGACCTCGGGGAGCAGACCTGCCGGATGGATGGGACTGCATTTCTTCAGGGTTTCCTTCCCCTCCAACTGTCCTTGCTCATCCCGATCCACAGAGAAGTGGCCAGAGCTGTCCCGGTGTTTGGGGGGGGGGGGGTGAAAGGAAAAAGAAAGAGGCCAAGGCCATGGCTCCCTGAGACCACCTCCAAACAGAGTGCACAGAATTCCTTAAGAGGCTGTCCATGGCAGTTTTGTTCACATTATAATCAACATTTGATGATAAATAAGATTTATTCATATTTTTAAAAATATCTTTTTTAATCCTTATACTCCATGGATCTGTCTGTGGACCCGGACGTCAATTTCTCACGCTCATTCCTTACATAGATAGCAGTTTCTGAATAACTGATTGTTTTTACTCGATAATAAGCCTTAATATTAATAGCTAAACCTACTGCTGTGACTTTAAGGGGTTAAATTTGGCCAAACATTTCTCTGAACTAAAGGAGGGTGTGCTTTACCTCATATAAATATCTTATGTCTACTGGGAGACAAGTGACTTTCCAAAGTGTGTGTAGTTCACAAACAGTGTTCTCTTCTCCTACACTCTTAAAAAATAAAGGAGCTTCAAGTGTTTCTTTGAGCAATGCCATAGAAGAACCACTTTTTGTTTACAGCGAGCGATGATTCTTCAGGCCTTCTTCGTACTCACATGTCTCTATTACAAACATGGTTCTTTAACCAAGTGAACCTCTTATTAATCATAATGCAGAAACTACTATGAAGTATTTGGTAGCTATTAAGCATCTTCTGTGGTGTCCCACAGGGTTCTATTTTAGGGCCTATGAAACTGACGTTAATTATGAATAGTATGAGTAGAATGTAGTTTTCTGGGTGAATACCTAAGGTGTGGGCCTATTTACAGGGTCTGAGGAGCTAAGGAACAAAGTGTTCCTTCTATGGCTAACCGTTTGAGACACCCTTATTCTTAAGAGTGTAGTGTTAGTAAAACTGACTCACCTGGTGTCCATTTATAGACAGAAGGCAGTGGTGTTCACTTGAGGCTCCTGTCTGCCACTGCTTTCTGTTAAAACACTGTAAAAGCTATATTTATTTTGTAATTTTTACGCACAGTCACTGTACAAAAAGGCTCGGCTTCAATTTCTGGTTGCAGTATTAAAAAAGAGAGAGATAGTAGCATGCGGTTAATAAAGGTTAATGAGTGTTAAATTCCCTAAGAGGGGTCTGAGAGCACACGCATAATTCCCACCTAGCAGCAAGAGCTTTAAAACCCCTCACTCGGCGAGAGGATTTGATTTGGCAACATGTGCGTGGGCCTGCAGTGTCGTGTTTGTTGGTGCAAAAAAATGTGCTGGTGGGTACCGTCAAGGGCGATTTGCTAATGCGTCCACTCTGTGTACATACCTCCAACCCTACTGCGTCATGGGATTTGACATGAGACAGCATCGTTCAGTTCTATCAGTCCTCGGGCTTTTGGCTCTTGACATCCCTGTTCATTTCAGACGGTGACGTAAGTGCGTTTGTTTGTTCTCAGGAACACTTGCTGTTAATTTGCTTACTGCGAGCACCACTGGGAATGACTGGAGATGCTTAAGCTAAAGTAGGTGCACACAGACACACTGTAGTACCACTTACTACACAGATAAAAAAAAAAAAAAGATACAAATTTGAGCAAAATGGTCACATTGCTGGACGATTTCTCTTCCAGGTCAGTATTTCAGCAGCGAATGCAGGGTCAGTGTGAACTGGCTTCTGCAGCTCTACACTGAGCAGTATTGGTCCTGACACACACAGCAGCTAATGAGGTCTACCTGTGCAGGTCCAAAAGGGCCAACAGAGCTTCATGCTGAGCTGTTGGTTAGACTGGCTGGAGAAACCCAAATTGAGGCTTGAGAGGAAAAAAATAAAACAAAAAAGCTGAAAGAGTTCACAAGTTCGAGAAAAGTGAACAGAGGTCAAATAGCTGTGTAAAGTACCTCTACAGGGAGGCAGATGGAATGATGAGTGCAGAAGTTCTTTGAGTAGGAGTGTGTTTGTGTGTGTGTGTGTGTGCGGGTAGCCCATTTCACACTCATCTGACAATGACACAATTGACAGAATCTTGGACACTGTAGACAGCAGCTGCTAGACAGCAGAATGCTAGCACTAAAATGGACTGTCCACACCAAAATAATGGTGGTGGAGGAACGGTTTCACAGGACAGTTTTTCCCCAATAATCTAATAACCTCTCTTTAGTTATTACAGACTGGCTTCCTCCCCTTCAGTCAATGCTTGTCAGTTAAAACTGCTTGTCTTTTTGGTGAACTCAAAAAGCTAGGGCCAATTATATGATGAACAACCTTCAGATTTTCTCTGTTTAACTTCTGTCCACCCATTCTGAATCCTTCTTGTCTTGTTGGATGAGTATGAACTGGACAGTGTGTGTGTGTGTAGGGTGTGTGTGTGGTTTTTAGCCGTCCTGCTGGGCAAGAGCCTGCAGCTCGGCCGTGTGGAGGGAGTGCTGGAGGAAGACGTTCTTGCGGCTATACATGTGCAGGGACAGGGGCCCGCGGGGCGGCTGGCCTAGGCGTCCCGTGAAGGAGGAGTGTGGCCGTTGCGGAGCTCCTCTCTCACTTCGTGGCCCCACACCCCTCTCGCTGTCTGAGGACAGGCTGCGCGAGGGGCTGGCTCTACTGGGCAGGCTGGAACTGCTGCCGGCCACAGCGCGAGGGATCTGCGATGGCCCTAGATGCTCTATCTTACGTGGCGCCGTCACCTCAGATGATTCTGTTCTGCGCTGTCCTGGGACCACCTCCCGCGTTCCTACTCCTCCGCCATGGCTCCAGGCTCCATTAGGTCCAGCACGTTCTTCTGCCCCCACTGGAACACTTCTACACTGCTCGGCGGTGGACGGTCGCGCCGGCCTTCGCTCCCTTGTTAGGCTGCTGCTGCTGTTTTGGCTTGTGGCTCGACTTGGATGAATGACCTATTGAAATGGTGGCAAACAGAAGGAAGAGGAAAGAAAGTGAGGCCGAGCAAATTAGACCGCTTAATTCGGCGACGTTTTGACAAAAGCTCGCTCTGGTTCCTGGAACCTCTTCTAATTGTTTCCCGACCAACTGGAACCTCTTTTGTGGAGGAGCTGGCTGAGAGCACGTGTTGCGGGGAGGTGCCGCAAGCAAGAAAAAATAAAAAGTCACAGTGGAGCTTAAGCCACCTGTTCAGTTTTTCACACAACACGGCCTCACTTACATAACCATGCCTTCATTACTCACAATGTTAATGAGCAGCACAGTTAAAAAAAAAAAACCAAAATACTCAACAAAATAAATGACCAGCTGAAAGATGCAGTGTTTTAACCTACTAATGGTTATGCCAGAGGTTCTCAATTCTTTTCTGGGGGACGCCCAGCTCTCTCAGCTCAGTAAAGGAAGCCATAACAATTCTGAGCTGAATTAGGTGTGTTAAAGCAAGGAAAACTTGAAAATGTGCAGAAGAGGGGGTGTTCAGGACTATCATTAAGTTCGCTGGTCTACACAAACTGGCTATTTCTGCTGTTTTATCAGCTAAAAGGGCTGATTTTGTATTTGTTTTCATATGTACCAAACATTAACTTACAAAGCTCAAACACTGTAGATTTTTCTTCCCCTTTTTCATGTTATTTGGCTTTGTTTCTATAAATAGGAACATACTCCACACCTCAGTTGACTTTTTAAAAAAATATTGATTTAAAAAAAAAAATCAATACTAAGTTATTAGAATCTGCTCACTCACCTTTTCCTTACAGTATTGTCTGAGAAGGAAACCTAATTTAGTAACACCCCTCAGACAGTTATTTCCAGTTCCACGAGGCTAGATTTTTAGGAAGAGAGATGTAAAAACTAGACATTTGTGTTTTTTTAGGTTCTGGCTACTATGTATCTCCAGACAAGGGGACATTTTTAAGTATATGCAATTTCACCTTACAATAACAGCTTCCGAATAATTTTCCACTGATCTGTAACAGGAAGAACGGCATCTGTATCGCTGCCACTTTCGTCCCGGAACACTGCTACTATGCAAGAACTGCATAATGCTGCGTAACCCAAGTCATGTTTGTGTAAAACCTCTGTGTAAAATATTACTTAACCGGGTCAGTCCACTTGCTTCTTTCACTACTGTATGTTCGTCAGTATCTTCAGTTACACTCTGTAACTGTAGAAGGAGCCAAGTAGCAAAAATTACCAATTGGTATATAAGGCCACTTTAACCAACAAAGCAGTTAGCTAATTTTTTTCAGGGAGGAACGTAAAAAAAAAAAATACAGAGTACAGATTTCACATTAGCCTTTACAAAGCTATCCCAATCAGTTCTCCTCCTCCTATCATGTTTCTGCATCCCCTCAGAAACTACTACAGTGCACCCAACAATAAAGGCACCATTATACTTCTTTTAGATATTAATAGAAACAACACAGTAGCCCACAAAACACTCCAGTTCCCAACTATAACCCAACATAGGACATGCTTGTATCGTATCTACCCATTGTAAACATGCACATTTCGTACCCACTCTGAGGGAAGATTTTAATGCCCTAAACATGGCAAAGCTAATGTCTCTGAATGTGGCACCACGAAGATAATAGGTGGATGGGGCTAAACACATGCTGAGTTATGAAACAAGCACTGCAATGACAGTAACTTCAGCTGCTTCATGCTAATCTACTGTGGTTTGAGGGAGAAAAAAAGTTGATTAAGTGCGCTGTTGCTTAACTAATAGAATTTAAAATTTTAAAACACTGCAAGACAAGCTACAAGGATGCAGGTGCTCTGGAGAGGAGAGTGCAAAGGAAAGCAAATGAATTTTGCAAAAGGAAAGGTTGTACCAGTCGCAGTTTCAACTCATACAGGACAAGTAAGTGTGGACGTGGACTGAAGTTCAAGATTTAAAAAAAGTTGGTGTCCTCTCAAGTACACACTCTGCGGTGGTTCAGCTTCTCATACACAAAGACATAAAGGCATCAAAGTGGGTGACAAAAGAGAGGGAGCAGTTTTGTGCCTGCTTTGGAAGTAGGCCAGACACGCACAAGCACACACACACACAAACTCACACAAACACACACACCTGTACACCTGCACAAGTCACACTGTGCGAAAACAGGGGACTGGAGTAAATCAGAGTAATTTAACGGACCCAATCCATTTGGGTCTTTATTAGCCTGTGAAGAAACCAGTCCGGCGCTAATGGCACGCTCCTGCTAAAAGCCCCTCTGGCTGATTATACCCAGTAGGCAGGAAGAAATAGTATGCTTGTACGCCACACATTAAACCACCCATACACACACACCAATTGCAGCAGATCACATGCATATACACACACACACACATACACTCACAAAAACCTAGAGCACAACAAAATACTCCAGTTTCCAGACGAAGCCACAGGCTACGGGCAATAATCCATCTGCATTGTGAACTGGGCTTAATGCATGATTGATTAGTGGACGGTATCAACAGATGTCTAGCTTATGTATTATCCCACCCAAAATCAACCAAATATCAAAACCAAAATCATCCTGTATAGGGAAACACATACTTGACATCAATTTTCTTCCCCTTCACTTTCAACCATAGAATGATGCACAACAGATACTGAAAGGTGCATTTCTTTTGCGAACACACAAGTTCTCTCGAATCAAGAAAGAAAAAAAAAAGTGACAACAGCCCATTGTCGTCTTTAGACAACAGCGGCGCTTTCAGTGCCAGGCGCGCTTCATTTTCCTCAGCCCTCCCGGATGAGCTTGGCGCATTAAATGATAAATGTTCCTTCATTGGCGTTTTCATTGAGACAAGAGGGAAAGAAAGTCATTAGCTGCAGTTTGGAGCACACTAGACTGCTATCTTTTGTCACTGTCTCGCAAATGTCAGAGGCAGAAGCAGGCGCGTGTTCAAGCTCTCCGCCTGCAGCTCCTGTAGCGCCAGCCGTCTAAAGCTGCAGAAAGCGGCCCCGGCTCGCGATGATAAAGAGAAGCTGCCAGATACAGAGAGAGAAAAACAGAGAAAGAGAGAAAGAGAGAGCCTGGAGTGCTTGAAGACCACACAGTCGCAAAGGCTGAGCAACGGCTGCTTTCCACTGGCCTGGCCAAACTGTCACCGGGCGCAGGGACAAATAGCCAGTGCTATCCACCACACAGACAAAGTTTAGACTTCCTAGCAGCAAACTTTTCGTATACTAGTATTTATGGCCAAGTCTGCTTCAAAACAAGGTGTCGACTGTGAACTCCAAAAATGACGTCTAAAGCAACCCCACTAAACACTAGTAAAGCCCCACCAAACACTGACTCTAGTCATTCTAGTTGGTATTAATCTTCGAATAACTTTGAAGATATTCAGTAGCTACTATTAAACTATAACTAATGGACCTAATTAGCATATACAATGTTAAAATAAATGAGCGGCTCCAATTTAAAATGTTAGCAAACTTGCTTCAAGAAAAGCAAAAAACTTCTAATAGTAAGTTAACACATCTTTAGGCACGATTCTCATTCTGTTAACTAAGTTTGGTTTAACATTTTTGTACAGTTACGGCCAAAAATATTGGCACACCTGCACCACTTCTCCCAGAAATTTGTGGCAGTTACAACTGCTTTGGTATTCATATGGTTATGTTTGTTTGCAATAGAAAAACACAAAAAAGCAGAGCTGACACCATTCCAAACAAGTCTCCAATGAAATGAACTGTAAACAATTATTAAACAATAAAAAAAAAATTAAAAAAAAAATTATATATATATATATATATATATATAAATATGCTTTTATTAATTTGTATTTGTGGCGGGTGCACAGATGGCACAGATAGGAAAACACCTTCAATCAGTTTCAATGGAAAAAAGCGGGAGCCAAAATTGTAGAAAAGTATGGACAATCCCAAGACTACACGTCTATCTCCAGAGATCTCAATGCTCCTGTGTCCACTGTGCGCAATATCATTAATAAGTTTACAACCAATGGAACTGTAGCTAACCTCATTGGACGTGGACGGAAGAGTAAAACTGATGGAGGATTACAACACAGGACTGATCGAATGGAGGCTAAAGAACCTCAATCAACTTCTAATGGTTTCAGTTATTGTTTCCAAAGGGTGTGCTACCAAATATTAGGTTGTGGGTGCCAATAATCCGGTCAAGTCCATCCATCTGCCTCTGCTTTTTAGTGTTGTGTAGAAAACAACTAAACATGTTTCTAATGGAAAGGAATTTCTGGTAGAACTGGAACATTTTCTAAAGACGTTCATGGAGTCCCAATATTTTTGGCCATGAGTGTAACTAATGTGCAGGTTTTTAGGTATATTAATAAGAATAAAGAACTCTGAAGAAGTGTGGGCCCACATATGAGCCCTGTGGGTTTAGGGGGCTAACTTGTTTTGTTACAATATGCAACACACAGCAAACAGTCAAACCCAGCTCAGTCTCCCGATCACCTTGCTAACAGATGTATGTTGTTTCTGTGCCCTTTCAAATCAAAGCCACGTTGAGATCCCTTAAATGATGGCTCACCTACAAAAGAAAAAACACCTTGCCAACACCTTGTTTTTTCTTTCAAAACGAGAGCCAGAGATAGCTCCAATTAGTCTAACCTTTACACAGCCAGCCCACCTCAATAATTGTAGCCTTTATTAGTCAGTCCCAGGATTCTTTCTCAGAATTTCTCATTTCCATTCGGTGCAACTTGAAGGTCTCCCTCCCAGGGTGTTCGAGCAGGTCTTCTATCATACTGATCAGCCATAACATTAAAACCACATTGCTTAATAATGTGTAGGTCCCCGTCATGCCACCAGAACAGCTCTGACCCATTAGACATAGCCAGCATTTACAGCATTTTCAGCAGTTTGTGCTACAGTAGCTCTTCTGTGGGATTGGACCAGACAGGCTTGCCTGGGCTCCCTATGTGCATCAATGAGCCTTGGGTACCCAATATGTATATCCTACCCCTTAACAGGTGCCATTGTAACCAGATAGCCAATGTTATTCACTTCACTTCACAGGGGTTTATTGTTGTGGCTGATCAGTGCATCTAACCGAACACTAATGAACATTCTGTTACAACTGCTGAAAGAAACAACAGAAGACGACTTGTCTTTCAGCCTTAATGAACACAGCGCCTCTAAATAGTCGAGCTTTGATGGGCTCACAGGCTAAATGTGCTCGAGCCTGGCACTGTGCCTCAGCTTGTGACACTATGGAGGGGGAGGGTTGGTTTTTGAAGTGCAGTGAACAAGATGTTTGAGGGTTTACATGGATATTTGTCTGAGACTTTTGATATTCAGTATAGTGCCAATGTTAAAGAAAACACCTTAGAGTCCTTAGATGTTTCCCTTTTCCTCCCAATTTGGTAGTGCCAATTAACCCACCTGTTCACAGCTACCCCCAAAACTACCAACGCTCCGAACACTTGGAGGGTAAGGACTTAACACACGTCTCCTCCGATACATGCAAAGCCAACCACCGCCTTTTTTCGAACAATTGCCAATGCGACAATTGCCAGGCAGCCGGTGATGCTACCAGAGGAACCGCAACAGCTAACAGGCGCCTGCACCGGCCAATATCACTTTGACGAGTGGTGAGGGAAGAGAACGCCATCTACCCACCCGGAGACAGCACGGCCAATTGTGCTTTCTCAGACTCCGTTCAGGAGACATTTCTGAGGAGATCAGATTATCTACTTGCAGGAGAAAGTAAATGATAATTGGAAGGAAAGTAAGTGAAAAGTGTTGGAAAACTGTAAAGTGGTTCAAACATGCAGAGAAAATGAGACGCCTTACAACTGTCCAAGACCTGGTGGACCACAACACTGCCTCTCAACATATAGACAGCACTTAAAGCTTTTATCTTCGAGAGATTCAGCTCTCCTCTCACCTCAGATCTGAAAAAACCCACAGGTCTTTTTGTCCATTCTTCCACTGTGAGGCGTAAGGGAATAGCAGATTAGCACATTCTCATTATCAAATGAATGGAAATGTCCAACATGGCAGCTGTACTATAGAAAATCATGCATTTCATTTAAAAAAGAGCCAATTGACTTGTTAAGGTTCAAGGCTCAGCAAAAGTCAGACACTCAACTCCCAAACTCAGATGAGAGACCAATGAGAACACAGTTCTTCAGCTAATCGCTTCTCATTCAAAACTGCGTACATGAAAAATTAAATAAATAAAGGAAGAAAAACTCCATGACTGTCTATAATATTAGCATAAAAACATCAGAATTTCTTTGTTAATTTTTTTCCTTTTTTTCAGAGGTTCGTCCACGTTTGATGTACGAGTCGCAACAAGAAATTCTCTGTTATGTCTGCTAGTTGACAAAGGCGGGGGAACTTTCAGAACTTCAAACGACGACAGGGAAGGCAATACTCATTGTCTTATCAATCAATGCCAGAATGCTTTTGCAACATGACACTACGAATAATAACGTGTTCTACTCCGTTACAAAGGGACACTAAATACCTTCTGTATAATTTTTTCCATCAAATGTGTTTTCTGTTTTTTGGGGTTTTTTTTTGTTTTTTTAACAATGCCAGGGAATGAGTACCTTGTATTCACGGCCACCCTGACTTTTTCACAGTGCTGTATAATATATTCATGTGTATCTGTTAGGCAGCTTCTATGTAGGATGCATTATTTAACCATTTGTTGTTTATTTATATATTACTTGAATTCTGACACATGCACCTTAACCTTATCCTCGGGCGTATATGGAGCGTATAGTATCTACTGCAAGCCATGGGCTATCCATGTGCTGTACGTACTCACTTATGTGCACTGAAGGGACTTTTGCAAGAAGTTCCACGCTGCACTTACTACGACTGAGCCTTCCGGAGTTTACTATAGTAGATAGATGGAACAAAAAGTGTTCTGTGCGGGATGAAGCATTTAGCTTTTAGGTGAGACGTCCTTGCGTGTTTGCTGACACATGCCATTTTGTTTGCTTTTACTGCAGCTCCAGTTTGAAAATCGCTTGCTGCTACATGTCACAGCAAAACAATTTTGCATGTCAGTCAGGTGTCAGTCAGTTCCTTTTCGGGGGCAGTCGGTTTTCGGTCATATTAAGGACAAAGAGAGTGAGAATATAAGTACCTTTACTGTAATATGTATCTATTACCATTGTTTAGCTCGTTAAATTTTTATTATTATTATTATTTTAGCTTTAAGTAGGGTTTATCCTTTTTTTAGTATCTACTCAATGGTGTTATATAAAAAAACGGGGGGGTTGAAAGGGAGGCTAACAAAGATGTGAGAAGAAGTGTGCGACTTATAAAATGAAAAGAAGGAGGATGGGAGAAAGGGGTGGGGTCTGAAAAGAGAGGTTGCCGTATATGAGGGAAGCTTCAGCTGAAGGGAGTCAGGGCATGTTGCTCGATGACGATGCTTGATGGAGCTTGGATTTGATATGCCGAGTTGTGGAGTGAACTTCAAAGCCCTTTCTCCTATTGCCTTCCCTCAAACAGCTGTCAGCTTTGGGAGAGATAAGATTCTTTACAGTGCTTGTCTTGTTCTCTCTGACAGCACAGGACCTGGATAAACAATAAAGGAAATATATATCAAAAGGAAAAAGAGGAAGAGATGAAGAAAAAGGCAGCCATAAATTGAGGTTCTATCAGCCGTTGTGGCAGATGTCTTCGCAGGCTGATGAGCACGTTGCAGCTGCCTGGGTGTCACCATGAAGCTGCAGCTGCCTGTTTTAAGGACTGTCAGCTCCACTGACAAAGTGTGTGTGTGTGTGTGTGTGTGTGTATACATGTGTGCATGTGATGGGGGCGAGTGTGCTCTTGCAAACATACGAACGGCAGATACGAACCCCAAGTCATTTACTATGCTTACAGAGTGCCAAAGGCTTGACATTAGACTAATTAAGACAGATATCTAATTAAGTCGTTATCATGTAATGTAGGGTGACCATATTTCATTTTTCAAAAAAGAGGACACTTGGGACACACAGGCGTCTGCCGTGGTTATGATGTTGTGGCTAAAGGACCTAAGTTGTAGGACCGTGACAATGTGTGTGAGGGTCTGGGGGAGTTTTTTTTTTTTTTTTATATGCAATATTTTTTAAATCATGCATCTATGACATAATTGATGTAGTCAACCAAAATCGACGACCAAATTAGCAACCAATTTAATAGTTGATTATTTGGTGATGTCATTGCGTGTTATAGTGGCATAAGGCCACACATGTACTTGTATCGCGCTCTTTACTCTTTACTTAACTTGAAAAACTACGTCATAGCTGGAGAAAGGAGGAATCAAGACTCACAAGGGGGACCCATCCTCCTCTGGTCAGAACTGTTTATAAATTATTATTATACTGCTCTACTGATCAGGTGTGCAAAATTAGCATATAATCATAATATAACTAATATAATCATAGTAGTGATGCTAAGAATAATGAGAGTAATGACAGTTAATAGTGGCAATAATAACACTGGCAGATAGAGTCCATGTACATTTTAACATAGTCAGCAGGTAGCAGGGCAGGAGGGTGGGCAGCTAGTCTGACACGGGTGGCAGTGGAGTCTGGTGTCTGAAGTTATATCAGTGTGAGACTGTGGGAGTCTCATGTGGATATGGGCTGAGGGTAAAATGAAGAACTGCATGTAAGTCAAACCCAGCGGCGTTATAAATAAGGAGGCCGGTCACTGGTTAAAATATGAATGGGAGTTACATGGCTAATGCTCAACAGAGCCAATCAGCTTACTGATTACGGATAAAATCCTGCAATGATATTGTCAATGATATTGTGGCTCTGGACAGACTTCATGAAAATAAGGTCTCTAATACAAACACAGAAGAACACAAAACACTGAAAGCTAAAATGACTCCCTTACATTTATCTCCCTTTTTTCTTTTTTTCTGATCTCAAAAATTATGAAAAAACTAATTAAGCATAAACTGTGAATCTTATGGTATTTACCTGTATTGTCTTCATTGCTAGTTAGCAAATGCATGATCTGAATATTCATTTGAATAATTATTAGATTATTATCAAAATACTTGTTTGTTGCAGCCCTACTAATAAATGGCCTTAATAGCCTATGTGGCCAAATTATGTTTTTGTTTTCATATAAACTCAAGGTGTCAAAGTAAAAAATACACTGTACACATCATATTTTTATACCATCATATCCAAAAATAATAAAATCCATAAAACATGGTTGCTTAAATAACACCACAGTTTCACTAGAGACTGTTTAGTCTTCATGGTGTGTCCCAACAGGCTATAACTGTGTGCGCGACTGATTTGACTATTGATTTGAAGCTCAATGCTTTTGGGCCTTTCAAAATATTTGGTCCATTTAGTTCCATCAAGACAAAACCACAGGATTTTTCTTTTTTGGTTAATGATTAGTATTTATTTACATTTGTGGTTTTAGGCAATTTTCTTGCTGTCTCTCTCTCTCCCTCCCTCTCTCTCTCTCTTGGAAGCAGTTGGTGGCAGTTAATGACTACTGGTTGCATATAGATGCAGGGATATATAACACCAACTGTGGAATATTTAAAGCGGCAAAATTCTGTACACAGCAAACACAGACGTCAAATCAGTGCTAAATCCCAGACGGAATGTTATGCAATTTAGAAAAATCCCAGCAGGAAGTATTTTAGATCCCAAAAAGAGGACATATCTGGGAAAAAGAGGATGTATGGTCACCCTACGTAAAGAACATGGTCCGACTGTCATAATCTGACCAATGTCAATCTAAGACCTAACGTGCGAGAGAAAACAAGCAATACAGACTAAAGAAGTCTAAACGGATCAAACACATTTGTCACCTGTGGAAAGTACAAATTTCTGAAACTTATAGATGTTTGATGACTTGATAATTATAGAACTGACAGTTTTTTTAAATGAGGTTGAGGCACGTTTACAGTCAATATGAAATACTTGATATACAAACACATAGGAATGCACACAAATTATTGTGTATTAAAGTAGTAAGACACCTGTCAGCATGTATCACCAGTGATTTTACCCAGCTTCATGGGAAAAGCATGGTACCATATGACCTCATGTGATCACTTAGCGCTAAACTTTAAGCGGATTCAGTTACCGCCAAAACGAAAGCATGGGAAAGCTGAAACACTGAGACATTTTGTCTGAGGCGTGTATCCTACGACTTTATTTGATAGGATATTTGTGTTTGTGGAAGAGGAGATCTTTAAATTAGGATTTGAAGTTATCACTCTGTCGTTTTAAGTAAAGATAAACCATCCTTCATATGTCTGTCACACTTTCCACAGATGACAGTTGGCAAGACATGAGCTCACTTAGGCCAGAGCCCAGCATGGTTCAGAAAGTTCACTGAATATTGCGAATATAAGTAAAATCTGCCCAAATTGTTGAGGCTTTTTATTCATATGACTTTTGGTTTGACGACAAATATGTCAGTGAGAACGCTAAGAAATAAAATACAGTGACGTGTATTTTTTTGCTTTGGCCTGGACCAAGAGAACTGACCTACACATATAAATGCACCCAATCCTTAGATCTTTTTTTATATCCTTTTTTTTTCACAATACACGTAGTATACAATATAATTCACAGAAAGAAAGTAACATGATCATGACAGCATTTAGGCAGAAAAGAAGATAATAATAATAATAATAATAATAATAATAACATTATCAGCAAGGGTAGACTTGCTGATTAAAAGAGTGTGTTTAAACAGTACAGTATTTTTGTACTCAGATCTATTCATCCTTATTTGTTTCTGTGGTGTCAGTTGGCATTAGTTATTTTTTCTAGTAAATAGTTGTCTACTTGTCTTACTATTTCTACCCATTGTTCAATACAAAGTCTGTACAGGCTGTACAGTCTGTTCGGTCAGCTGGCATCTTTGCAACACCTCAGAGCAGTTGTCTCTGTGAATGAGAAATGAGGAGAGACCAAAATACTCAAATCTGAAGATCTGAACTCTTTCAGAGTCGTATTTCAACACACTGATCAAATGTGAAAAAAAGCTCATCCAATGTTTGTAGCGTTTGGCTTTTTGTTAATGGGCAGGACTTTATCCGTAAACAGATGCTGTGTTGAGCTTTACAAGAACTCCTAGTCACATTTCCACCAGTGACCGGTCTCCTCCTATATAATGTCTCTGGTTCAATGGTAGGGGGGTTCCGTCTTACACCTATTTCACGTTATTTCTTTTTTGCTTGCTATCAACAGGATCTTTGCTAAATATCTATCACTTTCCAAAACATGAGGGAAAATCATACACATATAAACATCATGAGGAGAAAGTTTATGCAGTAGTTAAGCAGACTATGCTCGGGTGCATGTAAACAGGAGCATATGTGGACTAGTCTTTTAAATGACTTGGGTAAAGGTATTGTTTTGATTCTGTTTTTTAGAGTTAGCCAGCCTATCATGCGACGATCATGAATTTGCAAGCATGAGGACAAAATTCATGAAACAAATGTGTGATGGGTCCTAGTTGCACAGCCATTCTCCTTCATTAAGTGTAATTCTGCTTATCATAAACAGGCAAAGCAATAGCAGGCAGCTTTGACTGCCTTGAAAGCGCTGTGAACCAAAATAGCCCAAACTGCTGGATGGCTTTTGGAGCTGCACATCCCATCAGCAACCTGGCATACTGCATAATTTGCGCTCCATTTGGGCCAGTGGCGGCACGGAGGTAGACAGTGAATCACGGAGCCAAAGGCCTAAGAGCCCTCAGGCTGCGCTGTTTGTGTATCTCCACCGCTCGCATCCATTTGCTGTGGTGTCAGCCTGCGGAGAAGTGAGCTGTCACCCTCTCATGGCTGTTATTACCGTGCTTGGTTGAGGGCTTCCGACGAAATCGATGTGATGACCGCGTCCCATGCGCTCCTGCTACAGACTTTCATGTCAGGTGTGAAACTACACCAGGACACATGTCCTAACAGCCAGAAGTGTGGCGTGCTGCGAGACGGCTCGCGCAGCGCCTAGCCTCAGATGTCCTACCAGCACGTAGCTCCGGAGCCGGGGCTAAAGTCAACAGCTGGAGCCGCAGTCGTTTACTGAGTCAACACTGCGGAGGAGGCAGGGCAATTTCAGAAGAGCGGGACCCGGCGCAAGACAGCACATTTCAGATTAACTTTTTTTTCCGCAAATTTGAGGTTTGTCGAGGCAATTTCTGCAATAATTTTTTAATGAGGCAATTCTAGTTTGAATTATTAAACATTTCATAGATACACAAAAAACAGCAACTGTTCAAAGTCTCAGTTTCATTAACCTACATTTTAAAAGTTTTTCACAAATGCTATTGCCTTTTTTTTTCTTTTTTTTTTTTGGGAGTGTGACTCATGGCTTTAGACTTGGGATAAAATTGCAGCTGTATGCTTTTCCTTACTGCTGGAGCTGTGTATACACAAGACACAGCAAAGACAGCTCTGTCGGAAGCTCCGCTGGTTTACGTCAGCCCTGATCTGTTTTCATTGGAGCGCTGGAGGGCTTGCCTACTTTACACCAACTAATTTTTTACACCAGTGCATCCTCAGGAGAGACTCAGTTTTTTAGGCATGTGATATTGGGGCCTTAGGGGCAGTGTGCGACCCGCAGTGACAGGGTTAACGCATTTCTCAATTTATCTCAAACACTAACTTTGTATATTTATGACAATTTACAGTGCTGAAGGACACTTTTTTTATTTTTGGTATGCTGGATAAGAACTCTAGTCTTGAACATGGGCAACCTGGTGATCATGTTCTATTCATTCACCTTTTATTTATCTGTGCAGGAACCAAATGCCCTCTGCAAAACAACATAATTGGTAGTCTGTAAAGACTGGCATGGCCACTCAGCTATTCATTTTTAGAGGATTCAGGTAATGCTATCAATAACAAAGGAACGGGGTGATTCCTTATTCATTTCATGCCCATAGCTCACTGAAACAAGATGAAAGGTGGGGAAATTCAGTCTTAAGTGCCATATTCTAAACCTCTGTTCGTAACTGGAAGAGAATGAGAGATGCTTCATTATGGTCTTAATCTGATGCCGTTTTTGGACGGAGGACAGATAAACAGATACTCTTGTTTTGAGGACAGATAAACCAGCTTTCACATTTCTGTGCAACTTTGGCCATTTCTGGACTTTGCAACAAACAGATAAAAGAAAAAACTGAGCACTAAAAAACAAATGGACAGTGGCATGCAAAAGTTTGGGCACCCCTGATTTTCAAAAGGCATACAGTTAAAGATGACGTTTAATAACAAAAAAGTTGTTTGGGGGATTTTCACCCATTCTTTCCTTGCAAAAGGCTTCTAGTTCTGTACGATTATTATTAAGTCTATCCGCAGATTGTTAATGGCATTTAGATCATGAAAGTGTTAGGGCCACAGCAAAACCTTCAGCTTGCACCTCTTGAGATACATTGTGAATTTCGAAGTTCAGGGTCATTTTCCTGCTGTAAAATTACACCAGATGTTAGATTCTTAACTCTACCAGACAAATGTTCCCTGTGCCACTGACTGCAGCACAAGCCCAAAGAATGATCCATCACAAGAAATTCTTTAAAGATTTTAAATTCATCCGTCCACAAGAATGCATCAGGCTTGTTTAGACGCTTCTTTGAATACCTCTGAAAGGTGAATTTTATAGGGAGGGCATAGAAAATGATCTTTTGGATGACACAAAAAAAAGAAAGTCATTTATACAGGCGTAGATCACTTCAGAGTCTGCTAAATCTCTCTGAAGGTCATTTGCACTCAGACGAGGGTTTCTGATTTACCTTTCTTGCGACCCTATGAGCAATTCTCTGTGAAAGACCTAAACATGACCAAGAAAGTATGTGCTAGGCTGCTGCTTAGAGAAGCCAAAGACTACTGATTGTTGAGACAAGGATTAAGGAGCTTTCATGAAGCTTTGTAATCTGGATCACCTGGCCTTTCCTAACAAAGACTTGTCGTAATCCTCACAAGCTAATTAAGGTCTGAGATCTTAGTAAAAAATATCTAAGAGCTCTAACCTTATGCCCAAACGTTATTTTTCCATTCTACAAAATAATTAAAACTAATTTAAAAGTAATACACTAAACTTGCATCTTCTCCTCATGAAGCCATTCACAGTAAGAAAACTTTTACCAGGGATGCCCAAACTTTTCTAAGCCACTGTAACTGTAATTCATTGTGTAATTCTTTCATTCCTTAATTTATAGGAGTGTGAATCTCAATACACAGTTTCTGGGATAATACAAAAAGATACAGTTAAAAGTAAAGATGGTATACATCACGATTCACCACTGATTCAGGCCTGATTAAATATGATATATATATTTGTATTCAATATGCACTAATGTCGCCTAATTCTATTGTTACCAGGCCTGGTCAACAGGGCAACATAACTGAAAATAAGTAGTAACTGGCAAGTAACCCAAAGCAACCGATCGCTGTGTTGGGAAACAAAGCCGATGGAGAACAAACCACAGACTGATTTAATTATGAACAGCTTGCAAAATGATATTTTATCCTTTTATCATTAAAATTAATAAGGCAATAGGTAGAGGCAGAACAAATTTACAAATGTCTCTGTTGGGCAGTGCGACAAACTGCCTAAGGAAACATTTTGCATTTTCCATACCTTTCCAGTGTTCCAAAGGTTCTGATGAGTGAGCGGTGAAATTGTTTCCCACAGGGAACTACATGAAAATTCATCTAAAGCTGAATTCCAGAGTGCCTCACTATAACAAGGGAAAACATATTTCTTTATAAGCAACACCTGGGAACTTGTAGATGTGGCAAGCAAACTACTTTGGTGTGCATGATTTAAAAACAAGAAATAGCCATGAGACTTCACACGCTCACCAATGAACCGAAACGACTGGGAGTTAGAGAGAAAAATAGATGAGCTTGTTCAGAACAAGGGGACCAATGTGTCAATTTGGCAAAATTTTGGTTACAAATTGAACACTGAGAACTGCCATCTGTGCAGAAAACACCAAGGGTAAGTCCAGAAGCAGTAAAAATACATTTCTCTGGCTAACTTGTTGGCACGTAGTCCACCAAGGAGAAAATATTGTACTGGTTAGTTGTAGTTTCAGCTTAACTTTATCTAAGGAGACACTTACTCCTCATGCAGCACCAAAACTACTGATTACATACTGAATTTCATGACACATAAACTATCTAATCTAATTACAGTTACAGCCATGCACAATAATATTGCTTACTGCGATAATTCTGCAGACGTTACTTGCTTGCTTAAATTACATTATCGCCCCTAGCCTGTTCTATGCTAAGATTGTGTGCTAAGTCATTAAAATGGGGGTAAAAAACTTACTAATGTACGGTTTTCAACCTCAATTTGAACTGTTTACAGAAAACTGTACAATACACGTTTTACCAAAATGCTGATGATATGATTGTGTTTCTAGTATAGCTATCAGGATTCTGTTTAGTGTCTTTCACTGGCACTGTGGATTAGCAAGCTCTGGATGTAACTGCTAATACTAGCCTTACCTGTGCATTTTATCTTGTTCTTTCTAAGTAAATTAACTGTCAAGTGTCTCATGGGCGTGTTTTCAGCTGGTTTCCTTTTAAATGTAAAATGTATTCAGGCTTGGAAATTGACTGTTGAATTGAATTGTATTTTAGGAATTCAGGAATTGAAATTCAGTCATCAATTAAATAATTGCCCACTAATAGTACAGCATAAAAAACCCTCAATGTAACTCATTCCTTTGGTGGGAATTAAAATCACATAATTTAATAATACAAGAGTGACTGCTTGAAACAACAGGCTTCTGGTGAACTTCTCATTCTCCGCTTGTTGCTCACTACACAGAGAATGGGGAAATGCGGAAGCAGGAAGAATGAACAGAACACTGTGTCCTTCACGGGTCTCCTGAGCAGAGCCATCACATGTCACAGAGCGCTGGGTGATGGTTTGAGTGAAGGCAAGACTGGCCCTCTGGATGCCTGGCTCATGTCTACCTCACCTTGGGGGCTTGCCAGCCAGGGTTCTGCTGCCGGCCTGCTTCTACTGCACACGTCAATCCATTCCCCCCACACAGCCCTCATTAATAACCACTATTGTAGCTAGTGACAGCCCCCAGGGGGAGAGTGGGAATGGGGGGGGGGTTACAGAAGTGGAAACGGAGCAAGAGGCAGCAAGACACTAGTCGCTAAGCACCTGGGGTAGTGACGTTATGGGAAACTGTACATGCTACAAATCAGTTCCCTCCTAACCGCCTGATTCTGGACTTGTCCTTGGGTAAGGAAGCTGCTTTCACAACCATCCTTTCTTTGGGAAACACTGAAATCTGCGTATTTGTCTCCACTGCTCTTAATATAAATCTGCGTGGGTGGTCTGCCTCATCCCGTAAAAAAAATAAAACAATTTATGCTTATCAGATTTTATGTTACCACTGAATATTCACTTTCCATATTTGTCTGCAAAATATTCCTACTACATGCCTCAAGGCTATTCAGAATGTGCAGATTGCAAGGGAATCTTCCATTAATATTCATGTTGTTGCTTTTTTTTTTCATTAATGCCGGAGTAAATTGTGTTAGATCAGATTCTGAGGGCCGGGGGTCCTCTCAGCATCCACGAGATGAAAAATTCAAATGTACATGCACATGGCAAAAGAATGCTAAATGCCAATTTGCTGCCATCCCAGCACTCGCAAACTAAAGTTGAATGAGCATTTGGAGGACAAAGTATCCACCAAAAAAAGTCCACAATCAGTCCGCCCAGTATGAAGAGTGTACAACGATCAGCCATAACATTAACACCACTGACAGGTGAAGTGAAAAACATTGATTATCTTCATCTACAGTGGCATCTGTCGAGGGATGTGATATATTAGGCAGCAAGTGAAGAGTCAGTTCTTGAAGGCTATGTGTTAAAAGCAGGTAAAATGGGCAAGTGTAAAGGATGTAAGTGACTTTGACAAGGGTCAAATTATGATGGCTAGACAACTGTCTTGTGGAATTTACTGGTATGCAGTAGTCCGTATCGATCAAAAGTGGTTCAAGAAAGGACAAGCAGTGAACTAGCGACAAGGTCAAGGCTCACTGATGGGATCAATGAAGGCTCTACCTCACAACTTACAAGGATCTGCCACTTACTTCTGAGCTCTTGTGAAGACCTACTCAATATTAGGCAGGTGGTGGTAATATTATGGCTGATCAATGTGTATGTGAGTGTATTATACATACACATACATAATGTTGACCACCACAATGCATTTGAAATGAAACAATCAAGATTTAATTGACATGTAGGCTTTTTAAAATAGTATCTCACAGGTCAAAAGTAATTGGACAAACTAACACAATTATAAATAGAACGCTATGTTTAATACTTAGATGTAAATCTTTTGCAGTCAATCACTGCTTGAAGTCTGGACCTCACCACATGCAGACTTTCCTGAGTTGAGATTCTTTGCCAGGCCTTTACTACAGATGCTGCTTGTTTCTTGGCTTGCTTTCGTTGGATGATTTGGGTCATTATCCATCTGTACACTAAAGCACTGTTCTATTATTTTTGCAGCATTAGACTGAAGCTGAGCAGAAAGTACAACTCTTGACACTTCAGAATTCATCCTGCTACTTCTATCAACAATCATATAATCAATAAACACCAGTAATCCAGTTCCACTGGCAGCCACACATGCTTATTCCATAACAGTGCCTCCACCATGTTTGACTCGCCACTTGCAGGCAAGTAGCACGGTGGAGCAGATGGATGCTACTGTTTCAGGGTGCTCCCGTGTTTGTGTTACCTTCTGGCTCTCTCTGTTTAGTGAGGCTATTATAGTCAGATCTGCTGGAGTTGTCAGCCACACTCAGGGTAATGTTCATATTCTCTGTACTCCCTACAATTTACATTTTTTTAGTTAATGACTGCCCACCTCTCTGGCCTGACAAAGATGGAAGACTGACTGTTGGATTTCCTGCTACCTGCGTCAGACCAGCTGCCCACCTTCCAGCTACTGCTTTCTGCCCTAGTTGCCGTCTCTCTATTACCGACTACGCCGAGGTTTTACAGGGACTCTAACTATTTGCTTTGATTATTATTATTAAAATAAATTATTATTATAATATTTTATTTGATTTCATTTGACCTGGCCATGAAACTACATATCAGTCAAGTGTACAGTTATGTTTGACTCCTGTGAAAATGTTGGGACCGTGTAAGAGATGGCTGTAATTCTTAAACGGTTAATGTGATATTTTTGTGAAACCACTTGAATTAAAGCTGAAAATTCAAAATTCTAAAAATTGTGTCACTGTCCAAACACATATGATCCTGGCGGTATACGCACACTCCCTCTGATGCCTCAATAAGTGTGGATTCAGAATAGGAAGCTGGGTGTTCGCTGCACCTGCCCTACTTTGATTTGACTAATGAACCAGCGGTGTCCTGAATCTGTCCACTGGTGGTGGAGAGGAGGGCACAGCGAAAGAGGAGCGGGTCCCTGGGCTTGCCTTCCTACGTGCTGCAAAAAAGTGATGGATATGCAACCTCATCCTAGGACACTGGGCTAGGCCAGGAATGCGCATGGACTCATGCTGGCGCCAACACGAATACACACAGGTATCGGTCAGCAGGACTGTGTGTTAGTTAGCATGGCTCAGTGGGGAATGACAACAGGAAGCGATCATGAAGACTGACATTCTGCATGGCAGGACACTGCTGGCTGTAACTCCAGTATGTACGACAACATAAGTTGTCTGATCTCCTACAGCTGAACTCAAAAGGGCATCACAGGCGCAAAATGTGCCCTGATGCAATCACAATATTCTAAGGACGTAGCTAATCACACAAATTGAACATTAGCCGCATTTACCAACACGATACTTGTGAGAAGCATGGTTTAAAAGGTGCAGCAAAACAATAGCCATCAACAAAGGTATTAAAAAAATGAATTTAGGATCCTGACAACAGGATCATGCCTTTAGGTTCACATGTGTCCAGGGCATCATACTGAATCTTGCTGCGCCAAAAGTCCTCTATTTACAGTCAATTTCTTTACTGTGTTCTTTCCCTCAGTTTACCTTTCAGTTTAGAAGAAGTTGTTCTGTAATATTTCTGCAATAAACACAATCCTCAATAGTTCTGGCCAGACCAACTCTCTTCAGCAGACACTGTGCTCCAGGACACTAAATAAAAAGATAATGAAGTAATAAAACCCACATGTATGTTGATTTAACTTCTTTATATATCTGTAATGCGTACTTAATGAGCAATATAGGAATGAAAGAAAGAAGCCTAAAAGAACTTGACTTGATTAAGAAAAAGCAATTTGTTTGGTTATATGATCTCATGTGCATTTTCATGCTGTGCAGATTTATAATCCATTCTTATTGTACATTATCCCTTGAGATAACTGTCCACAAGCACACAGTACACAGTACATCAGTTTGATTTCTATAACTCTGTTGTTTTCTAATGCCATCAAAAATGTTTCTCTCTCTCTATCTTGCTCTCTCTCTCTCTCTCTCTCTCTCTCTCTCTCTCTCTCTCTCTCTCTCAATGCACTAGATTTTTAAACATAATACCAGATTCTGCTCTATTATACACTCACAGAGCAATTTATTAGGAAGAGAAAACCAATTCTGGGTAGAGCCCTGTTTTACTTTCAAAACAGCCTCAATTTTTCATGGCATGTATTCCAACAACATGATGGAAACATTCCTTTGAGATTCTAGTTCATGTTGACATGATTGTGTCACACAATTCCTGCAGATTTTTCAGGAGCCCTTTCAAGCTGCGGATCTCCCGTTCTACCACATCCCAAAGGCGCTCTACTGGATTTACAGCTAGTGAATGGGAAGGCTCCTCTGAGGAGCACTGAAGTCATTGTCAAGTTCATGAAACCGGTTTGAGATGACTTTTGCTTTGTGACATGGTGAATTATCATGCTGGACGTAGCCAATAGAACATTTACCAGACCAGGCTAGAGTGGCTCAGCGGTCTAGTGCACAATGGCCTGAGGGTCGCAAGTTCGAAAGCCAAGCCATGCTGCTTTGCCATCAGTGGCATGAGAATCCGAACACAGTTGGCCTTGCTCTCTCTGGGTGGGTACATGGCAGTCTCTCCCCTCATCACTCTTAAAGCGATGTTGGCTCAGGAGTCTTTAGCTGTACAGTTCTGTTGAGTCTGTGCCCACTGCAACCTCGGCTTTCTGTTCTTGGCTGACAGAAGTGGACCCCAAAGTGGTCTTCTGCTGTTCAGAGTCAAGACTCTAGAATTGTACCTTAAAAAATCCCTGATCTGCAATCATGCTCTGCACTGAGAATCACTGAGATCATTACTGACCCATTCTGATGGTTGAAGTGAACGTTACCTGACCCATATCTGCATGATTCTATGCATTTCACTGCTGCCTCATGATTGGCTGATTAGATCATTGAATCAATGTGATCTACAGGTCTTCCTAATAAATTCCTCCTTGAGTGTATATTTGTTTTCTAATATTACAGCTTGGCAAAATGGTCTGATTGGGGTGCACCTGCACTGGAAACTGTTGAGGGTTAGATGGAACAGCTTCTTTTTTAATCTATAAGACTTTGGTCAGACAACAGGAAGAACCTGTGTGTCCTCTCTTATTTTCCATCTGCCAGGTTTTCCAGATATTTGCCTCGTCTATAAGATACAGTATTTAGTCTATGCTCACTATTTAATATTCACTCGATTGTAACATGTAGCCAACGTACAACCTACTGAACTGTATTGTGGAATAATAATCTATAAAAATGATTCAAATATAATGCTATGCCAACTCTTAACAACAGTCTGGCACTTACTATATTAACAGTTTTCTGTCTCACACTAAAGGTCCAGGAACAGCCACACACAATCGTCCAGTATTTCCAGCATGTGCCCATGATGCTCTTTCAGATAACCAGTCATATTCACACATATCTAAATAGCATGTTAGGTATTCACCCGTTGTCCTTTTTATCAGCTACACCAACACATATTTGCAGGGTTTACTTGGCAGGTGTACAGTTACTGACTTTTTTTCTTACACATCCCTGCTCCACCCCATCCGTCAACAGAAAGGTGCCAACGTAGGCCCAGTCCACCACTGACCAGCTATTATTAGGTTGACAATTCTCAACACAGCAGTGACAAACACTGTAGTGGTGTGTTAGTGTGTGCTGCCACACTTACCACAATGGTGTATCTTGATCTCTTCATCAGCGGTCAGCTTCTGAACGCAGTGCCACCATTGACTGACATTTTAACTGAGACGGCATGTTTAAAAACTCAAGCAGCACTAACAAGCCACTACCATGTGGCATCACAGCTGGGCTGATAATGGTCCACCACCCAAATCATCTCTTGTCAGTGTTGGTCCTATAGCAGTTCCTTTCCACCCGTATGCCTCCATATTAGTCATCTATAGTCATGTTTTTTTAACATATTTGAACATACAGACATCTAATTTTGATTTTTTACTAATTTAACACAAAAAGCAACAGATCCTTGCTATTATATTTTGACTGGTGTTTTATTTATCTTTTATATTAGCAGGAAAGTTCATTCAAATATATTATATTAAATATTATCAGGAAAGTTCATTTCTGAATAAGGTATTCAGAATTATTGTCTTGGTTGTCACTGTTAGTTAGCAAATGCATTAAACAACCTCAAGCTAAATTTAAAAGCTGATGGCTCCATAGAGTCTTTTGGAAATTTTTGGGAATTATTCATCCGAATAATCGGTTATTCATTATGATAGTCAATATATTATTCCACTGTCAAAATAGTCGTTTGTTGCAGCCCTAACAGATGATAAGTGCTGCTACAAGGTAGGTGTACATAATAATCCTGATAACTCTATTGCCTCTTATACTTGAGCTCACATAACCTCATAGTGCTTCCCTGTATTTACTATTTACTGTATCTGTGCTGTACATTACTAGAAAAAAAAACATGGCCTCTGAGTCACTGTGGTATATAATGTTCCAGAACGCAGCAACTCTGGCCTGGCCTGGTCAGAAAAACCAAACAGCTCTAAGAGAGCCATGACCTCTGTCACACTTCAGTGTGCCTCTGGCTTGGCTCTCTCTCTCATTCTCTCACACTCTCCCTCTCTCTCAAACACACGCACACACAGCCCTGTACAGCAGTGCTCTCCCCTCGTCACGCTCATGCCGCAGTCTGCAGTCCAGAGGATAATGGAACGCTAATTAATTTCTAAATCCAGCCTATTCTCAGAGATGAACAACCCTAAAATCTCCCTTTTGATGAATGTGCCGATTGCAGCGCTTTTCAATTAAGATGCTCCAAAAACCCATCATCAATGCATTGTAGTCAGTAAATCGTCACGTAAATCAACTTCCATGTTTTAACTTCCGTGGTTCTTTTCCTCCATTTGTCAGTCTGAGCTAATGAGTTCTAGATTTTTTGGCACTGTAAATATATCTTGTAATTGGAATAGTTAATAATAAATGTAAAAAAAAAAAATGATATAGTTTTTTTCACAGCAGCTGTTTTTCTTATAACATTTTCAATTTGGGTGTTGCTGAACAACAACAAAAAAAAGTTAACAGACAACCTATTATGAAACCATGATAAAACTGATTCCGGAGGACCTCAGGGGCGATTGTAATTGCAAACAAAGAGGAATCTGTGTCACGGTGGCCCTTTCAGTAAATAGAATGAAACTTCAGTCCAGTCACACCTGAACAGAGACAGACAATATTTACAACTCTCTGGCAAAGCCTAGCTGACACTGCAAATTTACAACCTGCACACTACGCAATCTTCTACAATGTCCGGCAAAATGTGCCTGATCTTCATCCTATTTTCTTTGCAAATAAACAAGTGAAAGTCAACTGGCTTATTACACGTGTTTCTGTATTCATTTGTGAAGAAAGAAATGAGAAGGAAAACAAACATGTTCTGATTTCACATCAAACCAGCATTTGTGGCATTACTTTTCAGAGTCCAGGCAGAACATTAAATGTCTTTGCCATGACCGCTGTTCTGGTTGTTCCTGCCTGCACAGGAATTAAATTGAACCCTGAACCTGAACCAGGTCCAACTGCTATTGCTAAATACCTCACATGCTCGCAGCAATTATTATCAGTATATTCTGAATGATTGTACCTGACAGAGAGCAGCGTCCACTCTCTTCTAATCAATAGCCCCGCTGCAATGGGGTGCAGCGCAATAGTGAAAGTTTCTGTAGCTACTGGTGTTACTAGAGAAATGCTTACTGATGTGATGATCAGGTCTCTTAATGCTGAGTATCAGCAGATACTGAATCAATATCTGTGTTTGTATAAATAATATAGCTTCACAGTTTAGAGAAGATATGCAGCTAATACTAATACTGAAGTAAAATCAATGTATTTTTAGTAGCAGTTTCTATAGGGAGTAAAATATATTATATATAGCTCCCAGCTCCTTTAAAACACTGCAGCCCAGAAGTCACGTGTGTGTGTGTGTGTGTAGGTGTGGACTGATATTTGATGTTGTTTGTCGACTATTGATGTGAAATAGCTGGTTTATAGCAGGTGAATGTGCTGTGTAGCCTAAAGAACACATGCTGTTTTAAAACAAAGAAAGGCATGCGGTTCTCCCGCTGGTAAAACAGAGCGTTTCAGTGATGTGCTGGATCAACAAATCCAATCTGCAGTGCACAGGGCACCTTCAGAGCTCTTGTTCTGTGTTCTGGTGGCACTTGCAGGACTAACAGCATAGGTGCGCTTTGGGTCTTTGGGGCGTGAAAAGAAAACGTGTGTGTGCAAAATCAAGGGTTGACGTGACCACGTTGGGTAGCAGTCTAGCTCATGCTACAAGATTTAGCTGCAGATCCTAAAAATATCTCCCCCTCCTATCCCTGGAGCCATATTTATCAGGCTCACTCAATTGTGTTCAGTGTTCATCCCCTCAATGTTAGAGGCAAAAACCTCGCCTGAGTCAGCATTCTTACTCTGAGAGAAGTTCCATAAACACCCAAACCTCACCCAATTTCACTACAGCCCAAGCATACACAACACAGAAGAGTAAAAATATTAACTGCTGTAGAGTGAGGGAGCTGTGTGTCTTTGCAGCAACCGTCTCACAGATGACTGGGCTTGTGACATACTGGCAAACAGAAAGTACAGTATGGAGCGAGCAGCAGGCATTTTCTATAAATGGCTGCCAGGCTGGATTGCTGCTCACATTTGGAACCATATAGTCCCACTAATCCTCAAAAGGATACATGCAAAAAGAAGAAAGAGGTGTTAATTGGCTAACATTGTTAAAAAAACAAAGTGCAATGTAATTAATACCAAAAAGACGCTAACTCAACAGTTTCAACTCCACGAAGTCAAGAAACTGAAGCTGTTCTTTCATGGTTTGGTAAAAGTGTAGTGGTGAGCAGGCCACACCTTGTTGTACAATAGTTAACGGCAAAAGGAATCAGGGCAGACTACCAAGCGTGACTGCCAAACTGGAGCCGAGAGCTGAGAGGAGCAGTTTGGAGATCCGAGCATGATGAGGTTGCAGATGGCTGTGTGAGGTTTTAATGGGACCCATATGGAGACAGGTATCCAGCACCGACACTCAAGTACATCTCTAGATGTTTGCAGCATCGCTGAGCAACAGCACTTAGGTGTTTGCGGCTTTGGAGAACGAGAGCGAGCGAGAGAGGGAGAGAGTAGTGGGAGAGGGAGAGAGTTGGTGTTAACCTAAATTTGGCTGGGCCAGTGTGAAAAGAGAAGGAAGCCAGAAGGGTTTGGTTTTAAACCCACTGCTTTTAAAGCAACAGACTAGGCTTGAGTCGAACTTGTGTGAAAAATCGCTCTTTCGCTGATACGCGACATCTGTGGGGGGTTTAGGAGGGCGGCTTGTGTAACGTACTTTGGTACGCTTTGCGACTTCTTTAATAAGACCAGCGCACTTGCTTGTGCTTCTTAGCGCACAACACACAGAGGTTCTTTCTCTGCCTTCATCTCCAGACCTATGTGAGCTTGTTAATAGCCGAGCTGTGTGAAACAAGCAAGCGCATGCCTAATGAACAGGAAAGAGAATCTACTTATACCAGCTATGACAAAATGAAAAAGCTATAGCAGAACTTCTGTGTTGGGATATTTAATAACAACAACAACAAACAAAAAAAAATGTGCAAATGGTTTAGGGAAGAATGCCAGGCTTGCAATAACAAGCACACAGACACGGCACAACAGTGAAAGACCATCTGTACGCTTCAGCTGAGGTACTGGTGCTGTAGAGCTTTGGACTGAAACAGCACAGCCTTAATATCTGCAAAAAAAGAATCTTCCACGCAGACCCTGATCTCATTTGTAAATGTGAGGCAATACAGAGAAGTGGTTTATTAAATGTTTTCAACTTTTCACATTCATAATTAACTCCAGCGCGGAAGTCGAGGTTTCTAACAGAATTAATCAAATGGTACAAATTAAGCGTAATTACTAAATGACCCTTTGCTCCGTAATGACAAACTTGATAATTTAATGCAGGGAATTAGATCCTTGAGATGAATAAATTAGAACTTCAGTGTATTACTGACAAGCATTTATGTCAATCACTGAATGAACCCCCCAGCCCCCCAACTTCACCTCCACCCCCACCCCCAAAGTTCAATTGACAGTTACACTTGAAAAATGTAAGAAATAAGGCAAAGTCTGTCTCACTCGGGAGCTTTTTGCCCTCCAGCAAATCAAGGCTACAAGTAGACAACACGAATTTTCACGCCCTGAGCTAACCGGCCAGTTTTCTTTTGCTAGTGTTTTTGATGGTGATGGTGAACTTTTATCAATTGTTTGGAGTGTTTGCTGAAATATTCACGGGGGTGCTTTACTTGTTTTTGTCCACTTGCAAAAGGAACCACTTTATGGAAGCTGCCTGATCGCACCATAAAAGCATATATCCTTAGTCTACACAGCTAGGCTTGTAGTTGGGGGAGGGCGACAGGGGGGTTGTCTGATCCCAGCTTGCACTAACAACTCCAAGAATAGACAGCCCAGCTCTGTGGGCTGGTTAATAATACATCGCTCTACAAGTTTTAATCTAACAATCAGTACACCCGCTCCTTTTCCGCCTGTAGCCATGCAAAGCTGAGAAATTGCAAAGGGCTGTTACTGACAGATTAACTGACACGAGCCTGGAGACAAGCATGTGCTCCAAGACAAATTAATCAATTTTGCGCGGCTAGTCATCATCCAAGCAATCCATGGGCAAATAGCTGGCAAATGAGCGGTTGGAAAATGTAAGTCAGTAAGTAAGTAAGTAAATAAATAAATAAAAACTTTCAGGGTTCACAGAAGTCTTTCCTTCCGCGCAATCAATTTTGGATTTTGAACGTATTCAATTTTTTCCATTGCTCTGTTCTAGTTCGATGATATCACACTAAATCACCGGCGCATGCGAACAAATGAACCAAATGATCTTCTTCGAGAGTGGGAGAGAATTCTCAAGCTGTCATCACAGATGCATGTTCATGAGACTCCAGTGACCTGTTCATCTAGCACGTACACTTTGCCCTCCGCATGCACCAACAAACACACACACAAGTAGGCGCTGTTTTCTGAAGCTAGGTTTCACTCGGCTTCCATTAGGGGCAATCCGAGCAAGGAGATACTTGCATAAGCTAGGCGTATGTTCCTGTGTGCTACATGAGATGCACAATGTCTCGTTATCACACTGGTACAGACTCACAAAAAACCAAACACATGTTTAGGTTTAAAAAAATGAAAGATCCACTTTAGTGAAATTAATTCCAGACTGCAAGATATGGGCAAAGGACCACATGGCAGTTACGTTTCTTCATATTATAAACACAAAATGCCTTGCAATGCTGAAAACACCCAGACGAACCCTTGATGTAATGTGGTCGGAAGATGTCTGTATTATTTTTGACATGAATTATTTATTGATGTAAATGCCTTGATTCATCTGAACACCCAAACAACATCTGCTATTGGTCAGAATTTACTCACAGCCCACAATAAACACGACTAAATGACTGATTAGAGACTCATGTGGACCCCGATAGCAATGCTGACTTCTGGCATTTCCTAGCGGACCACTTATCACTTGGAATGATGGCCCAAAGGTTGTACTGCCACATTAGGTACTGCCAGTCAACCCACCTGTTCATAACTCCCCCTAGCACTAGCAATTATCCCGACAATAGGAGTAAGGCTTTATCACGTCTCCTCCAATACATGTAAAGCCAGCCACCACCTCTTTTCGAACTGCTGCCGATGCAGCGTTGCCGGGCAGCCGACACGTTTGGAGAAAGGCGCCTGGTGCCCAGCTCCACCGCACCAGCTAACAGACGCCTGTGCTGGGCAACACTGCTTAATGCTACCCACCTGGATAGAGCACGGCCAATTGTGTTCTTCCAGACTCCAGCCGCCTGAACCTGAACACACGGATAGCTAAAGTATTAAACACAGTACAGTTGCACTTGCAGTAATTGTTATTATTAGTCTTATTATTATTATTATTATTATTACAATTTAAATATTTATTAAATCATTTCGTTGTAATGATCATGGTAAATGGTGCTGTTTATGTATTCATGAAGATTAGTTTTTTTTATTCAGCAAATGTACATCAAACAAAAATATATAAGGGTTCCAAAAATCACATCTTTATTTTAACTGGTATGTAGACCAGTTGTAAATGCCAGTTGGGGGCCAGGTTTGAGCCACATTAATGTTGATACCAGGGAATGATGCAGACATCTGCAATCTCAGTGCTGTGAAGAGCCACAATACACAAGGAACATGTAATATATTGAGTAGCCCTAATATAGCTATTTCAGAACCTGTTCATCATGTCTTTTTGCATCCCAGCACACCTTAGATCTAGACGGACACAGTGAGTTTGTGCCCTCGTACAAAATAATCTGATAACTCCAGAAAATCAGATTCTGGCAATAATTCGTTCGACTCGTTTACAAGCACTTCAGCAATCTGATAATGAGAGAACTCTCAGTCTGCAGGAGTCGCTCAATAATCAGATTTCCTTCTAAATACATGATGTGTACCTCTACCGTTGCTTAGCAACTTCCCAACAAAACACACACGATACAAACTTTGTGCCGCAGTGCTCCTTTTCCCATGGAGTCTCGGTACTGGTAAATATTTATTTGGGAGTTGTTATGGCTCCAAATTGCACATGATGCCATTATGTCTCCTCTATTCATAGTTGTAGCGCTAGTGGTTAGTGTTTACTGTTTCCCGGACAGCTCTTCTTCATCTGCTTCCATTTGGGCTGAGATAAACAGGAAGCTCAAGCACATTTGACACTCTGCTCAAATAGCCCTAATAGAATAAAAACCTTCAGAAACATTTAGACCCTGTCCACACGTATCAGAATATTTTTGAACATGTATTTGTTTTCCTGTTTCCAGCTGTGGTTCTAAAAGTCTCTCCATCCACACAAGACACAAATACAATCTACAATGCTTGTGATGCAACTCTACAATGCATGCCAGACCAGCAGGGGACACGAACACCTCACAAAGTTTCATGTAAAATTACTCCAACAATTTCGTGTAAATTACGATTCAAGTAAAACGGCCAAAATAGACCTAAATACAGTTGTGCTCTAACAACAACAAATGTTCTCACTTTGTGTTGTACAAAGCACTGTTCACTGCGTTTGTGTGGACAGGAGGCCAAAAATATCCAGATCAATGTTAACGCGGCCTTTCGTCAAATTTGAACTCTTTACCCAAGCTAAATGGTAGAAATACGAGGTGAAATTCAAAGTGAATAGGGCTTGAAATGTTAGCTTAAAGTGAAAATGATGATTAGCATTTGTCTGTTTATGTAAAACACTTGAGACTGCCCCTAACACTGAGTCCAGATTATCAGTAACAGTAAGACAGTACGGAATCTGTGGTGACGTCCAGTGTGTATTTTTTGAATAATGCAAATTCAAATAACAAATTTGGCTAAACTGCCCATCCTTAAAAAATAAACATAATACACACCGTTCAGACATAACATTAGCACCATTGACAGGTGAAGTGAAAAACATTGATTATCTTCATCTACAGTGGCATCTGTCAATGGGTAGAGCATATTAGGCAGCAAGTGATCAGTCAGTTCATGGAGGTGATGCGTTAAAAGCAGGAGAAATGGGCAAGCATAAGAATCTGAGACACTTTGACAAGGACCAAAATGCGATGGCTGGACGACCAACCAAAACATCTCAAAAAAATCAGGACGGTCTTGTGGGTTTGCAGCGGCCAGTACCTACCACAAGACGCCATAGGTCATAGGCATCCAAGGCTCATTGATGTGATGCATGGAAGCCCCACCTCACACCTTACAGGACCTAAAGGATCTGCTGCTAATGTCTTGCTGCCAAATACCACAGGACACCATCAGAGGTCTTGTGGAGTCCATGCCTCGAATGCTCAGATCTAGTGTGGCGGCAGAAGGGGGACCTAATAAATATTAGGCATAGCATCCGGTGGTACTAATGTTATGGCTGATCGGTGTAAGTAAAACATGTAAGTATGAACTCTCTATAACCTTCCATCAAACATTTCTCAGGGTAATAAATGCAACTTCTGTGCTATAGAGGTTTGCAATTACAGCCTGTCTTACTCAGTCTGTTTTTTGTGTTCATTAGAAGTACTTAAATGGTATAACTGGCCCTGTTTCCCTAGGTTTACTCATACGTCACTGTAACCTCAACGTCTATCGTGTTTGCAGATCAGTCATCTAGCAGGACATAACCGAGAAAGTCTCATTTTATCGGTTTGGTTCATTCGCATTATTGTCTGAATGCAGCGCACAAATCTTTCCAGTATGCAGACCTTCTGATATCATTACCGTAATTCCATTATGTATGCCCTCGAGCTTTGTAAGTAGGAGAATCATAAAAGTCCAGAGATCATAAAGTACCTTATGCATGGCTGATTTCTCAGGCTTTTGTGTGCTACCTGTGCAGGAGTTGATGTGCAGTGGATCAATAGAAGTTGGATCTTGGCAACTCTCTGCCCTATAAAGCACTGTATGCTTGCAGGACTCTCTAACCTCTTTTTGAATTAATGAAACAGATGTCGCTCCACACCTTTCAGTATTCTTGTTACAGGCATGAATAACCTTACATGCCCTTCTAGCCAGTAAAATATACTGGCAGTCAAAAAGAATTACTGACATGCATGCACGTCATACACATAATTTTTTACGTGTTTGTTCTGTTGCTCACTAAAGGGAAAAAAACAGTGCTGATAAACACAATGAACTGCACTGATTTCCTATTTTGCCTGCATTCATTTTTCAGGTGTATCAGCAATCATTGCAAAACACACAATCTTTGAGCCATTCTTTTTGACAGTATAGTGGGTCTTCTCATTGGATAATAGAGAACCTCACACTGCTTTTTCAAGCACTTCCAAAGTATTGAGATATATTTTAAACCTTATCTTTTTCTCTGAGTTTTGGCCTCCCATCCACAGCACTCTCCAGGATGGATATTTATTCAGTAAGTTTGTTTTTGAAAATACTACCAACACAATGTTAACTTGAGCATTCTTGTCGCCAACTAATGACTGTGTTTACTCTTTCATTACACTGTGAAAGAACATCCTGCACTCTTCAAAAAAAATGCTACAAAACGTCCATTTGTGGCTTTGTGACAACGCCATTACCGCACCAATGTAAAAAAAACGATATATATATTTTTTTGATTGGGACATGGTTTGTCGTGGTATGAATCGGGTTTTAAAACTTTTGAACTTGAGATCCAGTTATGGGGAGCTGCTGTTGGAACACAGTGAACAATGTGCTTTGCACTGTGTTTAGGTCTGTTTTGACCGTAACACTGCTTTTTTGAGGAACATCAACTTAACATCAAACTTTAGGTCTTCATGACCTCTTCTTTAGGTTCGTTTTTGTGTTACCATGTGGATAGATGTGAATAGTGGATTTTCAGACATACTGCTAGGAAAAAAACAATATTGTCAAACATATAATTCTTCACTTTTTATCCACTTAGAGTGGCTGGATTTGTTTTCTTCACTAGAAATTTCCCTGCATATCATCGCAATGCCTTTCTCAAAGTCATTATGGACATGTGGAAGATGTACTGAGATTGTATTTCTAAATATTGTGATTGACAAATAACTTGATGCATATTACAATTAAATGTTACATGGTTAACAAATAACCTGCAATGCTTTGATCAAATTGTTCTCAAATCAAACTAAACGTCTGTTTGCTTCTCTGTTTGAGAAGACAGAGAGGGGATAGAAAGAAATATTTTGGGCTGGATTTCGGGTGGCTTTTTTTTTGGTGATAGAAAGCAAAGTCCACCTCTGATGTGTGTAGACAGGAATTATAGATGACAAGGTTAAAGGCCAGGTGATAGGGTAGTGGAGGGCTGTGCAGACTTGTCATAGACACATGGACAAGGTAGAGATGGAATTTTTGAACCTTAGATTAAGGGAGGAATGGCTTCAGGCATGTTTCCCCTACCAAAATTCACTTTGATCATTCACTCAGAAGGCTCAAGGAAATTAAATATTGGCACCTTCTGCAATATCAGTATTTCAAAGGCAAAAAAAAAAATATAACACTGACCACAATGTACTATGATAAAGACAATACATGTGCAAATACAACAAACACCTGATTTACACCTGGTCACTTCATGCTTCTCGAATATCAGGATTATAGCTGGATGAGGCCAAGCTGTATAAAATGCACTTAAGACTCATTTAAACCAGATACAAATTCAATCACCCAAACCACTTTAAGGAGGTGGTCTGAGACACATAGCAGTGTAAACACTTTCAATTCCCTAAGACACATTTGACAACCAAAACTCCTCCCAGTACAACCGAAAGAACTGTAATAATTGCCAAGCAACAAACAAATTTGCATCTTCCATTCAGATACGCATTTGATCCACATGTGACTAAAAATCTTATGAGGTTACAATCCAAAAAATAGTCCTACGAAGTGACCAGGTGTAAATGCGGTCAAAGAGTTCTATACAGTACTAAGAAATGCAGCAAAAGTTCTATATAGAAGCATCAAACTAAAAACACCTTAATAAAGCAAAGAACCATTTAAGCATCTATTGTCACATAGTTTTACACAACTGCCCAAAATCTAGCACAGCACTACAAAGTCACAGAGACAGGAAGAGCAGGGCTTAGTGTTTCTCGCATTAAAACCCCTACTGTTCACCCACTACCTTGCGCAGTGGATGGAGGGGGGGGGGGCATCTACTTACAGTGCATCTACTTTTTTTTTTGTTAAAGCTTTGGAGGTTTGCTCTATAAATATGTATTTGTGAGTCTTCTTCCATTTCATCCACATTCCTCACAAATCTGAGACTTAAATAACTGCCCAAATGCTTCCTCCGCTCTAAATCCACATCCTTCATTTCTCCTCGCTGTCATCTTTTCCCGCGCTGCTCACTGTCGCGCTTACAGCGCAGGTTATGATTTGTATTTGGGAGGCGAGCTCTACGTGAGCGCTAGCACCCTTAAGGCAAAACAGCATTAAGGCGCTACCAAAGGAGAAGATTTTGAAGCAGAATATTAACAAACAAACAAAAAAAAAGATGAAAAGACGGCCCACTATTTAATGGGAAAAGGCTGGGGATATGGTGTGCGTGGACGAAGAGACAGGCAGTAATCAACATGTCCCCTGATCGAGGCGATTAAGATCATAGTGATAAGATTACCACCCAACAATCAATGTAATTTCATAAAGCACACCATGGCGATTAACACATTTGTGCATGATTATTTGTTGATGCAATTCTGAAAGCTCTGCTGTTTGCCTTAATTAGCCGGGGTGAGGATTGGCGGGGGAAAAAAGCGACCTGCCTTTGATTAGAGCCAGACAAGGCTGCTTCATACAGAGAGACCCCCTACCTGCAAAGCTGCCTCCTTCGCAGGCTCTGGCTGCTTACTGCGCCCACAGGAAGAGCAGGGGAGGGACGAGAGAACACAACAACAACAGAGATGGATGAACATGATGCGCACAAAACACAAAACAAAAAAAACAGAATGTAGTGGAGTGAAACAAGAACAAAAGGTGCACATAATGACATACAAGTTGCAATGAGGGGTATCATTATGCAGGTATGATGATGCCTTAGTACTCATACGATGCATCAAGGGAAGAGCTGGGAAGGCAGACGTGTGATTTAACATTGCTCAGCGGTTGAGTGGGCAAAAAAAATAAATGGCTAAAGAACAAAACCTCCAGGAGAATTATACTATTGCAGTTACAAAGGCAGCACAATTCCATTAGCAATTATTTCAAAGAACCAACACCTACTGTTTAGTTCTGTGAACTAGAGGTATAACAAGGCATGATTTAACTGTAGTAATTTTGGAATATTAGTCTTGCTTATAATCAACTGTAATAATATTCAGGTATGTACTCATTTATTAGGCAAGATTTACATGTAAAATATGGGCAAAAATGTTAATTTCACATTTTCAAAAGGAAGCGTTTCAGGTTGCTTTTTGAATATGAAATATAGACAATTGTGTTTAGAGACAAAGACAATGATAGTGAAAGGAGAGAATAGGGGAAAGAGGAGGGAATAGAGGGAAAGGTGCACGTATTTGTCACTGTACAGTGTACAGCGAAATGTGTCCTCTGCATTTAACCCATCTGGTAGTGAACACACACTCACACACACACATGTATTAGGGGCAGTGAGTACACACACACACCCAGAGCGGTGGGCAGCCAACTCCAGCGCCCGGGGAGCAGAGAGGGTAAAGGGGCTTGCTCAAGGGCCCAACAGTGGCAGCTTGCCGAGCCCGGGAATCGAACCCACAACCCTGTTATCGATATCCCTGCGCTCTCACCGCTGAACCACCACTGCCCCACTTGGCCAAGATATTTTCTAAAATAAAATATAGGTTAATTTTAGGCCAAAGGAAACCTTTCCAGCTACTTTTACAGGTATTAATTGCAAAATATGAGCCACTTTTAAAGCGAAAGTATCATTTTCTGGCTATTAATTTTAGGTTAATTGTAAGGCCAGATTAAAGTTTGTTTGTTTTTTTCAAATGTAAAATATGGGCTAGTTTTATGGCTATTTATAACTAGAACACACAAGTTATTTTCAGTCTTACATTAGAGGCTCATTTTTTGGGGGGCCAATATAAATACAAAAAGGGGCTAATGTTTAAGTTACACTTAATAAAATAAAATTATTTATTTGACTTCTTCCAAATATAAAATACAACCAGGATTTTAGACTTGAGTAAAATCTTCTGGCTACTTTCTAATGTAAACTTGAGGCCACGTTTTGGGCCAAAGTTTTCAAGATTTTTTGGTTTCCTGACCAATTTTGTTTGATCAAATGTGATGAAGACATGATGTGATTAAGAAAAGAAAAGGTTAAAATGCAGAAAGGCTGACATGAGGAGGCTCCCAGCAGTGTTTAAAATCAGACAGGAGGGATAGAAGTGGAGGCTGTGAGAGCAGTGTGGAGAAGTGAACCTGCAGAAGCTTAAGGAGGTAGTGGGTGGGAGGGCTGAGGAGAATGACTCACTCTGCACAGTGGAGTCAGAGCCACTGAGTGGATGGAGGGAGGGAAAAAAATGGAGGGAGAAATGTCATCGCCAAGAGAAGGGAAGAGAGAGAGAGGTGGTGCCAAGCCGTGAAAAATAACAAGAGAGCCCGAAACAACTGTAAAAATGGTAATTTGTCCTGAGCTTTAATAAAATGAGATGGTGGGGGGGGGGGGGGGGGCACGGCATATCATGAATTATTTCTCTTCCTGTCTAATGAAAGATCGGGATGGGAGCACTATGGACCCCACTACTCAAGTAAATTAATCTTCCCACTGATATGTCTAGGCGCAGCCTATGCCGGGTGACAGTCTAGTGTCAGAAGCCAAAGGCCGCAGCTGAGTCTCTCCTCCTCGGCCAATAACTATCAAAGTAAGTCATTCAGAAGGAAAGAAATGTCTGCTAAAGGAACGTAACTACACAACTGCATCAACAAAGGTAGACATCAAAAAACATCAATGCTGGCTAGCAGGCTCCGGTCGTGTTTCAGAGCTTGTGCTAAAACACAGATAACATTTTCAAAGGCAAATGCTGCAAAACCAAAATGCGTGTCACGTGCAGTTTGACTGGCAAGGAACATGGCTCGTCCTTCTGTGGCATTCCCCACGCAAAAATGTCCGCAGGCCAAGCCTACGAAAACAAGTGTGCATTCTTGAGGCCATAAGCAAGAATAGACACAAGGGTAGATGTCATTGCCGATTTAATTATTTATTAACTTCTTTATGGTGCCACAATGTTCTTGCCTTTCCTGGCCATCTGTCCCCAGCGAGGTGTCGCCTGCACGTTCTGTCGCGCAGGGCCCTCGAGGAGAGAGGAAAGAGGGACGAAAGACACCGGGCATGAGGGAGAGCAAGAGAGCCAGAGAGCCAGAGAGAGAAAGAGCGAGGGAGGCACACGTCGAAGGGTACTTGGCTTCTGCTAATAACTGAGAATGCCCCACAGGCAGCCCACAGCCAGCTGAGTCTATAGAGAGCCAACACTTCTGTCAGTTCTTTAGGCCGTAGTCATTACCTTGACAAAGTTATCATCATGGGCACCAGGTTCAACCTGGCTTCGGGATGAACATTACAATATGAGAGCTGTTGTATCCATGCAGAAAAGATGGAGGAGATGGTATTTTCGAGGCTAACATGAAGTGTAAAGAGAAACTTAGATAAATGTATTTAACATTCATCCCTGAAGAACTCTTTAATCAGCTGGCTCACCACTTAATAAAACAACCGAGTGATCTTCAGCCATCCTGCTGGTTAATGTTCTCACGCAAGCACAGCACCAACCAGAGGAGAAGAGATTACTGCAAATGCCTAGGCCTTTAATTCATGTACGAAAACGAGTTCCTTAAAGCTCTAAACATGTAAATAAACATATACCCGCATGAAAATATGACGTTGATATGGTGATACCACTCACTTCAATAATCAAGAGCAAACCAAACCTAATGTCTGAGGTTTAAGTAAGACAGGCCCCTCCATAATCCTCTCCAGCCATGTCCTAATCATCTGCAGCTGATTCTAATGTTAGGAATTGTATTGTATATGAATGTGGGGGTGTCCTAACCCTTTCCTTACAAAGAAAATTGCTTTTCTATTAATCACGTTTTACACATTCTTTTTAAAAGGCATTTGTTTAGTTAGTAGATTTTTGGCGACACATCATCTCAAATGTCCATACGTTTAAATATGTTAAAAAAGACAAATGTTTTCAGGTGGTGTCCTAATTTTTTCACATGAAGACAATATTGTGTGCAATATTGAAAAAAATGGCATTGCAATATATATTTTTTCTGATATATATATTGAGATATTTCCACCACATTTCACCAGAAGTCAATGCCCCAACATGCCATGATATTAATAATGTACTCAGTGTTGCCAAGACTAGAGTAAAATAAATGACATTTAGCAGATATAACTTGCCTCTGGTAGATATGACATGGAAAATGAGAAAGTGGAATTTTGGTAGAATTTTTTGTAGTTTTGTAGAAGCAGCAAAAAAGTTGTAGCATGATGTCTGATCATTTAACATTGCTATGACACAATTGTCGGCCCCATTGGTAAACAAAAATGTTGTATGTTTTGGCCTACGTTTACTGTCCTTCCAAACATCCTTATAATTGCTTTGTTGTTTTAGTTGAATGACAGATTTTGCTACTTTAAAGCCAACACTGCTTTGTGCAACATCATTTCAATGTGAAGAAGTATTAGCTTGTTTTAGTGTGGATGTAGCAATATTCCTATTTTGACTCGTAAACGCCTTCATAATTCAGAAAATCAAGTGGCATTCAGAAAGAAAAAAGATCTTTGGAATCACCTTTGGAATTATTGCTTATACTAGGCATTTAGCTAAGCTAACTGGCTCCAGTAATATTCAGAGGCAGTGTTTAAATCTTTACTGAAGGGGTCAACCTCCAAACTGGGATATCCAATGATAAGTTAACAGGATAAAATATGTGTTTTGCTCTTCAAACAGTATAGAGTACAAGAATTTAATATACATTTAATAAAATACAAAGTTAAGAGCTCAGTTTTGCTTTTTTAAGTACAAGAAAAGGTAAGAAAAAAGATGTTTTTGCAAAAAATATTAAAATACCTACATTGAATATTTTTTTTAAAAACAAGAAAATGTGAAAGTAGTAAAACTAAAGCTGTTAAAATTGCACTCAAAGATGTACTGTTACAGGGAAAAATGCACTCAAGTACCATCAGAAGGGCTCCTGTTCACCTTTGGTGCCTACACATGCTCAGTGCCGCACCTGATGCTGCCTTAGCGCTAAGCCCACACGCAGTGCCGTGTTAAGCTCATAAGCACTTAAAATGCACACAGCTCCCAGGCTAAATCCAACCTAACCCCACTCCCATTACTCTTAGTAAGACCCTCTCATCTCCATGTGTTTCCTTCCTGTATCCAGGCCTCTTCCACCAACGGGCTCCCCCTCAATCTCGGTTTCCCAGCCTCCTGCACGGATCCTCTCCAGCTGACAGAGTGCTGGGAGCCGGGAGATGGATGTAGCTGTGGGGCTGTAGCTATGGGACTTCCTGAGGGATGCATTCTCATTAGCTCAGATGAGGAGCATGGGAGGGGGTGGGGGGTGTGGGGGGGTTTTGACCGCCTGCCTGCTGCCTGGCTCCACTCCAGCACACTTATCCAAATCTAATCCGGTACATAGCGGCGCAGAGCAGCACTTAATTATGGCCTGAGACGCACTTCAAAAAACGAGCGCCTGCTCGCCTTCAGCCGCGCGCAAAGCTCCCAGGAAAGGCCCATCGTGAAGAGGACGGAAACGCAGAGAAGTCAGGACTCTGTCAGTCTTGCCGTGATACACACTTCAAAAGTAATACCGTAATGTGTGACAGGGATGGCACGCGCTCTGTAATTCCTAGCATGTAAGGAACTAGGTTAGGTGCATTAAACTAGTGGTGCACCAAAGTAGGCTCTGAAGCTTCTAAGGAAGCTACTTTGGAAGACAATTAAACAGATTCCGCGAATGAAAACGAGACAAAACACCTCCTCATCTCCACTGAATCTGCATTGGTGCATTGGTGGGAAAGAGTGGCAGAAACGCCCCAGGAGGGCCCATCCCACTTACAACCAAAAAACAAGAAGAGGAACATTTCAGAGTCAGAAAGAAACCATATCCTTTCTGTGCATTTTTCCCCTTTTGTTTTGTTTGGTTTCCCCTCGGTGTACACCACATGCTCATAAAGTAAAGCAGGCAGCATTCCATACATCAGTAAAAACAGACAAAAGAGGATCAAAGCATCGGAGGCCTCCTGCCTTCCTGCAGCTAGCTCCTCCACCTGAGTAAACAACAGGGCTTTCATCTTCCCAATCCAGCCGCCTTGGGCAGAGCGAGCACGGGGTGCCACTCTCTCGCCTCTGTCTGTGTGGATTACCATTCAACACACTCACACCCACACGCAGCCGACGCAGGGCATGAACGTATGCGTGCCTGTGAGACTTTTTTTTTTTTGCCCTCCATCTTTGAAGCACTGGGTCTGGGGGATTAAATATAAAATAGATGTGAAGCTGAGATTGAGGTCGGGTTTAAGCACTGAAACCGGAGGCAATTACAGCATGAAGGACGGACCAACGAGGACCTGTCCAAAGTCTGAAGGTATCCCTGTCGAAAGTTTGAAGGCACCTTTGAACTAACAGGTTTAGCTGGGGAAAACAAACAATATGCATATACCTGCGACCCTAACCCATCCGCCTTGGGAAATAATGACTTAACCAACGGCTTTCATCTTCTTGTTGTGATGCAAGTGCTCACCAATCAAACCTTCCAGCTGTTTAAACCACCTCTGTGGCCAAAGGTGAAGCAATCAACCTGTGTTACAAGGATCTTTATGCGGTTAGGGGACAGTTGTTGTTGTTGCCCAAAACTTGTGCCTACTGCTTTTTCTAAAAGCAATACGTGGGAACAAAACACCAATAGTCATTTAACTACTTAGCTATAAATAATGGCAATGAACACTTCTTCAGCCAAAGCAACAATGTCCATTAACAGTAGGTAACAGCTGCCAAGCAACAAAATGTTTTTTAATAAGCTGGTGCACTGCTACAGAACTCTCAGAATTTGTATGGCCATTTGTACATGTATGTTAAGAGTTCTGCAACAGCTTTAAGGATGTTCTCAGCACTGGATCATACTTTTAAATTACTTTGCTTTTGTGAAAAATGTGGTTTTAAAAACAGCCTTGGAATCAAAAGCCAATCATTATTAAAGCAAAGCCTACTCTTCATACCAAAGATAAAATATAAAGCTTAGTAAATAATGCATTCTTTTACAGTAAGCTGTAGGTATTAACCAGGTACATGTGTGGTACAACATACTAGGTAACATATGTTGGTAACACGCTGGTAAGTTTCAAGGCAGTTACATTACATTACAGCCACCAAATTACATTATAGTGCTAAACAGGTTCTAGGTATTAACTGAATACGTTTTACGGAGTTTTGTGGAGTATTTCGGGCAAAGTGGGAAGCAAGTACTAAGCCAGACTGACTGAACTACACTGAAATACCCAACATGTCCACTTTTGTATGAGAAAATAGACAGTAAAATATCCCATAAACTGGATAAATAGCTGGAGTAACAAGGTGCAGTAAATTCCACTGTAATGTCACATGTTTAGGGAAGAATGGTGACAATGGTGAGGAAAACACATGTCCACACTACAAAAGGGGGTGCTGGTAATGCATTCTGTTCCTATTGGAAGTTGCACCATACAGTAAACCTGATCATTTGTTAAAACTCAGAACTTACCATTAGAAAAAGACAACTGATGGAATAATGAGTTCCACCCCTCTGTGCAGTGAATACACACATACACACTTTTGAGCAAACACACATACAGAACACATGCCCATAGCAGCTTGTTGAACCCAGGTATCAAACCCACAACCCTGTGCCCAATAAGCCAGTTCTCTCCCCACTGAGCCATCACTGCCCCTAAATGTTAATGCTAACATAAATACCCAGCTCTTCTTCAGTACATATCACCTACAGTACAGCTGTTAACAAAACCTTACTCTGCTATTTTCTGTACCTAATTTAAGTACCAGTGAGAATCAGTTGTGATCCGAACTTTTCACAGCCAGCGTGGAAAAACATCTGAGTCTGACACACTGAAACCCATAATATCCTTCATATCACTGAGTGCAATGAATCCAGACAAGAACTGGGATACACACAGGAGCAGCGAGGAGGAATGAGTTGAAAAGATAGATAAACGAACAAACCATGAGATGACTGAGTAAATGTGAAGGAAACTGACAGAGAAAAACAAGAAAGGAGACACAGACAGACCAGAAACTGGCAGGCAGGAGTTGGGGGTGGCTGTGCAAAAGGCAAGATTGTGTGTGCAGGGACAAAGAGACCTCGGAATAAGCAGGCGGGAATCCAGGAGCATCAGTGAGGGAGTAGGAGTGCCCAGCTCTGGGGCACTCGCATGCCATGCTTTTGGTGGAACCACCACACGGCAAATCGACAACACAGAGGAAACTCACAAGGCTGCCTGCGAGACGGAGCAGAAGCAGAAGCAGAAGCGCTGGCACGTGCCCGGCCCTGGAATCGAAGCACACGCATCTTTGGAGCATGGTTAGTCAACAGCCCACACAAGCACACAGCCACAATATGGACAGCGCGGTCAGCGGGCAGGATGGGGGAGCTCCAGAACCCTCCGGAGAGATCTACAGAACTCACTTCAGCTCAGATGTTTGGCCAGGCGTGTTAACCTCTCAAACACCCGGACGCTGGTTTGACATGGTGAAATTTTCACACAAACTTTGGTTGCTTGATGCTTATTATAATTACAAAATTAAATGTTACCCATATTGCATAAAGTGAAGCTTTACACTTTACTTGAAACTGGTTTGAAACTCGACATCATTTTCAACCTTTTATAAAATGATTTTTATGAAACCAAACCAAAAGCCAATCACAACTGTGCTCTCTCGGACTCTGGCTTTTCGGGGATTCGGTTTCGTGACCCCTGGGTCATAGTGGTAGCGCCTTAGAGCACTGAGCTACTCAGAGCGAAACACAGCTGTAATGGCTGCCAAGATAACGTACTGTATTAACTGGCATCTATATATTGTTATGAAATGTACATGGCCTGTAGCTCTACATAACAGCATCGTTTTATGTGCCAATTTAGAACATCAGTGGAGGTCTCCAGTCAGTAATCTCACTGGGATGTATGGGAAAAAAAACAAGCTACTACTTTAGCTAACTATTCTAATAACTGAATGTGTCACATTGAACTTTGATGATTTTTAAACTTTATAGTTTGACCATCAGGTTGCGTAAAGGTTTCAGCACATAAAGCCATCTCAAGGGTCTATATGTGAGGCCCACATTTCAGTTCCTCACTCTATAGCTACATAAATTACATCAGTTTTGCAGCAGTTCATGAATAATTCATTCAATATTGCTCACTATTAATGCTGCCTTCGTGACTAATTCGGAACTGGGAAGCTTCACTTGAACGGCCTTCCCACCCAGAAAGTCAAAGCTTCTCAAGAGATTTGCATTTCCATGACCATCACTTAAACACGGTGGCACTCACAGTGCAAAGAATAAGAAAGATGAATGATATGAGCATTTAACCCGTGGCACCCAACCAAGCCGGTGAAGATTCAGCTTTAACAGAACACACTGTTATTGTTTATATATTTAAACAATTCGTTTTTTAACATGAAGGCATTTGATATAACCTCAGAAATAGCTAGGTTCTTTCACATCTTGGGACTGACATGCCTTAAGACCACTAAATGAGGGGTGGTAATTAGACAACTGCAGACGTTTAGATGAAACTGCAAGCTTTCATGTAATTTTTCAATGCTATTAGTGGGTAAAACACTAACTGATTTTGAAATAAAAGAAGGACTAATCAAAGCAGTTGAGGATCTGAAGTGGAAAAGAGGACGTTCCAAGTAAAATTCACAGGGCTGTGTTTGTCTCATTCTCTGTCCTCTGAAGATGCTTTACGGGCACTGGCACACGCAGAGACGGTCAAGCTAGTAAAAATTGATGGGTCATGGTAAAACAATCATAAAGCCCCTATTCCTTGTTCATGGCTGCAATAACCCTCATTCTACACCTGCATAGAAGCATGCAGATGGTGCAGGTGGAGTAGAGGGAGGAGGGCTCAGACGCCAGAGCTGGGACAGCTGGCATTACATCACCTAGAATGGGGCCTCTGCCACCGCCGTGGTGTTCCTGTCCAATCACGCGACTTCTGGGAGAATTACGGTCAAGGAGCTGCTGTCTGGAAGAAGATGATAACTCACTGACCTGAGCATGGACCTAGGTGGTCGCCGTAGAGAGAGCAAAAACATCCATATATATGCAGTTTTTAAAAAAGTAACTCGAAAATGGTGCTAATATGGTAATTGAAATACTTAATAGTCAGTCAATTAGCTAACGTTTGCAAGCAGTAACTAGTTAGTCATGAATAATGAATCTTTCATGTTAAAGGAGAAGAGGGATTTTTAAAACATGACTGATAGATGTATGCATATATGGGGTCTGTTATGTATTTTTTAGCAAGAAAAAAAATAAGACGGACGGTTATTTGAGAAAGGCATGAAAATTCCTTATTAATTAATAGTTTAGGCACCCCTGGTCTGGACACGTCATTCTATAACTACTATAATATACATTATAGTAATAATAATGTAATAATGTGCTGTTATTGTCAGTTATAAACTTATACAGTACAATAGCATACTACTTTTTGCATATCCCAGCTAAGAAGGTTTGGGTCCGAAAGCAGGGATAGCCAAACAGTGACTGCTTAGAAGACCCAGGTATTATACCTAGAACCTTGTGGTCAATAAATGCTCTAACCATTGAGCCACCACTGCCACCCCTGTAGAGGATGACCTTAGAACATTCTAAGCAAGACTTGTGGGGTTTGCGTAGAGTTTAAGAGAATACCATGCAAATGCTTGGGCACGCCACTCTGAGCTGTCAGATAATGTTGACCAAGGGCTATGGCTAATTCAATCATCTTAGGAAAATCATCATTAGAAAAAGGCAGATGATGCAAATCAAAATTAAAGCTGTATAAATAACCTGCCTCCTAAATCAGCAGGCATGCACTCCTCTAAGCAGCTGCTTATCACTCTGAACTCAACTTTTCATGGAAGACAAACAACACAACAAAATTCAACAAAGGGGTGGACTGATATGGTCAGTGGCATGGCAGCATTCTGCTGGTAGAGGAAGAATGGATCTAATTAAATCATTAATATAAATAAAGAATTCACATCATCTGCAAAGAAATGCAGATAATGCAAATAATACAGCAGGATAGTGATACTAAACATATCTCACCGCCATAGTGAACTACTTTAAAGAGACTCAAGCTTATAGCTGGCCCCATAGTCACCTGACCTAAACATCTTTCAAAATCTGTATATAGACTTCAAAGGAGCAGTGTGTGCAAGACTCTCAATGAAAAACAGGTCAAATTCCCCCAAACCAGACCTGAAAGACACCTAGCCAGCTGCAAAAAGCATTTACAAGCTGTGATGCTTTCCAACTGGGATGTTACTAAGTACTGACCATGCAGGGTGCCTAAACATTTGCTTCAGGCTCCCTTCCTTTTTTGTTATTTTGAAACTGTAAAAGTCAGAAATAAAAAAGTAGTCTTGTTTGAAATATTGCAGAAATCATCTTTAACTTCATACCTTTAGGAAATCAAGTCAGAAATTTTGACCATGGGGTGCCCAAACATTCTCATGCCACTGTACCGTCTCTAGATAGAAACAACATGAACTACTATTTTTGTCTGTTGATGTTATGGAAAGTGATCCTGCAATTTTCCTTTTTTATACAAATGTACTGTTACTGTGTAGACAGGACAGCATTCCCGAGAATAATCAGCCAAAAGAGTCACAAAAAATGCTTTTCTTATTTTAGTTAATTATGATACACAATTGCTCAGCAGTCTTTCCACTCCAGCCTAGATCAAACACCCGATAACAGGAGTACTCAACCCAGTCAACTGAGTGCTGCGGTGTGTACAGATATTCGTTACAGCCCAGCACAACACCATCTGATTCTGCTAATGAGCTCATCTCTTCACGAAAGAAGGGAGCATAATTACTGAAATCAAGTGCGATTGTGCAACACTGGAATGAATACCTATGCTTTCTGAAGCCATCAGAAGACTGTGGCTGGAGTAATCCGTCCTAAAGGAAGATTTTTAACTCTCCAATTAAAATTCTGCAAATGTCAGTCTTTGACTTTGCTGTTCTGAGTGCAAGCACACTTAAGACAGGCTATTACAGCTCTCTATGCATGTAATCCTGTGAAGTCTCTACTCTCATATTCTGACCACACTTAGGACCACGCTGAGAGTAAAGCGGCCTGTGCTTGAACAACGGAGCTCTGAGTTTAACAGCTGTGGACCCGAACTGGAAGATCAGATGGGTCTCAGCTTGAGTCTTGGTGAGCAGATTCGGCCTAATGCGCAGACAGATCAGGGGGGAAAAAAAGAAAAAAGATGACGAAAAGCTTTAAAATACTAAATTAATGGGTCAAAGCAATGCAAGCTGAAAGCATTCTGGCCATGACCAATGAGCCTGATGGTGCTGGAGATCTCCAATGCAATCCCATCAACAGGTGTCCTTCACCAACAGAGCTGACTGCTGATCAATCCACCCACTCCCACCCATCTCCTGCCCATATAGATCCAAGTGTCTGGCCCCAGCACCGGCTACGACTCATTCTGGCTGGAAGGGGCGTTCCATTTGGCTAAATATTCAAGCACTTTAATGAGCTGTCATTTCTCTAAATAAGATTTATGACTGGGAGGGATATCTTATGAAAAACAGAAAGTAATCCATAAAATTTCATATATAAGCCACAGAGTGAAGACCGCCAGAGTAAATGAGCTCCTAAGTGCCTACTTATTTAAATAGGGGCATAGCAATGGCACAGGAAGAACTGGAAGTTAAGTGGCATACGCCACAAACTAGACAAAAGGGTAACCACAAGTAGAGAGCTGGCTCGAGCTGCGTATGAACACCCTTTAGCTCTCAAAATATCTGACGACATATTTTTTTTCCTTTACCGATCCTTTCTGAGACGTTTGTGCATTCTTTCGAATTAGTCTTACAACATAAACTAACCAGGTTAGGCTAAAACTGGGTCGGGGGAGCCGACATGTAGTCTCCACATTCTACATTCTCAGTTGCTCGGCCGTATGCTTGGAGCAAAAACTGCATTCTGAGGGTTTATGAGTTAATTCACGATCAGCTTGTATCTCAGCTGGAGCTTGTGTAGAACAGTGACGTTTTGAGAGAGAGACAGGAGATCATCACTCTACGTGTCCGAAAATAGACGAGCAGACGTTAGCCACTCTAGTCTGGCTCTTCTGCATCTGGCCAGGGCTCTTCTCTCGTCGCTGCGTGAACCTGGCCTTCCGCGCTGCGCGCTGGGTCCGAGCAGCGGCGGTGCGGGACTTTGAGAAGTCTTTGCGGCGGCTGCTGGGAGAGCGTGTGGCCAGTGCGTACGAACGAGGCCAGTCTGCTCCCTCTGGTGCTCTGTGGCTCAACAGAGGACACAAAACCTTCGCTTCTTCTCCCCTTCAGCTAATTAGCCCAGTAAGAGAGAGGCGGGGTGCTCCAGAAAAAAAAAAACAGGAGAGAAATAAGGAAAAAGAAAAAAAAACCAATGACCTCCTCAAGTCAAAGCTGCCTTAGAAATAGCTGACCCACTTGTAGACACACTTTCAGATATTTGTGTGTCCTCAATGCAGTAACCTATATAGTGGTGCACTTGCATGAAGTGGAGGCGCAACTCCTCTATTGCTGAGCAGGGAAAGTGATGATAGCGTGTGCTGCACACAGGAAGCCCAGGGGTCATTCGTGTGAGTGTGTGTGTGTGAGCGTTGCGTGGTTCCTCTTTGCTCACTGATCCACCTTCTGTGCTTCTGAAACAGGCAGGAAGAAGATCCACATCTACATCCGCCTACTCTACCTTTTCGGCACTTCCACGCAGACACTATTTTGGCAGCTCCACCGAAAAAAATAAAAAAGGTGCAAACTCACAGAGAAAACACTGGTTCATTTCCGGTGAGCAAATATAGTGCTCTTTTTAACATCTTGGCTTTCTAGGGCTCTTTTAACTAAGGACATAAGAGATAAGAGCTTCGAGGGGCGGCAACACATCTGCGTTGTATTAGCAAAGTGGATGGTAAACCAATTAGACGTTGTCGTTCGAATTCACATCATAGAAACACATTATCTATAATACAGAACGGCAACGTCTACAGAGATGCTAAACACTGGGGTGAAAAATGGCTTGTATCTCCATAGGAGTGTGACTGAATGTCTTACTGAATAGGGGAATAGAGGAAAAAAAGGGAAAAATTACATTGTCAGAGTACTTCACTCGGCAGCATGGACGCATTTATATGATATGAAAAAAAAACCACCAATCACCAATCAGAATAACTCTTTGCTGGTGAATAAACGCAATTTCATAAAGAGTTGCATGTTTTCATATGTAAAACATTCTAAAAGAGGTGCCGAAATTCCCCAAGATGCCTGCAAGTGGATGGCCATCCTGCTATTCACCGTACAAAAAAACCCACATTTGCTGCATAATCGCCTCTTCAGGTGTACGGTGTAAAGCAAGTGTAGGTACTTATGCACTGATCAGAGGGTTCCTGAAAAGGATTTTGAAGTACCTCTCATTTGCTAACGTCTGTAAATTATACTGGTTCGCACTTAGTGCTTGAGGACTACTTGCCCACCCCCCAAAAAAAATACAAATACAAATACTCTAGTTGACGTGCATGCGCTTTATGCTTTAAATGACTCCTTCTTTCTTCTTTCCACTGTAAAAGTGTTCAATTCACCAGCGCTATCTGGACCCAGGGCATTTATTGCCAAGGATTATAGTGTAAAAGTTGGCAAATATATTCGGGACAAAAAAAAAAAAACAAAAAAACAAGACAAGACCTGTTTTTCAGTTCAAAGACAATTGACAGCGTTCAATGAAACCCAAGACATTAAAGCAGCCATTAAGAGTTTTCTTATGGTGGAATAATGAGGACTCACCTCTGGGACTGTGAGATCTGTCTGGGTTGTTTTGTCAGCTTTTTGGCAAAGAGGTTTCTGTACAGTACGGGCAGCTTCCTATTAGGGAAAACAAACACACACACGGTGAACAAAATTACATGGCAGTGTTTCATCTCCATGCCAGACATATGTTTGAACAGCAAGCTGCTAAAAATAATAAATGTAATGCAGAAAGAAGAAAAAAAAGGAAAAGAAAAGAAAAAGCATCAGGTCAACATACTTCGCTATTGGCATCCAATGAAGATCATAAAAATTGAACCAGGCAAGCTCAGCCAATAGGCTGCCAGGCTGAACACTGGGAGGTATTTTATCATTTCTCACAGTGGTCTAGAAAGCACTTTTGGCCACAGTTCTGTATGTCCCCCTGAAATAGAGCAGTTGTTTTTGGCAGCACAGCCACTCTAGTGATGATGTCAGAAAGTACAAATTCTGAAATTGATCTCAGTTCTGTCAGACGGGAGTCAAATCAGGTACACGTGTTGAGAGTAAGCATGTTTCTGACAGTCATAAAAGGGTGACCAGTAGACACTGAATCAGGAGCCCATGCAGACAGTAAACTCAGTGGTGTTTTGGCTGAGTCTTGCTGCACTCAGGGGGATTTGAGTGATTGGCTTACTCTTGTTTGAGATGCACAAACAGAAAAGGCACTGTGCTATTTTTCACCGGCGCTTGGCTGCATGAGAAAAGGAAAGGTGACCTTTACAGATCGAAAGTAAGTGTAAAGACGCAGCGCGACTTTAACAGAAGGCCATCTTCTAAATCTAAAACAGCCTCAATAAAGCCCCCCTGATAGGACTAGATGAATGCTTAAGGTACATATATCTAAAACCGGAACAACAAAAGCAATCCAGGACATGTACAAAACCACAGACCAAGAAATAAACAAACAGCTGGCGTGGCTTGTTTACGTAATAAGTCAATTTCATGGCTTATGGCTTATCAAAATGGCAGATAAATAAAGATTCGACCTTCATCCTCCACTTTACTTCCTGTAAATGGAAGAGAACAATGGCTTTCCAAATTTGATGTGCTTTAAAAAAAACAAGTCCTTCGCAATCACCTCCAGAAATCAATCCAACAAATATCATATAGTGTGTAGAAAATCATCACCAACTCTTTACACGTTATGGCTTAAGCATTAATCTTCATTTGTCCTCTTGCATTTACAGCCTCTTGACTGCCCTCTACAGTTTCAGTTAAGCCCCCTCCCCCACCAACCCCCTACTGTTAGCATCTCATACTCTTACTCTCCAGTCTGCTGGCCTATAAATTTAAGCTGGAGCTGTCACATTTCTCCTTCATGTGTCTATCAGGACACTTTCTATCAGGACTATGTGTGTTTCTCTTAGTCAGTGTTACTGGGCTTGTGGTATGGCAATTTGTGGTGCTTCAGTATAATCTATAGTTCTGGTATCACAATGTGGATTTTCAGTTCTAGCAGTTTTAATAAATTACTAACACTTGTGTACCTGCAATCTATGCCACATGATCCCCTTTGCTCTGTAGAGCAATTCAAAATACATAAAATCTCATACGTAATAATACATAAAGAGCAAGTTTGCTATCTGGCTAACATTTCCAAGGCGTATCCAGAATGTTTCAACATGATGCATCTTCAATTTTTACCCATGTAACCCTTTGCTATGTACCCTTTACTGGCTTTCTGTAGCTGACCGCATCAGATTTAAAACCCTAAAGCCTGCCTAATCCAAAAATGGACCAGCCCCTCCCTACCTGATGGCAATGATCAAACCCCATCTGTACCGGGGGCCCTTCATGCTTCAAGTGCAGCTCAGCTTGACCTGCTATCCTTGGACACGCATAGAATACAAGCATTAAGACATTTCACCAACCTCACAGAGTGCCTCACTGACTTCCAACGCCAACTGAAGACACTTTTCATTGAAAAGCATTCATCTGAACACTAATTTTGCGCTAATCAAAATGCGTTGTTAAGCATTTTGAGAACTATCTCTGTATTGTTCATTTTTACAGACCTCCACAGCAAACTATGTTCTGCAAAAGTTTATGCACTGTTTATACTCCCGTTTTGGAATGCACAAACGTCTGGACACACCAGTTATTAGGTCTTGGAATTTAATTAACTCCTTAGACCTTACTTGACCCCCCAGGACTGGTTAGGAAAATCAATGGCGAACCTTGTGTGAACATTTAACAATCATAGCAAACTCTTAACGCTTGGCTGAGGATTTGATTGATAATTGATTGATAATCGATGCCTAATAAGGGTTGACTATAAAAAATATATATAGAATCCTTTCCAGTTCACAACTTCCTCTGTCCAAAATGGCATTAGGAAACGACAGTTAAGGAGAGTTGTGCACAAAGAAAACTTGTATGGTGACCAGAAAGACCCCCATATAACATAACAGGGCGTACAGGAAGGTTTAGCTGACTTAGGAGTGGTGGTGCACTTTTCAACTGTGCAGCATTGGCTGTACAAACATGACCTGCATAGAGTCTATGGTTACAAAAACAACCAAAGGTATGTTTGTGGGTGAAGGTGCGACATTTGATGAAAAGAACACCCAGTCATGAAAAGTGGCACCAGTGGCACAGGAAAGTAATTGAAAGAATGGGTACCTCTAAATAATAGCATATGCTAGAAGTAAGTGCATGAGTCTAAAATGTCCCTTCAAAAATGAACAGTATCTCAACTGTATCTCTAGTCTCTATATCCCATAAATATCTCATATATTTGATGTAAACAACAAAGCCCTTATCTAAAGGGCTCTGGATACATTTGTGGCTGGATAAAGGTCATGGCAATATTGAGCTTTCAGTAATTTCTAACAGTAACTGTTTTCTGAAGCAGAATACAAGTGTACAAATAGGAAAAAAAACTTTTATGAGAAATTAGTGCACAGGTTCATATTTGCCGGGGGTTTCAGAAATCAACACAGGGTCAAAATATACATACAATCAAGATTATTAATTCAGCGGTGCTAAAAGCTCCAAATGCTGTTTATCTTACCAAGGCCAATGCCTCTTAACTTCCTGTTAAGAGAAGTCCCTGTTCCAAAATTGCCACCTTCCAGCGTAATGTTTTCAGCTGACCACATGGACAAAGAAAAAGAGTGGTTTGGCCACCGTGACCAGAGGTAGGTTTGGAGGAGTAAAGGTGAGGCATTTAACCCCAGGAACACTGTACCAGCTGGTAAACATGGTGGCGGTAGCATCATGCTCTGGCCTGCTTTGCTATCATTGAAACTGGTACATGGTACCAATTCTGCCAAAAAGTATGATGTAATATTCGTTAAGAATTTTACCAGAAGCTTGCTGATGGCTACCAAAAGCATCTGGTTGAAAAGAAGCATTTCATCAAATATTATGTGTGATGTATGTATGTTTTGGACAATGTATGTATAAATTTGACCCTGTGTTGATTTCAGAAAAAAAGCTAAATCTTTTAATTGAAAGATGTACACTATATGGGCAAAAGTATTGAGACACCTGCTCAATCACTGTTTCTTCCGAAATCAAGGGTCTTAAAAAGGTGTTTATCCTGTTTTTGTTGATATAACTGACTCGACTGTCCAGCAAAGGCTTTCTACTAGATTTTGAACTGCACTGCTGCAAGAATTTGATTGTTTTGTATTGTATTGTCAGTGACAATAGCGTTAGTGAGGTCAGGATGTTGGATGATCACCACATTACCTCATCCCCAACAGCCCAGATCATCCCATAAGCACCACCATTACAGAGAACACAGTTCCTCTGCTCCACAGCTAGATGCTGAATTGCTTTATACTCCCCTAACCCTGGCCTGGCATTAATGGGCGTAATTTTAAGTAGCTAAATGCATTCATTAGAAGGTGTGTCCACAAACATTTGTGACATTGGTACACTAATTCTGACCCAGAAAAAGAACAGTTCAAAGAAACCTTTAAAAGCCAAAAATTGTCATAACATTCATGTCCATGAATGTTCCTTTTGCAAGACGTCAGGTTTGTTTAGCATAGACTAACGGTACTCAGGATGCATGAGTTCATTAACATTATATATGTATCACCTCACAGGGTATTTGAGTAGTGCGACTGTCTAAGTGTTAGCCCTATAATCGGGCCGGCCTTTCCTCTCCCCCATCCCTGCAATGCTAGCAACATAGGCATCTGCAAGCTATTGTAACAGAATAGTCAGTTAGCATTCCCATTCCAGCCCATTTGGCTGTCTATTACCCTTGCATGTGCAGCAGTCAGCTGTAGCTGGCTTTATGTGTTTGGAGAATGCACATGCTAGTTTTTACATGCACATGCTACCCGGGGTTGCTAGCATTTTGTGATAGGCGGAGACCTAGCTAGTGGGTGAAAAAAGCAATGAACAGATTGAGGAGAAAACTGGCAGGAGGGTCCAACAACATGTCCAAGGCATACTGGGAAAAAACTGATAATGAATTTTCCCACAACCACTGCTCTGAAACACCTACACCTTACTTACTTACTCACATGCTACATGTTCACCGGGCCAAGCAAGATGTCAACTACATGAGCAATATCAACACTAAGGAATGACGAAACACAATCATGGAACTCCTGTAAGCTCTGCTGTTCGCAAGAGGACTACAGTTGTCGTAGTGGAGGAAATGGAGTTGACATAGCAGGAGGGTTTAAGTTTTCTCACCAGCTCAACCTGCAGTCTCAGGATCAGCTCATCTCTCTCCTTCAACTGCTGCTGGAAGGACTGGCTCTCTTCTCTGGTTGGATCCTATACACACATACAGAAACACAAAGACAGACAAACACACACACACAACTGCTTTAAAGGGGGCTGCATTATTCAGACCATCTTTTTTAGTTGAAAACGAGCTCTTTATGTGCGTGCAAGAGCGGCTTCCTTAGAACGAGATAGTGAAAGCTGCAGTTTCGAGCAGACGTTTTGCTCTCCTCCATAAACTTCACATGAACTAGGAGGCACTTTCCTGCGACCTTGTGTTGTCGGCATCCATTATGTGAGCAGGGAGTGGGGAGGGGGGTGTATAGAGAGAGAGGGGGGGGCGTTGAGGCAGCAGCTTCAAGGGCACCAGTGGAGGGCTGAAAAAGCCGGGAGCAGAACACGGCGCAAACGGCTCAACAAACGGCCCCATCCCTCTCCAAACTAGCGCTCCACCCAAACACACACTGAAAGCCTCACACAGATTAGCCGCCGACCGTACTGGAGTGAGATATTTCTTAGGCGGTTTTCCGGCAAGGGTTTAAATGAAGCTGGTAACAGGCTTAATCCTGCAGGGTAAATATGGTAAGATAACAGCAAAACATGCATTTCTTGTGCATGCGCTTGCTTAACATTGGGTTACTAACTGGTCTAGACTGCAGAGTGTAGAGAATAAAAGAATATATGGAAAGACACTTAAAGGACTTGCATCTATAATCATGCTCACTAGAAAGCTTTTAAAAACAACAAATATTTGCCGGTTTGTATGTAGGAATCAGATTAAAAGGAAACATTGGAGAAATTTAGGGGGGTTCTGATCTCCTTAAGAAGGTTACTGGCCTTTAGCAACAGTATTGATTCCCCCATGCTGCTCTTGAAGTACAGAGGAAGGTTAGCTTTAAAGACAGAAATAAAAATAATAAATAAATAAGTCATAAAAATATCTCAAATAAAATACGCCACATAAACTATACAACTAGCAGTGCAATTCTTAGACGACTGTCCGGTCTCATAAAAAAAAGATAAAAGAATTGCTACAAATATATGTAACAAAAAACGCCTTCACCACTGGACACAGATCTTGGAATTTGGTCTCCGTCTTTAACCCATCCATGCAGTGAGCAAACACACACAGTGACAGTGAGCACACATGCCCAGAGCAGTGAGCTGCCATTGTTGTGCCACTCAGGAAGCAGAGAGGGTTAAAGGCTTTGCCCAAGGGCCCAATAGTGGCAGCCTGCTGAGCCTGGGTCTGAAACCCACAACCCTGTCACCAACCGGAAGCTCTAACCGCTGAGCCACCACTACCCCTTACCTTGTGTTATCTTTTTTAACATTTGATTTTTGTACTTAGCATACAGCACTTTAGCCACTTGTTTTTCAATCAAGTCCGACATCAGCCGGAGTTGCCCTTTTGCACGTGTAGCATCTAGCTAGAGAATTCTGTGTGGTTTAGGTGAGGGGCGGTGTCTGTGTAGCCCGTGCAAGAGGCACGGCATCACCACCTGCTCTATTCACGCATGGGCTCACTCGGACACTACCCGGACTTTGTATTGGGGCTGACAGGATACAGTCCGGGTAATGTCAAGTACCACTGATCCAAACCTTTGCATTCACACAGACATCTCCTCCAGGTAATGTCTGGAAAAGTTCTGGGTTACCATGCGTGTCTGCTTTTGGTATGTAAACCCATTTCAGTAATATATCTGTTTTGAGAGTGTATTCCCCCCCCCCCCCCCCCCCCCCCACCCGCCTCTTTGCTGGTAGCATTGTGTGATAGCTGGGGAAGACCTTGGTGGAAATTGAATTGGCATATTGGAAATTGTTGAATTTGGAAGAAAAAGTGGAGAAAAAAAACTCTTAAACTTTAAATAAAAAATGTCAAAAATGCATAAAGCTCTGTTGACTGAAGGATTCGACTTAATCCATGTCCAGAAAAATGCCCTGTTATGTAGTGCTTCAGAGTCCTTCATGAGAGATCAGTGAAAAGGATTATGCGCTTCAATGTCACGCACTTAAACTAAGCAGTTCACACACTATTGTTTCAGCTGTAATATGCTCCTTTGTTGATGTTACATAAAGGTCTCGGGGGGGTGCTGATGTCCCACAGATGACACTTGAAAAGTGCCAGGCCTGAAAAAGCCAGCGAAGACATTTTCCTAAGAACGACCCAGTGTCCCTTTTTTCCATTCATCCTAAACAATAAAGACAAAAAGTATGGAGTTTCGGGCTTGATGCTACGATTCGAATTTTCAAATGAAATTCCCGCTTGTAGCCTCACAAAAATAAAAAGGTCACGCTCTGAGCGAAAACACGCAGTATACAGGAAAAAAAAAGAAAGAAAGACGAGCCCTATCCAAATCCAGGCCTGCGGGGAATATTTAATTATATCTTAATTATAGATGTTCACCAAGAGGCGTTTTATCTGTGCAGTGCCAGGGAGGACCTCCGGAGAGCAGTTTGGTCACAGTTGCACACACGCCCTCACACACAAACACACAAACTCTCTCTCTCACACACACACACACACACACACACACATACATACACAGACACATCCACACGCAGGCAGACGAATGCCTTTGGCATTACAGGACAGTGGACAGTGTCTTTAGCGCCATGCTGTAAAGCTGCACCTGAGTGGCTTCTCCGTCTGCTTGGCCTAAATTAAACACTTCAGTGGAAAAAGATGGAAAGGGCTCAAGCATCAAAGCTGTACTGTTACCGAGCACACACGCAGAGAAAGCTGCTCCACTTTCAGCTCACCGGACACATGATTGATGCAGTCGAAATATCACTGATACAGTCAAGGGCCGACTCCCCAAAGTCTGGCGCCAAAAGGGGCAGAAGTGATACTTTCAGAGTTTACAGGGCAGCAAAACTACAATTAATGAATTCATTTAGGTGTAGGCTGAATGTGTCTTTTTTATACATAGAAGTGCATGATACATTGTTACGTAAACGCTTAGAATATATGTGTTCTTGCCTTGACAAGATGTTGTAAAGGGGTTTTTCTACAATCAACTACTTTAGTTATTTTCTGTAATTTTCCAAGTTGTTTAATGTGTTGCTCAGCTCACCAGTGCATTCCTTCTTTATAAGAATGAACCAAATTGTTGATTTGGTAGATGGCTTCCTCCATATTAAGAGCTCCTATTCAAACAGCAGCCCAATTCAAACTACACACATTAGAAATGGACTCCGGGTCTTTTTTCAGGGAACTGGCCACACCTAGCCATTAACCTGCTTACCGCATGTCATCGTAAGCTGCATGTTATCACACGTTATCAAAAGTAAGAGGTGTCCGATTACTTCTGAGTCTGTGAAAATGGAGGGACTGTGTAACGAATGGCGGTAAGGCTTCAACGATTAATGCAATATTTTTGTTGAAACCTCTTGGACTAAAGCTGCAAGACTAAATAGTCCACACTTCAATCAGATCTTAACTGCTTCATTTCAGGTTCATAGTGGGGGTGTTAATAACTTAATATTATGAACACCGCTGGTTTGAAATGAACTTGGTCCACGACATCACAGATGCCATGTGACAGTGTTTGCCGCATGTGTAAATAAGTGAGCACACCAGAGTGCAAAACGATGATGTTCTAAAGGGCATGATAAAAGGGTACTGGGCGAAGAGTGTTAGCGATTCGGATACTCAGGTAGTGCTTTGCCATCAGCGTCCAGAGTCTGAGAGAGCATAAGGCATCTGTTGGCTGGTACGGTGGAGCTGGGGACCCTGGTGCTTTCCTCTAAACGTGTTGGATGGCAGTAAGAAATTGGTAGAAAAAGGGAAAAATGAAACAAATTTATGTCTAAATATATATATATATATATATATACAGACTGTGTGGAATCTAAATGATGCTTCTCTTTTTTTCTTATTTAGAATTGGCTCCTGCAATAACCTAAAAATTGATTATACTGTCAAATAAACAGCGAGGAGCTAAAAGGAGTAGAGGACTGATGCCTTTGTTATTGTATGTCAAGGGAGATCCATAATGGACCGCTTGAGAAGAGCGAGCGCAAGTACACTTGTTTAACAAGTGGTTATTAAAGAGGTGGGTGGAAAGAGAGGCTCACAGGAACGCTAAGATAACTTCAGAATCCCAGCCTGGTCTCCTCCCTATCGTCCCACTGCAAACTCCACAATTTTGCCAAAGGATAGCACTTTCCATTGGCTCTAATTATAATGGAGGCAGGAATAACAAATGTTCAGAACGAGAAGTTTTCTGCTCAAAGTAGGACAAGCAGTGACACGGTTCCGTCTCAGGTGGGATCGAGGGCTTTATTTTTAAAAACAGGGAACGGGGAAGTTTTTCTCTCCCACCCCCCCCCCCACACACACACACACCTTTTCTTTTTTTTCCCCTCCTACAATGAAACAGGACAAGTCCCACCCTTCTCCTGTCATCCGAACACAATGTCAGAATTCATGGGGCCCTATTCTGAGCAGCCCTCCCTCTCACTGCACGGCGCTAGGCTGCGGACGGGCTGGAACATCACATGGTTCGCTGGTGTGACTGCTGCTTCTGCTAGCGCTCCATGTAGGTCAGTAAGGAGGACAGAGAGAGACGCAGACCTCGTTTCCACTTCGCTCAGCTCGACGGGATTTTCGACTCCGCGCACACAAAAAGTCCCAATGAAAAACAAAATCCTCTTCCCTCCTCAAAAAAGCTCCATATACAAAATCATAAACCTTTCTCCCATGACAGCCGTGGCCCATCTCCAAAGGATTAGCACACATAATAAAATAATCTCATCAAGATAGCTGGAAAAATTTATATTGATGGTTGAGAAGAATAACTCAGATCAAGTTCTCTCCCATAGGGAAGCTGACTTGAAAAGGATAGGGCGCACTTTTGGGAGACACAATGGGGGGGGGGAGAAAATGGGGGGGGGGAAAACATGAATGGCGGAGGATTCCCTCTGAATGCTGCATTTCAGTAATGCTGATATCTTGGATAGGCATGTTTTGAAAGATAAAGTTAAGCCACACTTCTTTTTTTTTAACCAGACCATGAAGACATTAACCCTGAGTGCACTTAGTCAATGATGACAGCGCACAAGCTTAGAAAGAACGAGTCCATTCCATCAGGGGAAAATGGGAAGGTTTCTGTAAAATTGAAAGTTCACCAATTAATTCAATAATTTTCACAATGCAAGCAATTACCTTGAGAGCGAGGGACTTCTCACTGCAGGGGCTTATGGGTAGAGAATGAAGGCTGCTGGCAGGACTGGTCTCAGTGCTCTGAAAGGGAGAGAAAAAACAGCTAAGAAGGCACAAATCTCAAAGTTTTAATCCAGCCAAAATTGATTTTTTTTCCCCCCCTTTAGAATTAACAGCAAGACCGTTCGCTTTCAAAACGAGGTTTTTAGACTTTAAAAGACCCGAGAGCCCAATCTTGTGACAATGTTACGGCATACCTATATAAACCATTACGAGATACTGGGCCGCAAATGCTAGGAAGGGCTTTGCCCTCATTAAGATTAAGAAGTGAGGATGTAACTGAAAACTATGAATACGTTATTCAGAATGACCAAGCAGTGACCTGGTCATACAGTCGTATAGATGAAAGAAATACTAATAAAGACGCCTTTTTCTGTCTCAGTTTTCCATCAGTAGGAAACATATTGCAGTTTCCTTGTGGTTTGAACCCATTTCACTCCAGACATGACCTTGAGATTCACTCCACTTGCCCATTAAACTCCACTTACTCCTCATGCATGTGTGTGTGTGTGTCGGAGGAATGGTCCAAATAGCTCTCTGTCTAACAGCCTTTCCTGTGATTCTACCTGATCTACACTCACCAAGTAATTTATTAGAAAGACCTTTTTGCCCTCCCATTCATGCAATTATCTAATCAGCCAGTTGTGTGGAATTGCAGTGGCGAAATAAAAAGAGGTCAGCAAAGAATGGCCAGATTGGTTGGCTTTGGTAACTCTCTGAACAACTGTAGGCACTGTGACAGAGGCATCTCAGCTGGCCATGTCAGGTTCCACTTCAGTCAGCCAAGAACAAAAAGCTGAGGCTGCAGTGAACAGCTGAAGACTGGAAAAATGTACCCTGGTCTTGTGGATCTTGATTTCCACTGATTCATACAAATTGAAACATGAGAATTTGGCTGATGGAGGTCGTGTACTGGTGAAGGGAAAGGGATTCTTAGTAGACTATGGGCCAGTTAATGCCAATGAATCATTGCTCGAATGCCACAGCCTATTTGAGTATTGTTGCTGACCATGTGCATCCCTTTATGGACATATTTCCTAATTGTGGCTACTTCTAATGGCTACTGCTAATGGCTACTTTCAGTATAATAATTCAACACAGCAGCAACAGTCATTTCTACTAAAACTGGTTTCATGTACATGGCGATGAGTTTAGTGTTCTTCAGTGGCCTTTCCAGACACCGGATCTGAATCCAATAGAGAAGCTTTGGGATGTGGAAGAAGGGGGAGTCAGAGCATAAAAGTGGTCACGTCAACATGAACCAGAATCTCAAAGGAATGTTTCCAATAACTTGTGAAATTCATGCCATTAAAAAATAAAGTTGTTCTGAGAATAAAGGGTGATTCTATCAAGTACTGGTACAGTGTTCCTAATAAACTGTGTTTTTCTATACAAACTGACATTATTAAATTCTTAGAATATTAGAATATGATATATTCATTCCCAAAGGTTAATTATTGACTGTAATACAGGGACACTAATATAAAAAAATAGTATATAAAACATTGAAAATATTAATGAATGAACTTGAATGTTCATCTGAGATCATGGGCAATATGATAATATTTTATCATATTGTGATACATTTTGTGTGATACACAATATGCTTTTCTAAGCATATCGAGGATTTCATCAGAGTTTAATGAACACTGATCAACTGCAGGTTTCACTACTAACAGTGTAATTAGACTGGTTTAATTTGATGAAGAGCAGCAGATGCTGACTATAAATCACAGAGTATCTGAATAGTAGTTTTTAAGAATCTGTTGCTACTGATGTATTTAGTCTGTGATTATATGTATTATGATAAATATTGTGTATTGTGAAAAATGTCTTTAAATATTGTGAAATAGTATTTTTACCATATTGCCCAGCCCTAGATCATATAATTTTTCAATGCTTGTGAATTATGAATACTTATATTTGAGTCAAATATGAATACTGACACAGTTTGCGTAAGTCCTAAACAGATACTGATGCAGATATACAGATAGTGGCACTGCATTGCACCCCTAGTGACAACAAAACATAAAGCTGTGGGTCTGAAAGGACTAGGCGCTGATAATTTCTCAGACATTTCTTTCTGAGAAACTGTAAGAGTCGAAAAAACATGATTTGCAAATCAAACTTTTTTCTCAGAACAATGAACTGACCACCGCAGGGGCATCATTAAATGTGTTTGGAATTACTTGAATGGTGATTTACTTGTGGTAGGAAGCCAGAGCCCCCTCTCTATGAAGTAGAGTCAGAAATGAGAGTTAAAAGGGGGGAGGTGGTGGTGGGTAGCGCAGACGTGAACAAGGTAGAGATTAGGTATTTATAGACCGTTAAATTGGGAGGAGGGGCTTCAGGCATGTTATTTCATCATCACTTTGATTGGAAATGAACTGTAAGTGTTTTTTGACTTCTGCACCACATATTAAAAATAGGAAAAAGGTTGCACCCACACCTGCTTTGGCCAAGGTGGAACTATTTAGTAACTTCTGCTTGTATGTAAGAGACCCGATCCAGTTTTTGTTGTGAGAAAAAGAGCAAAAAACACACTGCGTCGTCTGAAGCTGAAAGCAAGGAAAGTTCAGATTTAGACCTTTCTTTTTGGAACCATTCTAGGGCAACAGCTTCAGCTGTAACTTGTCAGTTGGACTGCTTGTTGTTTTGATAGTGGGTTGTGTCCCTACTATTTTCTGCAACAAACAGGGATGTAATGACTTAATGGAAGTCAAAGGTGCACAAAAGTTATTTTCTCGAGAAGCACAGTGGGATGCTTTTTTGAACGGTACATTGTAACAATAGCAAGAAGCTAACACAGACTTTAAATAGCATGATAAGTTCTCTATGCTCTATGTCAGTTCAGCCCTAATAACCATGACCTGGCTATCAATACAGGAGACACTGTTTAAGTCAACTGAAAGCCCTGAATGGTGAATAAGTGACTAGATATTGAGCTGGTTGATCTTCTGATTATTCGAAGGCTTCACAGACATAGACACAAAGTCATGACAGAATATAACAGAAGGAACTGAGAGGAAAATCAGCCTGGTTATCTGCTATTATCACATAAAGAAGATGCGATTGTTGAACAAAAAGCAAGTCTGTGCATGGTTGGTGTGTTGGCGTGTTGTGTGTCGTGCGTTGGCTTTTATGTTGTTTAATCAGATGACAGCAACAGAGGCGTTTACACTTAAAGTAAACTGCTGATAGTGGGTTCTTTCAAGCTACTCTCTAAGAGCATTCTAAAATACCAGTCGGGGCCCAAATGTGTCAGCTTTGATCAATGTGTGTCCTATCCTTAATTCCTAAGGACAAAAGAAAAAGGATCTCTTTGGTGAACCACAGAAACAAACAGGGTAATGGAAAAGGCATCAAATCAAAATGCTGAGCGAACTCATGGGGATTAATGCAACGTTAGATTCAAATTGAGCACTCAGTGACAAAACAACAGAGGCAGAAATGACCTCTAAAATGGGTGATGGAGAGGTATCCTTAAGTTACATGTAAAAGTTTTCTTGGAATTCATATTCTTGTAAATAATAAAAACGGGTTATCTGGATCAAAAGTCTTCTGCTAAAACTGTCGAATATTGGCATTTTCCTCATTGGATTGAAGGTTTGAGATAATATGTACTCCTGGTTTGGAATGAACTTGGCCCATTATGTCAGCAGTGACACTGACATAGTGGGGGCGTCTACCTAGCTGGTCCACCTTGTAGATGTAAAGTCAGAAGACAGATACTCATCTGCAGTTTGTGTTGGTCATCAGTGGTCACAGAACGCTGCACACAGGACGCTTTTGTCTGGATATTCTGGTGGGTGGACTGTTTTTAGTCCGTGAGTAACACTGAGGTGTTTAAGCACTCCAGCAGCACTGCTGTGATCCACTTGTACCAGTGCAACACACACTGACATGCCACCACCATTTCAGTGTCACTGCAGTGCTGAGAATGACCCACCACCCAAATAATACCTGCTGTGTGGTCGTCCATATATATATATATATATATATATATACAGTGAGTCCAAGAAGTATTTGATCCCTTGCTGATTTTCTTTGTTTGCCCACTAATAAAGACACTATCCTTCTGCACTTTTAATGGTAGATATATTCTAACATGGAGAGACAGAATATCAAGACAAAAATCCAGAATATAATTTTAAAGAATATATTTTAATTAATTTGTATTTCAATGAGGAAAATAAGTATTTGATCCCTCTTGCCAAACACACTCAATACTTAGTGGCAAAGCCTTTGTTTGCAAGCACAGCGGTGAGACGTTTGTTGTAGTTAACCACAAGTTTAGCACACACACCAGGGGGAATTTTGGCCCACTCTTCTTTGCAGATCCTCTCTAAATCATGAAGGTTGGTGGGCTGTCGCTTGGCAACTCTGACCTTCAGCTCCCTCCATAGATTTTCGATCGGATTGAGGTCTGGCGACTGGCTGGGCCACTCCATGACCTTAATGTGATTTTTCTTGAGCCAATCCTTTGTTGCCTTTGCTGTATGTTTAGGGTCGTTATCATGTTGGAAGACCCAACCACGGCCCATTTTCAGATCCCTGGCAGAGGGGAGGAGGTTGTCCCTCAGGATTGTGCGGTACATGGCTCCATCCATCTTCCCAGTGATGCGGTGAAGTAGCCCTGTACCCTTGGCAGAGAAACACCCCCAAAACATTATGCTTCCACCTCCATGCTTGACGGTGGGCACAGTGTTCTTGGGGTCATAGGCAGCATTTTTCTTCCTCCACACATGGCGGGTGGAGTTGAGGCCAAAAAGTTCAATTTTGGTCTCGTCTGACCACAAAACCTTCTCCCAATAACTTGGTTCATCTTTCAAATGATCATTGGCATACTTGAGGCGCGCCTCCACATGTGCTCTCTTCAGCAGGGGTACCTTTCGGGCACTGCAGGATGTGAATCCATTGTTGCGCAAAGTGTTGCCAATTGTTTCCTTGCAAACTGTGGTCCCAGCTGCCTTCAGGTCATTTGCTAACTCCTGCCGAGTGGTTGCAGGACGATTTCTGACTGTTCTCAGCATCATTGCCACCCCACGAGGCGAAATCTTCTTTGGAGCACCGGGCCGAGGTCTGTTGATTGTCATGTTATACTCTTTAAACTTTCTGATAATTGCACCAATAGTTGTTACTTTCACATCCAACACCTTACTAATCTTTTTGTAGCCCATTCCAGCTTTGTGAAGGTCAACAATTCTGACTCTGAGGTCCTGTGACAGCTCTTTGGTTTTACCCATGTTGGAGACTTGAAATCTGTGTGATCTGTCTGATTCTGTGGACAGGTGTTTTTCACACAAGTGATTAGTGAGAACAGGTGGCTTCAGGTCAGGTAACAAGTTGATTGGGAGTGTCTAACTGGTCTGTAAAAGCCAGAACTGCTAATGAATACTAAGGGATCAAATACTTATTTCACTCCATGAAATACAAATCAATTAATATATATTCCTTAGATTTATTTTCTGGATTTTCTTTTTAATATTCTGTCTCTCCATGTAAGAATACATCTACCATTAAAAGTATAGAATGATCATGTCTTTATTAGTGGGCCAACGAAGAAAATCAGCAAGGGATCAAATACTTCTTGGACTCACTGTATATATATATATATATATATATATATATATATATATATATATATATATATATATATCAACTGCAAAAACAGCCAGTTTTGAGTTTACTGTTTCCCTGTCTAGGTATTGTAAAATTCTCACTTTTACAATTTCACATGCTACTGTGGCTATAACCAAGATTAGACTTAAGGGTATGGCTAGGTTATGTTTAAGTTTAGGTTGAGGTGCAGGTTCGGGTAATAAAATTTTACTGGTTGCTGTCGACCATTCGTTGTTCAAACTGTTAGATTTCTGCATGTCTGCGTTGCATGAGCAACAATGCACAATGGTCGACCTATTTTCATAAACATCTGCATGATTAGTACAAATTTTTTTATGGTTTTTAGTCACATATGTACAAATTTCCTTTGATACCAGGGTATTTGCAATCAGCCTACCACAGTTCAGCCCCACACATTCACACTGCAGTTCTCAGGGGTATTACAGCTTTGAATATTTTTTAAATGAGGAACAATACGGGGCAGCCAATCAGAACAAAGCTCATTTTTTTAAATCTTACATCCCATATTAATGCTGCAGTAACAGAAACCGCCTGTTTAATTCTAATGAAAGGTGACAGAAAGGTTGGAAAATGTGTAAAAATTGTGTAAAAAAAAAAAAATACATTTTCACTGTTTTTGAATCATAAAGCTGAACTAACGTTAATGGAAAGTACAGAATACAAGAAAAATGCTATCTATGGGCCTTTTAAGTCATAAAGAACTTATTTTCAATGTAACAAAGCCAACCACTACAATACATTTAAAGAAATCTGGGCTGCGGTGCCAAGTGAGGACGCAAATACATTCCAAAGTGTGAAGAAAAGGGCTGAAAAAGAAGGAGAGATAAATGATTTAAGTTTAGGCTGATTTTTTTAGAGCACTACAAGTTAAATCCCTAACAGTATTTCCAGTCACACACAGGCCTTATGTTTTACTATTTCATATTCAGTCGGATCGTAATTGTGATTGTTTTTAATTGGCATACCTTTGCGTCGTCCCAAATAAATTGCATCACATGAAGCATGAGGAAAAAAACAGGTGGAATAAAAACAAAAAGACACAACATGAAGAAGAGTATTAATCTGAGCTCAGTATCACTCTGGGTCATGCAAACAAAAACAGTAGAAAGGCACAAGTCATTGTGATGCTTGTTGGTGAACAGTTTACATATGGAGATGGAAGATGGCAGATTTGCAAGTTAATGAGAGGACAGAGTCGGCGAGGAGGGCAAACAATTTCCTCTTTAATATTCATGTTCTTCTGTTGTGTACTCTTCCCTGGACCTTCTCCGCGGTCCGTAATTGTTATTTCAGCTTTTATGGCTTACGAAAATAGATTTCATGTAGCTAATGTTTAGAGGAATGTGAAGAAGCAGTGTGCAAGGTGTGGTGGGTCTTTTGGTTAACAGCCATAGTCAATAAGAAATCTAAATGCAGTTTCACTCGGCAGAAAGAAAAGGGACTTCCACTGAAAACAAATGAGCTTGTGTTCACAGCCTTCACTTTGGGTTTTAGTCAAAACTTCCTAAGCATTTGAGCAATGGTGAGTTCTAAAGCGCACTGTCGCTGAACCAAAAACCCCTCAGCTATGCACTGTTGCGATGGTGCATTAACTAAAGGATTGTGACTTTCTTATTCAGCTTGAGTCTCTCCCGTTGGAAACAGCACCCCAACTCTGGCCTAATCAATGAGGCTTGAAGCTGGCACGCAAGATAAAGATGATGTAGCTGTGCTAATGCACCTGTGATGACGGAGAGAGGGGCAAGTGGTCCATGAATCAGCTTCTGGACTGGAACCTTACCTCCTGCAGCATCCTGCGCAGTCGTAGCAGCAGAGTCTTCACCGCCGTGCAGTCCTGCTGCATCAGCCTGAATGGGAGAGCCTCCAACCCAGCCAGGGGCTCATCGTCCCGGGACAAACATAAAGACACTGGCCGTGGCTCCCTGAAAGAAAGAGACAAGAAAAACATGCAGAAGACGGTTAGGGGCATGCTGTGGGGTGAAGGTCTGGGTAGCAGCTACTCATCAATGTTTTCTGAAGATGACTACTATGTTGCGACACCTGGGGTATATTAGTGTTTTTGCCCTGTGCTCTTTCTCCTGTTCACCCTAGAATCAACGATTGGGGTACTGTCAATGGGCGCAGTAGGGGGCGCCGCACCTATTTAAAGGGCAGAGATGAATGCAGAGGAGCGCCAATCTGCCTCTCACCAACCAGACCAAACACTCGGAAGACCCGTTTGTCTAGAGATAGCCTGTTTGTGTAAGCTTGCTTAAAGAAATTTAATAATTCTCTGGGGTATTACATTTCTCTGGGGTAAAAGTATGGGGTCAGTGCCCTATTTTCCCTTGTATATTGTTTTTCTCCTGTTTTATGACAGCGAGGTAGGTTGAGTACTATATTTTGTTTTGCTGGGGTTACACTATACAATTCTTACCCCGATTTCACCCCTGATTCTCAGTCTGGCTGAGTCTGTCCTGGTTGACTCTACTGCAGATGTTTTGTTTGATAGTTGGAAAGAGAATCGAGTAGTGGGTGAGGGGTGCAGATTTTAACTTGATGGCCTATTATAGATGAGTTGAAGATGGTCACCCAAGACTCAACTATTGTTCAACTGAATATGTATTAAATCCAACTAAACTCTAAATGACTGTCCATTGAATTTTACCCTAATCCTAACCTTACCCTTGAATCAACCCTAAATTCCCACCTGAAGTTAAATTTAACTCTTGGTTAGGGTCATGATTAGGTGTGAAGTTACATTCAATAAACAATAGTTTATTTTCAACTTAGAGTTTGGCTGAATTTAATAGATATTTAGTTGAATGTTAGCTGAATGTCAGATGAGCATCTACAAGCTATCTACAATGAACCATCCAGGTAAAGTGTTACATTCAACCCAACTGAGAACATAATCTAGTCCTGTATGCTGATCAGACTCAATCTGATTGGGTCCCATCAATTGCCCTTGAAAACTGAAAAGTACGGAGAGTGCACTTATTGGGTTATTGAGCAATTTCTTATTTTAATTCTACATTCCACCTTAATGATGATGTGTTGGCTACATTTAGGCGCTAGTACATATGGTATACTGCAGCACCATTTAAGGTGGAACAGGAGTTTGTATAAGAGGCCAACATCTGCCTTGTACTTACAGTGGCTTCCGATTTGTGCTACCTTACTCTAAACTTACTCAAAACTGTTTTTCACACCAGCGTATCCTAGGTATGCATGTTTTGTGGCTTATTCAGTTCAGTTCAGCTGCAGGATAAAGTCGTATACAATCCCTAGTCACCTTTATTATTCGGGAAGTGTGAGATCCCAGTATTTTTATAATTTGCTGCACCTTAGAAATTGTGTAGTGTATCACTAGTAAGCCAACAAATGCACATGAATCAATTCCTCAGTTTTTATTACATATGTCTTTTAAGTCATTCTGAAAAGATATCTTCAAGAAACAATCAAGCAAAAATAAATAAATACTATAACTATATTCATCCTGCTGTCTTGGTCTGGCGGTGGGGTTGACGTTGGCCAACTTTTTTATGACTTATTTAACCCCTTCTAAGGATGTAACACTTACTACTTATACAATTACTATTAATTAAAACAGAGGCTGTAACTACTGATTATATTAGTATTCTATTGATTAATCTGATCTATCAAAAATCAGAAGCATAATAATACATCTGAACCATTACTTAACTGTGTATCAATAATGCAACATAATAGGAAAAAATATATATTGAAAAAGACGGCCTACTCTACGAGAGACCAGGGTGAGAATTTGACAAATAACAAGTGGCATTTTAATCAGCATTTAACTGCGTAATCATGATGGCGCTATTAACATCAATAAAACACACAGCATGTTATATTTAACACTGAGTGTTAATTCAATACTGGCAAATCTGCTGTGTATATTTGCCTTTCACACAACAACATTCCAAACCATGAAAAACCTGCGAAGACCTGCTCTTATTGCTTCATCCTGAAGGACACATTAAAGCTTTTCAAGAGAGCAAACCAAAAACTACAGTTCTATTAAATCCACCAAAAGATATAATTAAAACATGATTCACTTCCACTCTAACCCTCTCTCACCTCCAGATACATTTGCAAATCTATGCGTAAGTGCATGGAAATGTGATCTAAATGGAATTGAAGAGCGCCTCTCAAGTGAGGAACTTGAGAAAGAAAAGTTTTGCTCCTAATCAAATCTACCACTGACGTGTGTAATAATATGGCTAATTGTGCTTTGTATCAAAAGTTCACCAGAGTTTTTATGGAGTAAAATACTATAAAGTGGTTCCGCTACAGCATCGTTCACCAGAACCCTTTGTAGCACCTTTATTGTTAAGAGTGCATCTACTGAGGGGAAACTTCAAATATTTCCAAAGAAAAATAGAGGACCATAGGGACCTTATTTGAGCTGTCTCTTCACTCTCTTTTATAACAACCAGGGCGATCATCCATGCTTTCACGTCGGTGATTACCTCCGCTGATACCATGTAGTCGCGTGGCCAGATAAAAATCTCTGTGAGTGTCTCTCATGAAGCAAAATGAGATTGCATTAATTACAGTTGAAATCCTTCAAAGTCAGGCCCTTTTGTACCTACAGATAGGATTTAATTGAAGCACTTTAACTCTAATTAAATATTCAGGAAGATCAGGAGGAACGTTCGGATCAGGCCATCCTAACAGATTTTAGTCACCTAATTTTGAGTCAGTTTTGGTTTTAATTAATAAACATGGACTCGAGATTTTAGGACACGTCTTCATTAAAAGACCACAGTTTATCGCACAAACTCGTAATACTGAATATTGAATTTGGTGTATATTAAAAAAAATATTTATCTCCTTCCACGTTATTAACTTAGAAGCAATGGTTCTGCATTTGTGCCTTTGCTGGTCAGTTACTGAAGAAAGTATCAAAGAACATTCATACAGTAAGTATACTGTAGTGCTAAAGAGCCTCAGGCTAAAGTCTCTTTTGGCTTTTTTTTTTTTTTTTTTTTTTTTTTTACAGTTGTGGTTGCAACAGATAACACCACTACCTGCCAGTGAGCTACCACACCATGTGGGAGACTGGGGTTCGATTCCCTGTCTGGGTGACTATGCTGTGCTACACCAGTAGAGTCCTTGGGCAAGACTAGTAACACTACGTTGGCCCTCCTCTGTAACACAAGTAATCTTGTAAGTCGCTCTGGATAAGGGAGTCAGCTAAATACCACAAATGTAATGGCAATACTGAGCTTTCAAATGTTTTCTTTGTACTGCAGAATGGGTGTCCAATGAGACATTCAACCCCAAGAATGCTCTGCCAACTGTTAAGAACTGTGCCGGTAGCTCTGGGGCTGTTTTGCTAGTAAAAATAGATCAGATAATGATGAAGGAGGATTACCTCAGAAATCATCAGCATAACTTCAAACCAGTGCTCAAAGTGGGCCGGTACTAACCGGTACCAAAGTCATTATAGGCAAGTGGCCATCTTTGCAACACCGTCAGGCTGTCATTTCCACTCACACAATACCCTGCTCATATTTCTAGCAACTGGGAGAAACTTAAGGTCAAATTACAATTTCAAAAACATTTTTTAAATCACTGTTAAAATTGGACAAAAAAGAAAGAATAGTTTACAGCAATTGGCTCAGTATTGCACAAAACAAATGTGATTAGTCGGCTAGTTCTGGTTACCACGCTTGCCCAGATCTCTACACCCGGACAGCCTTTCCCCACTAGAACATCAACTCTCCTCCCTTGCGCATAACTAGCGAGCTGATTTGCTCTTCTTGTTGAAAGGCGGGACTTTATCTGTAAACAGATGACATGTTGAGCGTTACAAGCACTGTCATTCATATTTCAACCAGTGGCCGGTCTTCTCATTTACAGCATGTCTGCCAACAGGACACTGACCCCAAACACACATCAGAGGTGGTTGTGGAATGGATAAAGCAGGCTAACATTAAGTGTTTGGAATGGCTTTCCCAAAGTCCCGACCTCAACCCTATCAAAACTTTGCTCACTGTGCTTTAACGTTAAGTCCATGCCAGGAAACAAATGTAAACTCTACCAGTTCTGCCAAGAATAGTCGTCAAATATCCAACCAAATTCGATCATGGTACAACTTGCTAAGGGACATTCAACCAAATATTAAGTGTGCTGTACATATAATTTTGTCAAGGGGGTGGGATATATTAGACAGTAGGTAAACAGTCCTTTCTTAAAGGTTATGTGTTAAAAGCAAAAAAATGGGCCAAGCATAAGAATCTGAGACGATCTCACAAGGGTCAAATTGTGATGGCTAGATGGCTGGGTCAGAGCATCTCCAAAACAGCAGGCAGGTCTTGTGTGGTTTTTTGTGCATACCAAAAAAACCCAACTGGTGAAGCGGCGTCTTGGTCAGGGCCACCTAAGGCTCAATGATACAATCCATGGAGGCCCTACCTCACAGCTTACAGGACTACAGGATCTGCTGCTAACGTCTTGGTGCCAGATACCACAGGAAGCCTTCAAGAGGTCTTGCAGAGTCAAAGTCTCGAATGGTTAGCAAAATCTCTTGCGGCGGCATGAGGGGGACTAAATTGTACAGCCGTTACAGTTTCTGCCTGCATCTTTTAAGGCGGAACAGAAAATCTGAGCAAGATGCTTCTGAACAGTTTTCATCCAGGTTCGGAAATGTATGTGGCCTAATAAACAAAGCGTCAAGCAAGCCATTCAATCAGGAAAGCACAAAAGCAAATCAACCTTGTTAAAGCCAGGATGCCAAACGGTGTTGTAAACAACAATGGAACTGCTTGCTAGCATCGTTGACAGCTTCATGTTTCCACAAGGACATTTTTATGCTTGGACGTTCTGTGCTTTATGTGCTTCCTGCTTAACGCTACTTGTCAAATGTCAAAGTCATGCTTTAATGGCAGATCTTGCAAAGTAGGCTCTCATTAGACTTTTTTTTCGAAGAGACAGAACAGATAATGTATAAAATTATGGGTTTCGGAGCAGCAGGAGAGAAAGTACACTGTGAATAAAGAAGAAAGAAATGAACTGTGTCGCTTTCCATTCACATAAAACCATAAACATTTCCTGAGAAATCTAAACGTCCGGTTGTGACAAATTTTATTCTTGGCCACTTATAAACTCTGCAGACGATTTCCTCTCACATGGGCATGCCTGAGGCAGTCAGCACAGTTCCCAGACAAAACCAAAACCCAATCTAAACACTCTCAGGCAGTGTCCGCATTAAATATTGAACACTAAGAACTGACCCTGTGTTAAATGCCTTCTCCTCAGCTCAACACCTCTGTCAATGTAATCGCTGTGTCTGGACGAGGGTCATTATTTACATTGTTGCTTAGAGGCGGCTTTTACTCAGTAATTACCCAGATTCAAACCACTGACCACAATTTTCTCTTATTTTCTATTTTAAAAAGGTCATCTGAAGAGAAGAGCCTGGCCCCAAAGAGTTTTCTTTTTCCTCCTATATATTAAAGAAAAGTAGGCCACAGCACGGCCAGCATGACTGTGTTGGTGAACTTTCTTTTTTGGATTAAAACAAAACTGTTAAACACTATGTAACAGTAATATGTGACCTAATCGTTTTAGACCGTCTAGACTGAGCTGCCAGTTTATTAGTTACACCAGCTGTGGATCCTTACTAACATTATTATTTAATCATGTACGCAAATTTTGACATCTGTATGTTTTTTTCACCCCAAATCTGTCTGTCTGTATGTACACCATTCCATATATACAGTACATGCATCTAGTAAAAGTACAGTCGATTTTATTTTGTATTTTTATACAGTTCTCCCTCAAAACCGGTCACTACTGAAACCTTAGTAATACCCTATCATACTACGGATTCAATTAACCTATTATGTTTCTGTTTCCATTTACATCCCACCTCTAATTTTCAAGAAGGTTTTTACTGGTAAATTTATTCAAATTAACCTTTTTAATGATTTCAAAGTTTGATTTATTCAGATTTCATTTATTTAAACCCACTAATTTATTTATTTTTCAGATTTATAAGATTCATCAAAATCTTTCACATAAATTTCGCATACATTAAACCAATTACTCTCATATATGTCATTTGCGAATTCAGTATACTATGCCTGTTGGTAGTGACGGCCCAGTCTCTGCTGTGACCACAGTAATTTGTTTAGGAGATTGTGTCATACATATTACATGATCAATTTAATTATTAAAGACATCCATACTCATTTGTTTGAAAGGACAAACAATACTTTGTCACTGATATAAAGGACTGCTTAGTCATGCAGTGTATTGTAGATGAGAAATTGTTCCAAATTATGACTAATAATAAGTGATTGCAGCTTATAGGGCCCATATTTTATATTTTGACACCCTGGTGCAGGTATATAATAACCACCAGGTACAAATTGCACCTTTAAGACTGATTTACACTGATCAACCATAGCATTAAAATCACTGACAGGTGACGTGAATAACACTGATTATCTGATTCCAGTGGCACCTGTCAAGGGATGGGATATTTTAGGCAGCAAGAACAGTCAGTACTTGAAGTTGATGTGTTGGAAGCAGGGGAAACGGGCAAGTGTAAGGTCAATGGGACAGCAATTTTTCGAAATAAAATATTACTAAAACATGCATTTCACAAGCCAACATTTGGGGGAGGGGGGAGGGTAATGCTTGTGATAGTCACTTTCCTATAATGGAAAACCTGTTGTACGTGATTCTTTAAAGAACCTTTTAAAATATGCTTCTACCAAAGTAAAAAAGGGTTCTATTGTTGTTACATGTCAAAGAACTGATCAAAACACTGCTGCCCCTTTTCAGGACTATATAGAACCGTGTATGCCATCAGTGTACCTTCCGTACAGAAGCACTGCACAGGTTTACAACTGCCAACTGTAGCCCATCTGTTGCAGTGCAATTTATTAGATATTCCTGTGGCCCATCAATCAACTGAACGAAACTATTACCCACTGCTGACTAGATCTCATCTGAGTGCTGGACCAAAATGTGACACTGCATTTTGGAGCATTGTGGAGTCTTCTGTTTAATATTACCGGATCGGATGTAAAGGCATTTTTATACACCAAAGCATTCCAACATGCCACTCCTGTGTATCCTTAAAAGAATAACCAAGTAATGTGTGGTCAGTGGGGTTCCTCTGGTCCTTTTCCACTGATGGACAGGGTAAAAGGTAGCTGTACAGCAGCACAAGAGCTACAGTCGGCGCCTATATATATTTACAAATCCCATATTACAAAGTATTTATTTTCCTTAATCAGTCTCTTAACCACTCTTTCTGGAACCTTCACACAGCACCGTGCCTAAATGCAGTTTAAAATAGGACCTCCCCCCTGCCTCTGATCGCATTTAAAAGTAGTAGAAGTAGTAGAAGCCATTAGCATCTGCCGAGATCCAAAAGTCCCCTATAATATCCCATTACGGTATCATTATAACCATCATAGTCTCCTCCAGGTCTTTCTGAGATCACGGCATTGCTTTGCTATGCGAATACTAATAATGTCATCCAGTTAGGGCCTTTTTACGAATGCAAGCTTCTCTGCTTAGGTGGTTGATGGGCCCCCCTGTGCTCTCACCTGGAAGCCTTGTGTTACGAGAGGGCGTAAAGAGCCAGCGTCCCTGTGCTCTCAACTGGCATCTGTCAGCTGTAATGGACTCTCCCAGCTGGGCTACTCTATAGTGTTCAAGTTATTAGTGCAGTATTCCCATCAGGGCTTTACCATCACCATTAGCATCATGCATTTGATTCTAATTACACATTAATTTCACGCTAGAAGAATGGTGTTGCACACGTGCACCGAGCACCCTTTCAAGCTGTTCAACATTAATTTCATATCATTAAGGTTTGACCTTTACACATAGTTCGGAAAGCATGGACACAAGCACCATGATCTTCAACACAGCACATGCTATTAATATTGAAATTTCCACCCAAGCCATAGGCTACCAATGCTCATCAACATACTGAATCAACAACGGTGCATTCAAGCCAACTGAATAGCAGCAAAGAAGAGCAGAAATACGTTTGTAGAATAGTTATATTATGGAGGGTAACAAAGAACCTTTTGCATGATTTAATGCAAAAATCACACTAAAGTATCTGTTTATCTGAGTAGTAAGTGCATATTTGCCCTGAAAATTACTTATATTTAATTTGTTTAACCATTTTCAAACCTCTCCTTGAGAAGAGCCAGTGGGTTAGACACAGTCTGCAGTTACCTGGCAAATAAATGCTTCATTAGGGCTGTTTTCACATCTAGTATGTTTGCTAAATCCTCAGAGTTCAGATTTTGAAACACTGTATCACTTTCAGTTGGTTCAGTTGGTTTCACACTACAACTGCTAAGGTAATTCACCACCAAATTGGTGCTCTTTTATTGGCCAGAAATTTGACATGGATACCAGTGCTCTGTTGCATTCCTATTTTTTATTTAAACGTTCAATAGCATATCTATCTCATATCAATAAACTCTAGATCTATCCCCTACATACAGTATATCCTTGATATGTCCCTGAATGCATTACCCATCAATTGTGCTGCAAGAAAGCCGAGACTCTTCACATCTACGTTTCACAAACCTTACTTCGTCATAATCAAAAGAGGCAGATTAAAGGGACAGTACAGCGCTATCATGCACTGAAGAAATCGTGCTCTGAAGTAGAATTCCTTTATGTGGTGTAGACCACCACCAAAATGCATTCCCACCACCAGGAAACTGAACTACAGTTGCTTGGAAGCAGACCAAGAGCATCAGTTTGTCAGTGAATCCAGGTACAGAGTGATCACACCTGTAGAAATGATGTTTGGTCTGCAGCAAACAGAGTTAAATCAGCTGTGTTGTTGGTGAATTTGAAGTTTATGCTAAGCTGGGGGCAACAAAGAAAAACCTGGATCCAAACCTTTGTACCTCAAACAAACAGAAAAGAAACGGCATGGCCAGCTTAAGCCAGGTGCTGGTGACCAGTATAGGGTATGTTTTTGTTTGAGTCTGATAGTTTAGCTGGCCTACAAGCATGATCAACCTGACCAAGCTGGTCGACTTGTTTGACCAGCAAGACTGAGGTGGCTGACCATCATAACCAAAATCAAATGCAACATATACTATGCTGGTCAAGAGCTGCCTATCCAGCTTTTTAATGTTTTCACCTGGATGATCAGCTCTTCAACTACCCTGACCATCACAGACCATCTGAAACCAGCCCCCAGCAATAGGGCATTTACTATATTTTTGCATTTACTGTAATGTTTTATAAGCAAAAGCAGACATATGGTTTGAGATATGTGGTTATGAACAGTTTAAGCAGCTTTGGTGCCTATGACCTAATGAAGCAATTTGATTCAGTGAGTCAAAAAATGCAAATCTAAAAAAATAAGCCATAAAAATCTCCAACGTGTCAAATACTTATTCTCTTGTACTGATTGCAAGGTGTATCAGCTGAAGAGTATTCTACGTTGGAGTAGAGCATTATATGTCTAAAGAAAACGGGAGGAGGACTGAAAAAAATAAAAAAATGGCAAGGACAGAATCCCAAATGTGTCCATACTTAGTTAGTATGGTCGTAAGCTGTCGCAAGCACATTTGGTGGCTGCAGATAACCGGGTGAGTAGGAGGTGCTTCAGAAAAAAGAAACGAAGTGCTATAGGGAGAAAATGTGAGGCATGACAAAAAAAAAATGGAAAAACTAATGGCTGAACATAGATGGTAGGAAGAGAAGATGAAAGAAGAAGGACAGTGTGAGCAGGAAAGACAAGAACTATGAACTTCAGGAGAGAACATTGTACTAACCAAAACAAAACACACACACACACACACACAAGACGAAACATTAGTCTCAAGATTTTAAGCAAGATCAGTGAATTTCTTTTGTTTCGTAACCTAAAAAAGGAAAAGGAGCACCATGCTAATGTTTGAGCACCCCTAGAGATCTGAGCTCTCAGCTAACCTTTACCAAAATTTCAGACTGTAATTAGCTGGTGTGTTCACAGTCATTGTTAAGAAAAAGGCCAGGTGATCCAATTTCAAAGCTTTATAAATCAAACCTTGTCCCAACAATCAGCACCATAGGCTCCTCTAAGCCTCACGCCTTCTCTAGAGCTCTTACTCCTCTTCTAAGTCTCATTGTTCCTCTAAGGCTCTAATTTCCTCTAAGGCTCACTCTGGAAATTACATCTTACATCATTTAAAGCTATAAAATGGAAGCAAAGTGTTTTCGGGTAGTTGTTTCCTTAGTTTGTAATGTATGTATTTCAGAAATGGAATTATCAGGAATTATGGAGGCCAAGCTGAGGTTTAGATGAGGTTTAGATGACCAAGAAAACTTTCAGAGAACTGCTAGAAGGATTGATAGAAAGGCAAATCAGAAACTCCCTGCTTGTCTGTAAAAGACTTTCAGGAAGATTTAGACTCTGGAGTGGTGCTGCACTATTCTACTGTGCAACGACACTCACAGAAATATAACCTTCAGAAAACGGTCAATAGAGGACAACCTGTCCTGTGTCCTCGCCACAAAATGTAGCATCAGAAGTTTTCAAAAGGAATATCTGAACAAGTCTGACATTTGCTTTGTATTGCAGCCAGTTTTAAAAACTACATTTATTTGGTAGGGCGAAGAATGGATTCAATGAAATACCAGCTAATTTTAAAAAACACTACCGTAAAAAAAAAGGAGGATGCTGTCTGTGTGACAGGGGCTTGACAAACCAGATGCTTAGGGATGTAAATAAAGTGATTTTTCATGAACAGGGGTTGATCCACAACAACAGTAGAGATACAGTCCAGGTCAAAACCAGCAGGGCAATCAGAGACAAGGACTAAACAAAATCCAAGCAAAAAGTCAAGCAAGGGTCAAAACCTTAGTTGAGCTAGATTGAAAAAACAAAGCAGGGCTAGGCAAAAACAAAAAAAATCGATAAACAGAAAATTGGTCGGCTGTCAAAACAAAGGAAAAACGCTCTGTATGCATTAAAAAAAACAATGCCAATACTTCACAAAGTAAAAAGTGAACTGAGAGCCTTTAAATACGTAAACGTAACTCGGTTATGCAGTTTTCTCCTGCACAACATCTGGAAACTTCGACCATTCCTCTCTAGAGAGTAACCCAGGTGCTCATTCAGTCTCTCGTCACTTCAAGACTTGACTACTGCAACTCTCTTCTGGCTGGTCTCCCTCTGCGCACCATCAGGCCCCTGCAACTCATCCAGAATGCAGCGGCACGGGTCGTCTTCAACGTTTCTAAATTCAGCCATGTCACTCCACTGCTGCCTTCTCTTCACTGTCTTCAAAACCTTGATGCAAAACCTTGACTCTGGCCTTGATTCAAAACCTTGACGCTGGCCTTCAAAACCAAGACTGGACCAGCCCCTCCGTACTTGATGGCACGGCTCGGCTTGACCCGCTTGGCTCGGCTCGGCTTGACCGCCATGCTTTAAAATCCATGGAAGACAAGTGTCCAGGTGTCCTTTTTTCTGTCCTGACACCAGAGTGGTGGAACGAATTTCCCCTGGGTGCCGAACGTCAGAGTCGTTCGATGTCTTCAAGCAAAGACTGAAGACCCTCTTCTTCCGAGAGTACTTGGGCGAATAGTAGAGTACTATGGTCTCCATATTAACTTTTGTAGTGTCTAAGCTTACAGGTATCTTTGAATTCTAGTCTATTTAAACTAGCTAAGTTTATTCTTGAGTAAACAGTGAAGCACTTTTCTAAGTCTAAAACGGTGACATTGATCGTGAGAACCTTTCCAGACTGGTCAGCGGAGGGCATCTTGACCTCCACTTTCAAATGTCATTACTCAATAACAATTCACGCTATAGAAACCATGAGCCGAAAACACTTGGCTATCTCCGTATAGCCTTTAATTACTTTCATTTTCCGATCTTTAGACAGATGCCTAGAAGAGCCGACATGTGTTAGTACAACATACAAAGAGTACAACTTCTTATCTGGCCGATGGTTCCCAAACTTTCGCATATAACTGTAGGTCTGAACAGAAGGTTCAAAGAAACGGTGCAAAGCCGATCTTTACATTAGAATAGCTTGAGGGTGTCATACTTCCCTATTAAAACAGAGAGTGAGAGTAAGAAGATGATGGGGTGAACTAAGATGAAACGTGGGACGAAGGAAAGTGGCTGAAGTGGGTTGTGGACACAGAAAGCGAGTCTATTTCCAGGTTAGTATAGCATTACGTTTCATGCTGCGATTAGTGGCTCTGACTTGAATACAAATGAAGAAGAAACATAATGGTTTTGGTTTGGAGGATGGCAGGATGCATATTCACTGGCTGAAAAGGTAATGCAAAGGTCCACTGTTTCTACCTCTAATTAACTTAGAACGTACCATACCGCTTCACACAGTAATGGCCTTTGCACATTTCTTTCACAACAGTATTTTTTTTCCAGTATTTTCGTTTTTATAGGCAAGTCTAAATGTCACACTATGCTGTGGTTAAGTAATGGCATGTTCACAGGGTCAAAGCGGCGTTTACATTTTACTTGTTCTAGAAACATGAATTTAGAGTGTGCCATTTATCAATGCTAAATCCCCTTATACAGACTCAATGTTACTCCTAGAGATTTTCACTTGATTCAAGTGTTTCCTAATAAGAGCAGTCAAAATATAAAAGTGCTACAAAGGGTTGTGTGAGCAATGACACAGAAGAACCATCTTTTGGTTTCATAAAGAACCGCGTTTGTAATAGAGATCTGTGAGAGTGAAGAACCTTTCCCCCTTTAACAACCAAACAAAAGCCCCACCAGTTTGTACAGATGTCTCTGTGGTGAAGAACCTTCACATTAAGAAATGTTTCACTGAAGTTTCTAAAAGGTTCTTCATACTTACATCTCTCAAAAAATGGAACAAAGAACCATTTGTAAGAGTCAAATTCAGAGCCATGTGGATTGCCATCAGCAGCCAGAGCCGGAGAGAGCACAGCTAGCCAAGCTCTCTCCAGGTGGGTAGATGGCGCTCTCTCCCCACATCACTCTAACTCTATGTCTGTTAGTTGGTGTGGTAGAGTTGGGGACCCGGCACTCTCCTCTGAGCATGTCAGCTGCCTGGCATCGGCAGCAGTTTGAAAAGAGGTGATGGTTGGCTTTGCATGTATCAGAAGAGACATGTGTTAAGTCCTTACCCTCCTAGTGTCAGGAGCATTGTTAGTGCTAAGGGAAGCCATGAACAGTTCAGCTCCAGCTCCCAGTAAATGTTTGGTTTGAGTGCTTCACCCTAAAACATCATATTATATCATACAAAATATTTATGTCTATTAATTTCCCTCCTTCTACGACCTCTCGGGGCATTAAGGCTTCAGTGCAGTAGTGGTTTGCGGAGTGCTGACTTCATTTAGAACGCAGAGGTGGTGGTTGCGGGCGGATTTTGACACTAATGCAGTTTTGAGTATGAATGGTAATTCGCCACAGCCAACTGTGTTTGGTTTCTTTAATGTTCTCTTAAAAGCGCAGGTCATTCACAGAAAATAACATAATAGAATAACAGTGCCGTCCTCCCACAAACTCTTACCTTGTGGGGAAATCCCACTTCTCAACAGTTCATTAACCAACAGTCACTACAAAGAGTGCGGAGCTTAATCATATGGGCGAGAAACATGACGACTCCTGAAGCATCTGAATTTCAAATCTGCTTCCTATTTGATGTGCCGTAATAAATGAGGTGGGCGGCAGCTCCCAGCCAAGTCGAAGGCTGCGTCTTATCGGTGACGTCAGCTGGCTCCCTTACCGCGAGCGCCAACCACCCATGACAAGCATGACTCAGCAAGAAATCCCTAGAGACGTCTCCCCCTCCCCCCCAGAAGCACAGTTGACATAAAAGAGGTGACTAAAAAGAATTGTCATGACTTCAGTACTTAAATCCATGATCAAAGGTCACGATATTTATATGCATTCGCGATTCGACTGGGTATTCGATTAGGTATGCGCAGACCAAAACTATTTCGCGCTCCTTTTGTCAAGACTTGTGAGCGCGCCCAAGAGCCTCCTTCTCTGAATCACCTTGACAGCGAAGGAGACTGGGAAAGTAGCACAGGGCCGGGCACGCAGCCTTCTGTTGAGGAGGACCACAGCTTGTGAGAACCTGCGCAGCTTGTCCCTCCTGCTGAAGCAAACCTGCTCTTGAAGGACACACAAGAGGAACGGTGCTTTGTCCCTCAGCTTCGCGGCGACTGACCAGCTGGGTTTGGGCCAGACATGGATCTTAGAAGGGGTGGGGTGATAAAACGTGTTGGATAGAAAATCGCATTTTGAGGACTGCCTTCTCCGATACTGGTTGCAGGATTGGATGCGACATCGTCGGGCAGCAGACACGCTCAGAGGAAAGCGCAGGGTCCCCGGCTGAACCACACCAGCTAACAGACGCCTGTGCCAGCCAACACAGCTTGAGTGATGAGGGGAGACAGCGGCATCTACTCCAGCAGTGGATGGCAAAGCAGCATGGCTCGGGATTTGTACTCGCAACCCCCGAGCCATAGCGGTAGCGCCACTCTGAGGCCAATAACACGCATTACACATGCATTTCTGGACAAGCTGAAAGATACAGAATCGACACTGAAAGTGACAGAAGCATGTAGTGTGATATGGTAGAGTAATTAGAGGTTATGCAGCACTATGTAGCTCTCGCGAACGTTGTTACATAATGCCATAATGCCCGGAGAGCCGACGACAATCAGTAGTGATCACAATGATTTAGAAACCGTTATATTACGGTAAACATGCTTCATAATGTTGCTTTAAGTAGGCTGCATCCCTTCCTTCCCTCTCTCCGGACAGAGTTTATCCCTGCCTCGGTCTGCAGAGCTGTATTTGAGACTGGGAGAAGGGCTTTGGGCAAGAAAGGCAACACAGGCTGCTACACATCAGTCTCCTCAACGGTTTGATGCGTTTTCCATGCAAACAGCCGAGATTTTGCCTTGGGATAATAAATCTTGTCACTTAGTCAGGCTGGAGGATTAAAGCCCATAAACTGCAGCCTCAGCTGTGGGTGAGAGCAGACACACGGCAGCACAAGGCCCTGTAGTCACAGCAAGTTAACTGCCGTCCCTGTTGAAGCACTGGCTTTTCTGTTTATCGCTGGGCCTGGCTGTCCTGCAGCTGACATTTCTTGCCGGGCCTTCGGGCCGATTAATTCTCTGATTGTCAGAAAAAAAGCCAATTAGCCAGCTTTTATGAGTTTCAATACTTTACAACCAGGGTAAATTATCACTCCTTCCCAAAGCAACATGCCTTCTTTAAACGCTTCTGCAGCTCCGACAGAACAGCAAGTGGCAAATAATTACACACTGTAAAATGAGTTACAGCAGGCTAAAGAGCATTAACTGGAGCAACAATGAAAAAGAAGAAACCCTTGTCAATCACAGGATTGCGCTGTCACAATGCAAACTGTGAGGAAATTAACATTGATGAGAAGGGAAAAATTAAAAGGAACAAAAGAAAGAGACACAGGCTGCTCATGTTCAACGCAACAGGTTACGTAACGTTCAACATGAAACACAATTGTAGGCTAAGCAGTGGAAGTCTAATTCAAAGCTCTTTCAAAGACACAGAGCCAAGGTCATTCAGACACGTCTTGCTGACAAAGCTAAAGCACCTGTTCCTGCGGCGGCTTTCTTATGTGGTGAGGAATAGAGCAACTCCAACAGACAGTAAAAATGTCATTTGCAATGTGTGCTCTGATGTCATTTCTAAATGTCTCGTAAGAGACATTGTTTCTGACATAACGTTTGTCCCCATTTGCTACACTCTTAAAAAAAGGTGCTATAAATGGTTCTCTGAGTGATGCACAGAAGAACCATGCTTGTTCTTTCTCAATATAAAGGTTTTTCACACTCATGATTCTGGAACCATTTGTATCAGCTTTACGTTTCCGACGCTATCAGAAAATACATCCCAGGGTAAAATACACTGTGTGTCCAAATGTTTGTGGACACCCCTTCAAATGAATAAATACGGCTTACTTTAAGTTGTACCCGTTGCTGACAAAGATATGCAAATGTGCAAGTGCACATACAGCTTTCCTAGCCCTTATAGAGAAGTGCTGTCAATAGAACAGGACTTTTTCTGGCACCATGTTCAATGCCAGGTGTAGGCTGGAGGGGTATAATGCCCCCTAGCTGGTGCTCCTTCCAATACTTTTGAGATGAGTTGGGGAGTTGGGGAGTTGGGGATGAGGTGGGGTGGTGATCAACCAACATCCTGACCTCACTAATGTGCTTGTTACTGAATGCAGTCAAATCCTTACAGCAGGTATGGAATCTAGTAGAAAGCTCTCCCTGGACAGCTACTCCAACTAAAGCAGGATAAAGTCTTTTTTTTTAATACCCTTGATTTCCGAAGAAACAATAAATAAGCAGGTGTCCCAATACTTCTGTTCATGTAGCGTATAACCAAATGTTATCATTAGTCATTGGTCTTATAGCTGTGACAGATACATTTGGAGAAAAGCCTGCCAATTATAGGGCATGTTCTAAAAATTGTACAAATAATTAAAAGGTCAGGAAATATATTTCATTTTCTAGGCTAATTCGCATGCTGATATAATTTCTGGCACGTCCACATGGGATACATCTGAGTTTCAACTGACACTGCTGTCATTATGTGTGAGGATAAGCCAGCCGTCAGAAGTGAGATCTAGGTCCATTAGAATTCGGCTTTTCCAGAGTATATTTATCAGCGAATTCAAACAGTGGCGTACAATCAGTTTCATTTCAAGCTAAGAAAAAAAAGGATAATTAAAAAGCAGGACACAAAAACAGGACTTTGTAATTGTATAAATTATGGTAATCAGCTGTCAACATTATCAACATGCTGTCTTGTTAGCAAGACGGTTAGCATCTGGAGGCTGAGGTAGATTTAACTAGCCAAGAGGCTAATTCAATGAAGCTGATTAGAATCTGCCTCAACAGAGATGAAACTAAACCAGGACATCCTTTAACAAGAAGCGGTATTGATATGCACTTCTGCAGAACACTGGCATGCAAATGGGTAATCCTACAGTGGCAGAAGCGATCATTTTCGAGCTGAAGATCAATTTCACAAGCCTACTGAAAATCCAAACACGAATCATTGTGTAAGAATCACTGACTCAGCGCGCTCTCTCAAAACTCTCTCTTTAAGTCAGATAAAACGAATTTAGCAACTGGAAAGCTACCACAGAAAGCCAGACTCCAAAATGTGAGGGTGTTTCAAAGTGGTAGGATGTTAGTAACATAATGCTGCCTCATCCAGGTAAAGCTGTGTTTCACACAAGTCTAATAAATAAAGAATAAATCAACGAGTGTATCAATCATTGTCTTCTATTCTGTATCCATTAAACAATCTCCATGACAGTAAATAAAGAGAAGAGAAGAGAAGAGAAGAATAGAGAGGAAAAGAGAAGATGAAGAAGGGAAGAAAAGAGGAGATAATATGAAAAGAAAAGAGAAGAGAAGAGAAGATGAAGAAGAGAAGAATAGAGAAGAGAAGAATAGAGAAGAAAAGAGAAGAATAGAGAGGAGAAGATGAAGAAGGGAAGAGAAGAGAAGACACAATGAGGAAGAGAAGAGAAGAGAGGAACAGAGAGGAGAACAGACAATGAAGAAGAGAAGAGAAGATGAAGAAGGGAAGATGAGATAATATGAAAAGACAAGAGAAGAATAGAAAGGAGAAGAGAAGATGAAGAAGTGAAGATAAGAGGATATGATATGAAAAGAGAAGAGAAGAGAAGAATAGAGAGGAGGAGAAGAGAAGATGAAGAAGTGAAGATAAGAGGATATGATATGAAAAGAGACGAGAAGAGACGAGAAGAGACAATGAAGAAGGGAAGAGGAGATAATATGAAAAGAGAAGGGAAGAGAGGGGAAGAGAGGAGAAGAGAACAGAAAATATATGAAGAGAAGAGAAGAGAAGAGAAGAGACAATATGAAAAGAGATGAGAAGAAAAGAGAGAAGTAAGGAGAGGAGAAGATAAGATGTAGAAGAGCAGAGAAGAGGAGGTCATATGAAAAGAGAAGAGAAGAGATCATATGAAAAGAAAAGAGAAGAGATCATAAGAGAACAGAAGTGAAGAGAAAGGGAGAGAAAAGACGAGACGAGGAAAGAAAAGAAGATGAACAGGGAACAGAACAGAACAGAAACAAGTAAGGGAAAGAGAAGAGAATGACAGAAGGAGAAGTACCTGTTGTGCTCTCTGGTCTCCTTGGGGGCCTCCATGGGGGAAGGCAGCAGGTTCAGGCAGGAGGCGAGAGACTGGCTGGAGTCCTCCTGAGAAGCTAAAATAAGAAGCAACAAGGCCAACGGTCACCCAGACAAACACAGGCTGGTGGCTGTGATTGAGATTTAACATGGCCATCATTCATCTCCAGAGGCTGCGTTTACGTAATGCTGGACTGTAATGTAATGTTAAATGGAACAAGCTGCCAAGCACTGCGAGTTAATTAAGACATATAGAAAGAAACAAAATTGCTGGCTTTCACATAATGATGACATATGCAAACTGTTGCTGTCCTGACAAAACCATGTCTCTGAAAATTGGAGGAGAGATGTTGTGAAATGTAATGTATGCAAATGTAACAATACTGCATTAAGAGCATTAAGAGCATTGCTATGAAATCAACAGTCCCAAAATGCTGACGAAATGTAAAGAGCTGAAATGACAAAAAAAAATTAAACTGAAAAAGCAAGAAAACGACAGGCTTGCTAATGGATTGTTTGGTTTGTTTGTTTGTTTGTTTTTTACAAGTAATTATTGCAAATAAATTGATTTTAAAAAATGACACCCCCCATTCCCCTCAGGATCTGATGAATCAAGTCGCCCAGAGTAGTTTATGCCCGAGTCTATGAATTACTTTCCGCATACGCAAAGATTCTTACTTCTCATGCAAAATCTGCATTAGCATTTATCAACAATGACATCCTCAGAGTTATTCTGTCTAGAGGGCTCGCCCTTGGTGCTTGTTTACGTGCAGAGTCGTGCGTGCTGATGCAAGTCCTCCCGCAACAGCGGGGTGTTTGGAACATTAAGACTGACTTTATCTCTAATCTCTGCGGTTGTGAGCGCGCATAGCTTTAAAGGCTAATACGTTATGAGATATTAAAATCATTAAGGTTGCCTCAGTCCTCACATACTTAAAAGAGGGGAGCGAGACATGTAAAATAGGATTCCTGCAAGCAGTCCGACCACTGGAGTATTGTGTAACTTTACTACGACGCCGTAATCAGTGGGTTAAGGGCGCTGTTATGAATAGAAGGCTTTTCATCAGCGGATGTGCGTCAGAAGAAGGCGTACCGTGCCGGTGTCTCTGGTCATCGGATAGCTCCAGGTCCAGCATCAGATCGTCCTCGTCCAGCTCGGATGAGCCGAGATTGTTCAGAACGTCCTAAACGAAAAGAAGGGGATGATCTGCACTGGAGTTCATGTGGAATTGCAATGCTTTCATCAGGTTTAATATGCATGTAATATATATGTATCATATAATATGTATTGTTTCTGTCACTCAAAACCTTTTATCTCAATGTTTGTCGTTTTGAATCTGCCCATTGTATAAAAATAATACGAACCAATAGAATCAGTCTACAAAGTTTCTGCGTGACAGCAACATATATAACAATTATAGGACAATTATTATTATTACATATACCAAGGAAGTATATATACACAAACACTGATCAGCCATTACATTAGCAGCACTGACTGACGCCACTGAACACTGATTATCAGCAAGCAGATAGTCAGTTCTTGAAGGTGAAGAATCTGAGACAGGAGACAAGAGACATATTGTGAGGGCTGGACGACTGGGTTAGACGACTGGGTTTGAGGGTGTTTTATGGTATGCAGTGGTCAGAACCTACCAAAAGTGATTTAAGAAAGGACAACTGGTGAAACGGCGACAAGGTCAGGGGCACTGAAGGCTCACGGATGCTCATGTAGGCCCTACCTCACAACTTACCACGGGACACCTTCTTGTGGAGTCCATGCCTTGAATGGTCTGATCTGTTGCGGCAGCTCAAGGGGGACCAACTCAATTATTATTAAATCATTAGGCACTAATGAACTAACATTATGGCTGATCTGTGTATTTATATATAGATAGATAGATAGATAGATAGATAAACAGACACTTGATGTTAGGTGAATCATTTGATCTAAAAAAAAAAAAAAAAAACTAGGCCGTCTTTTTATCGGGCTGATCAAAATGGAGGTCAAAATAAACCAGTGTGCCTAAATAACAGGTACTGCTTGATCAAGCTGCTCCAACTACACTGAGCTCACAGCAGAGCCTTTTCAAAGGGGCACACTGCCATCTTGTGACTGATATGGAGTACAGCAAGTAAATCTGATTTAAAACACACACACACACACACACACACACACACACACACACACACACACACACACACACACACACACACACACACACACACACACACAGACACAAAAGGACCAAAAAGCGCAACAGCAAAAAAGAAACATCATACCGTTGAAATGCAGTCTAGGGGATAATTGTGCTTGAGAAATGAATGTAGAATGGTGAAAGCGGCACAAGAGCAGACAGCAAGTCCCAGTAAAGCAGAACAAAACGGCAGCTCTGAGGGTAATTAGTCTACACAGACACGGCAATCAGGCGCAAGAATGGGCTACTCGCTACAATTGAAACTTAAGCAAGTACTTAAAGACATTGTGAACAGGGAGTAGTGCGAGTTTAAGCCCCATCAGGGAAATGTTACATCACCACAATTAGTCACTGCTGGTATTATAACAATTTCCTCACAAAACGTACAGGCCAATGTTCAGCCATCTTGCAGTCATTCACAGAGGCTTGTGCTGATCTAGCTGTGGTCCGAGGATTCCGAAGGTTCCCCTTGTACTAAGCAAGTATTGGGCTGTTATTACTTCACAATCACAATTAAGCGATGAATCGATATTAATTCTCAAAATAAACCATTGCTCCAACTTTTCACAATACTACACTCTCTGTTCAGTGAGTAATAACTGCACCAAATGTTTGGCAACTCTAGGTTAACTGAAATACCTTTCTCTGTGATTATAGCTGGGTGAGTGAGGAGAGGCAGGGCTGCTGCTCTGCTCGGAGAAAGGTGAGTGGGTATGGGAATCTCCGTTTTGATCAGTTCATTCTGCAAACTGAAGAGCAAGCAGGACATGGCTTCTGATATGGACAAGACTGATACTGTGGGTAAAAAAAGTATACATATAATTTAAAAATGTGTGGTATGTCACCAGCTGTAGGAAGGAACTGTCAGCTAAATCAAAGAACCATGAAAATGAAATAAATTCTCGGACTTTTCAAACTCTTCTTGTACTGACACTCAGCAACAATGGGCTCCTCTAAGCAACCGTTAAAAATAATAGCAATTGACGCCCATAAGGCAGATTAGAGATGATTAGAATAAGATAGCTGTGCTTTTTTAGAGGACGGTGCGCCGTTCCAATGTGCAGCATTGCTTGCACAACCATAATCTGAATGTGAGGTCCCCTGCAGGACATCTAGACAAGCCAGGCGACTTTTGGAATAAGTGCTGTGGACTGATGAAGCCGAGACGTTTGGAGAAAACCAAGGAGCAAACTATCAATCTTAAAAGGCTGAAGCTGGAACGAGGATGGCTCCTCGTTCGAAAACATGACGAAACATACCTCAAAATAGAGCTGGGATACGATATTTTATCGATTCGGAATAAATGTTGTTTTCGTGATACACAACATGTTTTTCTAGGTATATCGAGTATATGGTCAGTGCTTAAATAAGAGTGATCAGCTGCAAGCTGTGTAATTAGTGCTGTTTAAATGGATAAAGTACTGCAGACTTTGAGTAAAAACAGTATGTAGTTTAGTAGGTTTTTTAAGAATCTGTTGCTACTGATTCGTGTAGTCGTGTAGTCCGTCCGTACTGTGCTAAATATCGTGTATCGTGAAAAAAGTCTTTAAATATCGTGATATAGCATTTTCACCATATCGCCCAGCCCTGCCTCAAAAGCACCTTAAGCTACCTAAAGAAACACAAACTGGAATTTATGAATGGATATTTAACAAGCCGTGCATGCAAGACAACCCAAGATCACCAAGCTAATTAAACTTTAGGCCTTCCGCAAGTCAAAGTGGAGGGGGGGTTCCAACTACTTCTCAATAATAAAAAACATGCATGATTGTTAGTACATTATTTTTTTTATTATGTATTTATTTATTTTTATTTTATTAGTACATTCCCCACTGTTTGTGTTCATGTACTGTCCTCTCAACAAAAAAAAAACACTACTACTACTACTGCGTGTGTAGTCACGTGAGCCCCGTCAAGTCTGCGACATGGAAGCAACATGGAGGAAACTCAAACACCGAGCCAACTGAGCACCTTGAATAATCATTCCTTAATCGTAATCAAGGTAAAATGATCAACTAATAATGATCTTGATTTGAGGTCATGTCACCCACCACTAATGCCTGTAGCTACTTGATATACTTTTGATATGCTTGATGTTTGTAACAGTTATATCTTGCTTAAATGCAGAGATAAAAGCAGCACAGATCCGTGTGTACATAGGCTGTCCACACTCCAGCCACCAAGGACAAAAACTGCAGCACTGTCTATAATCTCCAAGTCTGAAAATCTCACGTTAACATTTAGTGCTGAGAGGGATTTCGGAGGTGACAGAGATCTGACATTTGCTGTGACTCACTCTCTCCATCCCCAGACATCCAGATTGATTTTTTTATCCTCTCATGTCATAGCCAGGAGAAAACATCTTTAACTCATTAATGCTGCATCCTGCGGCCTCCGTCAAGCAGGTCAAAATAGTTCAACGGCAGCACAAACAGCTTTCTATCTCCTGATATTTCAGCTTCGCATCAAAAACACACACACAACCCAAACACGCTGAAACATTCGGCCGCACGAGGGATCCTTCGAAGCTGCGACTGAACGCAGGTTATCTTGGGATGCGACGTACAACAATGTCACCTTCCAAATCAAACTGCACCTAGATAACTCTCAGGTGTTTTATATGGGCATGTCATGATATTAGATTTTTGCCCTATCACCCACTCCTAGGCTCAGATTGATTTGGTATAAGACTGTCCATAATAGGGACACTGAAAAGAGGTGGCAGATCTCCATTGCACAAGTTCTATCGATCTCGGTGATGTTGACATTCCATGTGAAAATTGCTTTTCGCACACGCTCCAGTTCACCATTAAAGGTGGCCTTTAACGCTGTTAATAAACTCAAAGATGACTCCTACAAAATCTCCACAACTCTTAGTCACTATTACATAAACACAGCTTTTAGAAAGGATCCTTTTAAGAGCTAGAACTCTCTGCACTCCGCCAAACTCTCAGCTGAACATAGCAGTTCCCAAAAAAGCTCACGACAGTGATCTTAACCTAAGACGATTTAAGCCAGTGGTTCTCAAAAACATCCTCAGGGACCCCCTGAGGGTCCACATACAGTCAAGTCCATAAGTATTTGGAAAGTTGGACCATTTCTTTGTACGCCACCTCAAACGACTTGAAATGAAGCAAGACGCGACTTTTACATAGTCCCTCTATTTTCACAGGCTTTACAGTAATTGGACAATTGATTGGTAAGTTTCATGGTCAGGCACGGCCTGTTCTCTCACTACTTCTAGGGATAGATTGTTTGTTTGTTTTCAATAGATCGGGTATTGGCTTTCAAAGCCAGATCCTGTGCCGAACCTTAGTTTTGCTGTAGCAGAGTGCACCCTCTTGAGTCCTCTAGGCGTCATGAAAGGCGTAATTATTCTCAGCGGTAGTAGTGAGGAACTTTGGAGAAAGTAACATTAGCTAAAACAACAGTTTAGACTCTGCAGTGCTGAACTATTTTACAGTGGAATATGAAGACGTAACACAATGTCTGTGCTTCTTGAGCTTTTACCATTCACAGCAGAACTTGTGCTATCAGTTCATAGCATGCTTACAGATAACATTAATGTTACTGGTCCCTGAGCCTGTTTTATAACTAACCTAGACATCATTTGTGACCTTATTTTGGTGAACAAATAGAATAAAGCTCAGTGATGTTACCATTTAGCAGCCCAAACTAGGCTAAATTAGCTTCCAATGTTAACTCTCCATTCCACCCTCAAAGACCTCAACTTTATTCTTGAATTATACCTGATTAGAAACATAAACTATCATGGAAACACTTCATTCTACCAGCAGGAGAACCAAGATCCTTTCTTTGGTTCTAAACTAGCATCATTTTAAAAAGCTGCTATTGAATCAGAATCGGTCAACAGTCAGCAAGTACTCGGATCAAATCAGGGTGCAAAATCAGGACATTAAAAAAATTATTAAGGAGACAAATTAAAGAAATAAAAGGCCTGGTGTTCATTCCCAGTGTTGAATTTGCAGTTTATTATACTGTCCAAAAAGATGTGGATGCAAGTGAAGGAAGCCATCATTAAGCTAGAAGAACAAACTAACTCTTATTAGAGAGAACCGTTAGCAGTGGCTAATAACAATAAATGGGGCTAATAGATGGAATGGGCTTGTGAGCTCAGCAACACCCCCAACGCCTGGAAGACCATGGAGGACAAAACATGGAAACCACTGGTTGCACTAAAGCACTGAAGTATGGAGAAGGAAAGGGAGGGTTAATGATCAGGAGCCTACTATGTCATCTGTTAAACATGGTGGATGCACTGTTATAGCATGATACTGTATGGTTGCCAGTGAAACTGGGTCACTGGTGTTTTTTGATGATGTGGCTGCTGACAGAAGTAGTAGGATGAATTCTGTATGTATAGAGAGTGTATAGAGAGCTCTATTTGTTGCTTAGATAGAACAGACAGGACAGCACTTCACAGTAGAGATGGATATTGACCCAAAACACACAGGCAAAGCAACTCAAGTGTTTCCTAAGGCAAAGATATGAAATGTTATTTAATGGCCAGCTCCGCCACCTGACCTCAACCCAGCTCGGCATGCTTTTCACTTTCTGCAAACACAACTGAAGGCAGAAAGACTCATAAACAAGCAGAAACTGAAGGCAGCTACAGAAAATGCCAGGCAAAGCAGCTCACAGGAGGAAACTCCAGGTCAGAGCCATCTGTACTTTCTTAGGAAGCTGAGGTCCTTCGGATTGTGCACTCCTCCTGTTCTACCAGACCGTCGTGTTGCTTCCAGCAACAGTATCAACAAAACCAATCAGAACAAGTTGAACAAACGAAGGTCAGCTCTATTGTAAGAGCAAAGTTGGACTCTCTGGAGAAACAGAGAAGCACATGTGGTAGCAGACTGATACAGCTGTGCTGTGTTAAAGACAGCCACGTGGGATCATTCTTACCCACTGTAATAAGAATCCACAATGAGTCTCCCTACAGCTGGGACAGTACTGATCTCCTGCTGACGGAACTGTGCTGAATTACACTGAACAGCTCAATATGAACAGTGTCTTGACATGTGCTGTGCTGTGTTACGTAACTTGCTACTGTTTCACACTTTCACTGTTAAGACTCTCACCTTCAATTGAAACTGTTGGCTGTACTTCATCCAGTACAACACCAACGAAACTAGTGCTGTCATGTAAATTTCATGTCAATTGTTTGTACACATTTATAAATCAGCTTATTGACTAGGTCTTGGTGGCCTCCCTCACTAATTTCCTTGCATGGTCACTCAGGTTTGTGAGGAAGGCCTCCTCTAGGCAGATTCACACATGTGCCATTTTCATGTTCCTTCCATTTCTTAATGATGGATTTAACTGGATGGACTTTTTTTGTATCCATCCCCTGACTTCTATACTCTTCAGTAACCTTTCCTCTGAGCTGTGTGACGTGGTCTATTGTCTTTGTGGTGTATTTCTAGCCATGGATACTGACTGACCAGTGACTGGACCTTCTATACTACAATCACCTGACACACACTGACTGCCCTTAGGTGATCTCTACTTAACTAACTGTAAGACTACTACCACCAGATGCCTGGACCTCTGTGGAATCAGTCAGTCAGTTAAAGGGGATGAACATTTATGTAATTGTTAGGGATGCACCGATCCGACTTTTTCTGTTCCGATATCAATACCGATACATAAACTTTGCGTTTTAGCCGATACCGATCCGATCCCACTGTTGAATTACCCATGTGGGAGAAACCTAAAGCAGGCAGCAGGGTAAACCCTTATCAGTTCTATTTATATGGAAGACCAGCAGTGGCAGTGACATCATTACCCCCTCTCCCTCACTCACGGCTGCATCTCTGTAGGTCAATCTGATCCTGAGTTTTGATGTGGATCAGCCTTGTGGATCAGCCTAATTATCCGATACCCAATCCAGCTAATTTAGTCAGTATCGGGACCAATATCCAATCCTAGTATCGGATCATTGCATCCCTAGTAATTATGTTATATGTTTTTATTTAAGTGGCATTACATTGTAGAAATTGGTTCCACTTTGACATTTCTTGTAAAAAAGACAAATTGTATTAAACGTGATTCCTTTTATAAAAACATCAAAGGGGGTGAATACTTTTTATAGACAATGTATATGCATATACTGTATTAAGGAAGCATGCTCATCCCCTTTCTTCAATTACTGTATGTCTGTTTATGTGCTTGATATATATAATAGTGCTGGTATGCAGAATTTCGTTTGGAATTAATAAATGAGCCCTTCCATGGAAAACTGAACTTCCACTATTTGTGGAAGTAATATGTAAACATGGATTCAAAAAGTTTCAGACCATGCTATTCACTCTGCAGCTCATGCATAAAAATGAGATGAAATCACATTTTTTCAACAGAACAAACATATTTACATATATTTCACAGTTTAGTCCTGCCCATTCATATTGCAGTCTCTCAGGAGGATTTCAGCTCTGAGTCCATATCTGTCATAACAGTCTTTTAATTCTATTCTCTTTCATTCTAAAGCCAGAGGTTTACAGAGGTAATTTAGTCAAGTAAAAATTTAATTAAGATCATTTTTTTCATACCTGTTGTAAGCGGACCTCAAGGAAAAATAAAATATATGGAAATATATGGATATGTGCCCTTAAAGTGTTAAGAGTGCCAAAAATCTTCACATAATGTAAATGTGTTGGTATGAAATCTCTTTTTCAAACATGGTTCTTCAGTGAATTACTTTTTTTTTTTGAGTGAGAGAGAATAATTTTTAAGTCAGGGCTTTAGATCCTGCTAGAGTGATCAGAGCCCAAGATGATTTAGGCCAAGTTTAATATGGACATGAATCACTACAGCCACACGAAGCTCTCCTAAGCTCCTACAAGTGACAAGACAAATTAAGATGAAGAAAACACTGGATGCCCTGCCTCTCCCCTAAGTTACACACAAGGCAACTTGAAAGCTGGACCTATTTTCGCAGCTCTTCTGGAGGCACCCTTTCTCTCTTCAGGGCTTCCGCTGGCATGGAATGTGCACAAGGGTCAAATGCTGTGACAGCCAGTTACATAATGCCACGCATTAGGGGGCTTTGGAGCCATCTCAGAGAGCGTCCTACAAAGGACATGGCTAAGCTGGTGAGAAGCCTGAGGGGAAACAAACTAGCAAGTCGCCAGAAGAAAAGCCCTACTGAATAGCCTCTGTCTGGGACGCTAGCTTCAAGCTGGCATGACACGGAGGGCCCCAGCTGACGGGACTGTCCTCAGAGCAAAAATCCAACGCTGGCTGAAACATCCTGGAAGACTGTGGGAGGCCATCTGGATAAATGTTGGTTAAATGGATCGAACATGCAGAGGTTCTGCACGAGATCTCGTTGTCAACAAGGAGCTTGAGAAGCCTTAGAGTGTGAGTCATCTCCTGACAAATGCTGACCCACGGCCACCCTGGAACGCAAGCACTGTGCTGTAGCCAGCACTGTGCCAAAGAGATGCTGCCAAACGCAGACATGCCCTAGCATCCTCTGAAGCTGCTGAGGGTTTACTCAGCATAGGTGGCTTTGTTTTCAGGTCAACCCCTGTTCACTTGCTTTAGTGGACAGGGTTGAAACCCTCAGGAGTAAAATCTAACCAGGCTGCTTCCTCAATGCAGCAGTAAAGATGAAGAAAATTGAAGTGAATAACCTGGATGACCTAAATTCTTTAACTTGTGGGATAATGAAAAAATGGAAAAATGTTTGTTGTGGTGTGGAAACAATCCCATGGTAGTTTTGCCAGTTTATTGGATGAAACCACTGGACAAAACAATGTTATGATAGTGATGAAAAAATATAAATCAAGATAGAAATCATGCTGAATATAAGAAAGTTTAAACAAGGTAAAAGAAAATAAAGGAAATTAAAGATGAATTAAAGAGCCTTTCATCCCAGCTTTGCTCTTACTCCCAATGTCCCTGAATATCAAAACGAGAGCTTCTCCCTCAAAGTCTGCTAACTTAAAAACACCCTGGCATATCCGAAGTCACGTAGTGGTGAGGTATCTATGATGTGGACATGTGTGTGTGTGATGTACAGATATCTTAAAGCCTAACTGTCTGTAATTATTCTAGCAAAATACACTGTAAAGATAACTACAAGGCAAATGAAACATCTATTATATATTCTGGTTCTGTAATACCATTGAATAACATAAAGTTGGATGGGCAAGATCCCCAGATCTCTTACAAACCGATGATGAATATTCTAGCAGGGGGCTGTCATGTTGCTTTGTTTCTCTAATTTGGAAGAGAGTAAGCTAGGGGATCCAGCAAAAGAAGCTCTTGTCGTGATGCAGGAGGAAAATTCTAACTCACAGAGAGATCACATAGAAACAGCTGCACACGAAACCCGAGGTTCTAATGCCTTCTGACGTCAACTCGCATCAGCGGATAACAAAAGTGTTTAAGGAGAAATGCCGCAGAGTTACTGGTGGCCATTACGAAAGGGCATCCTAGTTTTCAGAGCACGATAAGAGGAAATTCCAGCAATAATTTGCAACAAGATTTTGCTGTCAGCGAAGCAACAGGCGGAGTGTAATGAGGAATTTGTTTGTGTTTAGAGCCCCAAGTCCCACGGGGTCTAAATTTAATCATTACGCACACTTGACAGGATTGCATAATGTGTTATTTCGGCACGGGGCTAAAGCTGGGCAGTCACAAACTATTAAACAAAATAAAACATGATTCGGTGAAAAGGCTCATTCATAATTGAGCAGCTCGTTCAAACTGCAGACACCCGAGGGCTTCAGGAGCATTTTCACTGACCAGCCTTGACTTACACAGCACCTGACATATTGTCAGAGGTACTTTTGCTCATATTGCATAAATGTGTATCTGTATTTGGGCTACGGTGACATAAATAACAGTGTAACACAAATCTGTTCTTTAAAGGGGCAAAGCAAAACTTACTGCCAGATAACAGCAAGAATCTGGCCAAACATCACAGAAACAGGAATAAGCTCCCTTTCAGGTCAGTGCACTGTTCCCATGAAAGGTTAAGCCATTTAGTTTTCCCCTTTTGAGCCGAACAGAAGACTGAGTTCCACGGTGAAGTCAGCACCAACACTGGCTATGATTTAGCTTGCTGCTTGTAGTTTTATTCATTACATGGCTGATCTGTTCCACCAAAATTATATGCATCAGCAAGTGATTAGTGATATTGACTAGCAATAAAAATCTCTCTGGGGTCATAAAACCTGCATTTGAAGAACAATTATAATATTGTTTATGCTATAAGGACAACATCTTAACAGCAATACAATTACCTCCTCATTTTCCTAGAGGAAACATAAAAACATGTCACTGTTGTAGGGAAACATGTCAGATTCAGATTCAGATTTGCTGCAATTAAAGCTGCTTAAGAATGTCCTGTAGAAATTAGGTGGTAAACCAGGGTTGGTATGAGTAGTGTGACAAATCCACTGCAGTTCTGCAGTTCTACTTTTTCTACTTTTTACAACCTAGTGTTTTCCTCATGAATAATTAACGGCCGCACTGACTGTGTCCGTGCCAAATGCATTGGCAGACAATTAAAAAGCAGAAGGTGAACCGAGTTTCATGCTAGTCAACATCGACTGAAATGCTGCCTCTTGAGTCTCTTTAAATGAATACAAGAACTGAGGATAGCAGATCCTGTCGGAAAAGTGTCGACCATATTTACTAGAGCCATTACCCATCGATTTTATTAGCGATCAAGAAATTGATTATTATTCTGACAATCGAGTCATCAGAGTGAAATGAATTCACATTTTATTACGATTCAGTGTTGTCTCACTTTGCAAAAAAAAGGTGCCTAACTTTGAATGGAAGTTAATTCCAAATAATTTAGAGCATTTCTATTGGTCTATTTACTGGTCTACAGGGTTCAAACCATGAAGAAAACTAAAAAATGGACAAAAATGGAGATACATGTTTTTCATTAGACAGGCACCCTGCACATCTGTGCTACAAATACAAAAACACAGAATAAGACACTGCTTTCAGCACCACCCATTAATGGACAGCTCAGTAAGACGTTGGGCAAAAGGCAGGAACACCCCTGAACAGGGTGCCAATCCAGCATAGATAGATAGATAGGTAGATAGGTGCATGTACTTGTCACTGTACACTGTACAGCGAAATGTGTCCTCCGCATTTAACCCATCTGGTAGTGAACACACACTCACACACATGTTAGGGGCAGTGAGTACACACACACACCCAGAGCGGTGGGCAGCCAACTCCAGCGCCCGGGGAGCAAAGAGGGTAAAGGGCCTTGCTCAAGGGCCCAACAGTGGCAGCTTGCCGAGCCCGGGAATCGAACCCACAACCCTGTTATCGATATCCCGGCGCTCTAACCGCTGAGCCACCACTGCCCCATAGGGTACAACACACATACCGAGTCACTCACACACTCTCACACTTAGGGGCAATTTAGCATAGCCAATTCATCTTTTATTGAGACATGCAGCACACATACTACCTGCTACTCTAACCCCAACAGCATGACACCAGTGAGATGGCGGGGTATAGACTGTATTAGGTGATGGAAGGTGTTCATTATTACAGAAGTTAACTGGTCCACAGTGGCACACCGGTTGCTCTGTACCACTCAGTCGTTGTTTCTCTGGCATCAATGGCCCAAAGGAAGCTATCTGGCTGCTGTTCTAGAGCCGTTGTACTGAAAATTGACTTTTTCACACATTGCGTGACGCCCAAAGGTATAACAGTGGTGCCCCACAGGCCACTGATGCCAGAAAGGAATGACTCTCGCCTTAAATGGAAATGGAAATGGAAGTGAGACAGAGCACTGTGGACCAGTTAACCTCTATAATGAACACCTTCTGTCACCTAATACAGTCCATACCACACTGCCTCACTAGTGTCATCCATATCACACAGTATTACAATTTGATACACAGAAAATGCATAGAAAAAATCTACATCTGAAATATAGATTGCCATTATATTGCCTAATAATCATTGTCAATTCAAAAAGAAGGTTATTTTCCATCAAGTTTAATAACACAAATCATGTCTGCCCTGATACATATTTACTATTTTTACTTATTTAGTATATGGTATGATTTTCTCCGGCCTGTTTGGAAATGGCATTGTGTGTTGGCTGCGATTTTCCAAGTGTATGAGGTAGACTTTCAATAGTGCTGAGGCTAGGTCTCTCTGTGACTTTCCTGTTTTAATATTAAACCCAGCATAACAATGTTTTGGCACAGCATTTGGCTCGATGCTCAACTCAAACGCAAGTCTTCACCTCAGTAGATCAAAACCTTCCCTGCTGTTTGTGTCTGTAGCTCGGCCTGTGCTTTTTGTCTCTAATCCTGAGTAGATCTCCAGTCCCTGCTGAGGAGAGGCATTCCAGTTACTTTTGATTAAACAGGCACTGCATCCAGCCTGCCGCACTAAACAGATGCCTCCTTGGCAGGGGGAGTATGAAGATTTGTACCACATATGCTTTGAATCTTCGCCAAAAAGAGTCTACTATTGTCCAATCAGCTAGCTTGTGCTGTCAAGAAAGATTAAGGTGTATTTTTTTCAGAGGCAGTAACTGTGTCATGCTCTTCTATCATACAGGTCGCTATTAGCAGGCCTGGTGTTAACACTGACCCAAGCCAATTTACCATATCCTCTGAACTGACCATGATCAGTCGCTAACTCTTGAACTGGCTTTGCTCAGCACCAACCCTGTCTGATTCTAGTTTGGTTGCTAATTCTTGACAACTGTACTTTGTACTCAGTGTGTGTGTATGTGTTTGTGTCATTCCTTCACATCCATTTATTGAGTGCTGCTCTTTAGTGGCGGCGTACTGTGGTTAGAATGAACTGACTAAACTTGTTAGGAATTTCCTCCTGTGCATCAAGATAGCGCAGTAAGAGCAAACATATATGAATGCTATTCTTCTAGTTTGTTACACAGTAGGGGTTAGTGAACTAACTAACACAGGGTAAAATGTACCTTTGTGGTTTTTGTACTTTTTTTGAAGTTAGACATGTTTTTGTACCATAAAAGTAACTAATAAATGTTGTTTTTTTAAATACTGTGGTTGTGTCCTAAAATGTACCCCTGTATTATTTGAATCAGTCTCTAGGTGCCTTGATACACCATATCATTTTGAAGCATGTAAATTGCAGTTACTGACATAGGGTCAGAGACTGACATTCAGTATGGAACCACTCAGGGCACAAGTAGCCTTACAGTTGCCCTGGAACGTCAAACTTGCCATTCTCCTTGGCACAGTTGAATAATGACAGTTTGGTACATGGGAGTGACACACTGTGAACCTCACTGTGAACACTGTTGTGTCCTCCTTCAAAGGAAAATCCAGCACAGCCAAAACCCCAAACTGTTACACAACAGTCTGGACTCCTTTTATTTACACCACCAAAAGTAACAATTACTCAGCTCACTAGTAAAGCCTAAGCCAAAACACGACGATGGCTTTGGGAGATTAAGGTGTTGTTAATACTGGAGACCAGCACCTTACCACCAGGCTCTACTAGTTATGAGAAAACAGGTGTTTATGGGAAGCAGGCCTTGTGATTGCAGCTTCTCCTGTACCAGTGTCCGCACAGAAGAGAAACTTAAACTTGGCAAAAGTTTGGGGGGTCAAACAGGGTTAGGCTAAAAGCTAGGTGAGTGGCTTTTACTATCTCTTGAGACAGTAAAACTGGAGCTAAACACAGATTGGAAGGAAAAGCACTGGCTTATTCTTAAGACTCGAAAACACCAAACCCAGAGAAGCGAGTGGGACCAGGCTAAAAGCTAACTCAGTTACAATCAGCACATCATGTTGAGATAGGATCATAAACCCTATAAATAAACTTTGAGCTACAAACAGTGACCTGGACTGGTCAAGCATCAAAGACAATAAGGCATGTTGGGCTCCTACCAAGACCAGGCACACATTTCTATGTTGGGTTCATTCTCACGTTATCTACCACACATAGGGACAGAGTGGGTTTGTTCCAGCCAGAACTAACATTTATCCCCAGACAACAGGGCATAAAGTAGTAGGGTTCTAGGCGGTAGCAGCCTAGCTGTAACACAATGTTACAACTAAGCCTGGTAACAAAAACTGAGAGAAATGAGAGAAGCTACAAAACAGTCACATTTTGGAAGTTTACATTGCACTGATTCGCCAGAACCCTACAGATGTCATGCAAATAAAATATATTTGAATTTTATGGTACTGACAGTAGCTCTTCCACTCTTGGGTATAAGAAAATACCCCATATAACACAGTTTCCTTTCACGAATCGTATCTTTTGATGCAGATTTTTTAAACTGTGTTGAATCAGATTTGAAAAACTGTGTTTTTAACCCTAACCCTAAACCCTAACCCTCCATCTGTTACAATTAGGCTACCCCACAACTAATGCAGTTAGTTGTAACTTCTGTACTCCTGTCATTTTTGACTAAATTGTTCACAAACGCACACCTAGTATAGTCATATATACACATATATGCCCATACCTTATATCTGTCTGCATAGATAAAGACAGAACTATACACACACACACACACATCCAGAGATAGAAAGGTAGAGAGAAGGATGGAGACAAAAGTAAAAGGAGGTGGTACATTCCATCAACAAGCATCTGGGACAAACGGTACAGCTGTGGTCCTACAACCACTAACCATTACTGGCACACAGTATGGTGCTCTGATGGAAAACACTGGTTTTATACATTGTGTAGAGCACTGCAAACAAACAAATTGAGGTGCTGCAAAGGGTTCTTTGAGGGATGCCATAGAAAAACCACTTTTGCTTCCTTAAAGTTCAGACATATATGTGTTAAGAATCTTGTAACTGTTTAGAGAAGTCAATGTAAAGGTTCTTTACCCATTTAAAAGGTTTTTCACCTTTACAAACATGGCTCTTCTATGGCACTGTTTAAAGAACCCTTCGTAGCACCTTTTTTTGTGTGTATAGCTACAGAAGAAACACAATCAACAGATTAATAAGCAATTAAGCAAAACATACACGTTGCAACTAGCCAGATACATTAATGACATCTCTGCATGATTAAGCTGTCAGATTCTGCAGCGTCTCTAATGAACTGACTAAAAAGCACTGATTGGCTTGGAAGTAGAGCAGCTCTGTTTTCCATGAATTAGGCTTCCTTTTTCCCTTTTTTTAGCAGATCAACATTTGGCACGTTTATAAATATGTCTTGGGCAGATCCATGTCTAATCGAATGAGCTGCAAACAAGATTTATGTCTTCATCCAAGAAAACTCGCAAATAAAGGAAAACGGTAGAAGCGCAGTCCCTCCCGGTTTTCACGCTTTGGCTTTTTTTTTTTTTAAGCTGGCAAATAATGCCATCATTGCTGCCTTCCCTCTCTGAACTCTGACCTGAGCCTTTGGCTGAGGGCTGATTGCACTGGCTGGTGGAATGGATTCAGCCAAGCAGGACGGGATTTTCTCCCACAAATCCTTTTCTAGTGGGGGGAATCAGAATGTGGGCCCACGTTCCTCGCCCATATCTGGTCTATCATCAAAAAAAAAAAAAAAAAAAAACTGGAGCTGGCTGCTCATGAAGCTTTCAGAGCTTCTCTGTCCTCACACTAAATATGCTGCACCATGCTTTTTCCTATGGTTGCAAAAACCCTGCCAAATCCAGAAGAAACTGCTTTTCTCAAGAACTACTAAAGCATGGAAAACTGGATGACTTTAAGAGATGGAAATGTTCTACGCAGTTTCTGTCGTTTTAAATCTACAGAAATGACACCAGCTGCCATTTCCTTCCTTGTTGGACTCCGTTATAAGTGACAGTGAGACGGCTTCATAATCAAAAATGAATAAGTTTAATGAATGAATCATCGCGTTCATGAAGATCCTTTCTTGAAAGTTTAGTTAAGCGTTTAAAATTCATTCTCCAGTCAAGAACTTCTACCAAATTCAGTTTGATCTGACCTCTGCAGTGTAACAGAAACCGTATAGAGTTTCCTGCTTAACCCAGGTGTGTGTCTACAATGACAAAGCCATTTTGGTGCATAAATCAGAGCCAGCACTTCCTCCTGCGCTAACCAACAATAGCACAGGATGCAGACTTTTGCTCAGCTCTCACAGAAAACAGTAGCCTGGAGGCAAACGGAGCAGGTGTTCATTATTCAGGGCGGGAGAACGGCAGCATGAACAACCCAGTTTGAATCCTCTTAAATAGTGGCTGATGAAATACAACAGTGTGAACATGCTTTATACAAAAGGGGACTGATTGGATATTTCTGAACGCATTGTGTCCGCACTGTTTGCTAAGCTGAATGGGGAAATGCAGAGGATATAGCAGGTTTGCAGAGATGCTACATGACAAAGTTTGAATGAATTTAAACATCTCATATTGTTGCTGTTACACAAAACCCTTACACATTATCCTTCAAACTTTACAGGAGAAGAAAAGAAAAAACCTCCTTAACCTTCTAATGGAACGTAAAAAAATCCAAAAACAGATATACAGTGACAGATGACAGTGACGACATGCAGTATACTTTGAGTACTGTCCATTTGGAAAATCTCTCCTAACAGCTGAAATAAGCAAATATTTACAAATATTTAGACAACTCTTAACAATCATAAGTTGCCCTTACATTTTCTAAAGGCGAAATGACATCAAAACAAAGTCGGCTAAACGCTCATTGGAATAACACCAAATAATGCAGGTTAACAATGCAAATATTTTGTAGGCCGTTGCCATGTGTGTAGAGGTCATGTAGTCTTTTGAATGCTTCCCTTTTAGTAATTGGTAAGAGTTATCAAAAGTTTTCCTATTTGTCAAAGGAGGAATAAATATCTGGTATAATTATCTAACGACAGACAGGCCATCGAAACACTATATTGCCAAAGGTATTTACTCACCCATCCAAATAATTGAATTCAGGTGTTCCAATCAATTCCATGGCCCACATGTGTAAAAAAACCAAGCACCTGCTTCTACAAACATTTGCGAAAGAATGGGTCGCTCTCAGGAGCTCAGGGAATTCCAGCATGGAACAGTGATAGGATGCCACCTGTGCAACAAGTCCAGTTGTGAAATGTCAACCCTACTACATATTCCACAGTAAACGGTCAGTGGTATTATAACAGAGTGGAAGCGATTGGAAACAACAGCAACTCAGCCACGAAGTAGTACGCCACGTAAAATAACAGAGCAGTGTCAGCGGATGCTGAGGGGCATTGTGAACAGAGGTTAGCCAACTTTCTGTAGAGCCAATCGCTACAGACCTCCAAACTTCATGTGGACTGCAGATTAGCTCAAGATCAGTGCTTAGAGAGCTTCATGGAATGGGTTTCCATGGCTGAGCAGCTGCATCCAAGCCTTACATCGCCAAGTGCAAAGCAAAGCGTTGGATGCCGTAGTGTAAAGCACGCCGCCACTGGACTCTAGAGCGACGAGTCATGCTTCTCCGTCTGGCAATCCAATGGACGAGTCTGGGTTTGGCGGTTGCCAGGAGAACTGCACTGTGCCAAGTGTAAAGTTTGGTGGAGGGGGGATTATGGTGAGCGAATACTTTTGGCAATATAGTGTATATGAATATTTATAAACACTGAAATAAGCAAAAGCCATATCAGTATGAAGTGGCAGTGGGAGATATGACAAAAAAGCAGTATCTCGATACATGAAATTATAAATTATGTTTAATATGGCAAGATTTTGTGTTTCTGAAGTAAAGTTAAGAAAAAGCCCGAGCCACATTTTAAAAATACCCAAAGAGTTATTAGCAAAATGGATTTTATTGAGCATATTGCTTACTGAGCTATACTATATCCAGTTAACATGATGAATTCTCCTTTCTTTAATGTAATGAAGCCTGCAGTTGTTCAGACGCTGTTGTTCAGGTACCCACAATGTAGTCAGAAAAGCTTACTGTGGCACTATTTATCACAAAAACAATAAAATACTGTCATATTGCCCATACCTAATCATCATACTCCAATCATCCCTCAAGTTACTTCTGAAGTTGCAGCAACTTTAGAATAATTTGCTTTAGAAAAGAAAACCCTTGCATTGCAGTGAATCCTTACACTAAGGCAAAGGAATATTGGGCTACTTTGTAAAATTCCACTTGGCTATGAATAAGCTGTAGAAGCTGCAAATCTCGCCCTCATATTGCTGTGGGATAACTATATTGATTGCATTACGCTACGGCTAATTAACACAAGCAGCAGTGATAAATACACTGCAAAGCCAAAACAATGCCAGGCCTGTATATTTTACCTCCTAACCTGTTTTATGCACCACTTTTGATGAATATGGCTCTAATAGTCTTATAGCAACTCCGTTGCCAGACCCCACCGACAGTGTTGGGGTCCAGCAGACTATTTATGATGCTCTTTGCAGCAGAATTTCGAAAGAGCAAAAAACAATCTCATATTTCAGCATGTGCTGATTTCCTTTAGGCTACAACAGCTTTGTTTTTAACCTTGATAAGAACTTTTGGTGAATATAAACCTAGCTTCTTCCGTTCTTCATGGAGTAGACTATAGCTCAGAAAGCAGCAGACTCGAGCTAGTGAGTATTTTGTCAGGCTACAGTTCCTATATGCAACAGGCACCACTAATCACAAGGCAACAGAAGCTAAACTGCCAGTGTTAGAGTATGGTAAATTAGGTTTTCGTTAGATTGTGGTTTAGCCAAGCTGTACTTTGAAAAATAAGCAGGAGAAATCTAATCTATGTAATTACAATGATTGTGGAGTAGAGATAATCAGGATTTAGAGCAGTCATACTTCTTTTTAATTTTTTTTTTTTTTTGTAGCTTTTTAAGTGTTTTTTAAGTCAAAATATATCTTGTAGTTCACTCTCAGTTCTGTATTTTATGCATAAGAATAGAAAGAGCTCATGTCCTACATTTCTCATGTATTTTTTCTTCCCTTGAGGTCCAGGTTTATGTTCCAAAATAGGTCTTAATACATTTTTTATGCAAATGTCCGACCTCTATTTATCTCTTTAAATAAAACAGTCTGTTTCTGTTATTGTGCCTTTAGGGCAAGCATAAGATAAATGAGATGTGTCCTGATTGACTGTCCTATATTGAGCCTTATTCAAAAAGCACTCTGTAATATAAAAGGGTGGGACTACACAGTCAAACCCGCCTGATCTCACAGTAAAAGCGTCCACATTGGTTGTTTGTTTCGTTTAGTAAAATGACCCATTTTTAAATTCAGAGGAAATGCAACCTCTAGCGACGAAGAAAAGACTACAGATGATTCCCGTCAGAGGACTCGCAGCAGAGTCGACTCTTTAAATCCAACGAAATCTGTAAAATTTAATAATCCTAATCTACACCTACACCTACTCTGACCCTGACCTTAATCTACACCTACACCTACTCTGACCCTGACCTTAATCTACACCTACACCTACTCTGACCCTGACCTAAATCTACGCCTTAATCTACACCTACACCTACTTTAACCCTAACCTTAATCTACACCTTAATATACACCTAATCTGACCTAATGTGACTCTAACCTTAGCCTACACCTAAACCTAATCTTAACCCTTTTTCTACACCAAAACTTAACCACACTAAAATTATGAATCAATACCATTTCTCCAGTCATTTCAATTATTTACTTGTTTTTTTTTTTAATCCTCAAAAAAGTTGAGCAGCATGAACAGCATTATGTTCTCCAACACATTTGATCAATTCTTCTTTGTGCACGTGTGTGTTTGTATTTTGCTCAACAGTTCTACTAACAGGTTGTATTTTTAGACTAAAACAATTAAACTGTACGTTTCCATATGATATCATGTTACACAGTCTGAATAGGCATTTAAATAAGTTGGTTCTCATGACATAGATTCCATGTGGACTGGGAATTGCACTGTATGGACTGGGGCGCAAACAGTACATGTTGAAACCTTAACACATTTTAATCTGCCATATTTCAATAAAGCAAAGGAAATTCAGCTTTTCATGATAAGGGCCCATAAACTCCTTAAGCCCTAAAACCCCTTCTGAATTACTGAATACATTAGAGCAGCTAAAATAGTTCATACTTTATACTTTAAAGTAGCTATAATATGTTTTGTGGATTCTATGGAATTATGTGCTATCATATGGCTATAATTGTCTTCCGAACCACTACAATTGACTTAAATAAGGAAGAGCAATATGAAAGACTACTCATCATCATTCCTCGTCAGGAAGAATCTCAGGCATAAATGATTCATGAGTACTTCTCATACAACAGTCAGAATAATTACTGTAAAGAGCAGCTGAACAACACAACTACACCCAAGCATTCATGAGTCAGTTTGTTGAGGAAAGAACACCTGCATTTAGTCAGCCACGTTGCTAAAGTAAGAGATCTGTCACGGAAGGGCAAAAAGGAGAACTCAGCTCTACACATAACATGAGAGAGGACTCCCGCAGCTAGCAGGCACTGCTGAGTTGCTGAGCAACCCTGCATGAGAGGATTTGTCTGTTCAATTAAGTGCTGTGATTTTATCCCTGGTTGCGAATCTAATCTTTTAAAAGACAGCATGAAGGACTAAGCTAGCTAAGTCTATACCAGAGGTGAGGTCGCTTCCTTGTAGAAAGCTGACGTGCACGTGGTGCACACTTTCGCTTCGGCTCAAACGGCTCAAACAAGGCTAATTTACTTGAGTGGCGTCTGGCCAAAGTGTTTAAGATTAGGGAGAAGAAGCCTGAGCCCACCCTTGTGGAAGTTCTTCTTCTGTCAGGCTTAGTTTAATCGCGTTAGACTGGTATCTTCTCTTTAGAGATGGACTGGTTGGGGAAAATAAATAAATAAAAGATGCCACATAAGCTTCCTCAAACAACTCACCATGCTGCCCAATTTAGAGGATGAGGAGTTGGTTCTCTGTTTGGCCAGAGTGCTGGCCTCCATGCAGTGAGGCTCTTTGAGGTTTAGGTGAAGCCTGGGTCCTCCAGCACCCTCCGAGGCCGAGCGGAGCCGCCTCTCCATCCTCATCACTTCATGGTACGGGCTGATGCTGCTGCACATGGACACTGCGGAAGGCACAATACAAGATGATATATAGGTGTGCAATAATGAGGATAGTAAAAGCCAAAATTATGGTTTTACCAGACAGATGTAGTCATTCTGTTCTGTTTCTCTTGTTAAAATGTGCCCAGTATATGCTGGAGCATTCACTCAATGGCAAACACTGCAGTTAACTACGTTCTTGTTTACTACGGTATGCTGAAATACAGCATGCAGTGGAAAATATCCAGTGGAAAAAGCAAAATGATTGGGAAACCAATGTCAAATTTCTGTTACCATGAGTAGTTAAGTGAGAATAAGCTGAAGAAACTCCAATACTGAATACAGTTAAAGGTTAGTGTATTCTTTTTGGTTTGTAATATACAAGTGAAAGGGATTGCTAGAAACACAAATCGAATCTCCTGTTTCCCTGCGAAAGACCTTTAGGGAGATGTAGCACAAGCGGTGCACTATTCTACTGTGCAGCAACACCTACTCAAACATGACCTGTGTGAAAGAGTCATCAGAAGAACTTTCCCTGCATCCACACTATAAACCTCAGAAGCTTTTAAAGGAACATCTAGAGAAACCTGATGCAATTTGGAAACAAGTCCTAAAATAGAACTTTATAACTTTATGATCAAATGATCATGAAACGTTAAGCACAGGCTTTGGGTGGATCAGGCTTTGGGCTTGTGTTGCAGCCAGTGGCACAGGAAACATTTTACTTGGAGTGAGACAAATGGATTCAAGTAAATACCAGAAGATATAAGCAAACATCACAACAATTAAAAAAAAAGCTGAAGATGAAACGAGGATGGCTTTTACATCAGGATAACGATCCTCAACACACCTCAGCGTCCAAATGGACTCAATATCAGTATTATTGTAAATCTGTGGACAGGTCTCAAAAAACAGATGCAAGATGACTCACAGAAGAAGTCTTTTGCAAGGAAGAATAGATCAAAATCTCACAAACTAGAACTGAAAGACTCTCCAGTGGCTACAAATAGTGTTTACAAGCTGCACAAGAGACTTGAAATTCTGGCCAGTGGTGCCTAAACATTTGCACATCACTGTATCTCCCAGCTACTGGAGATTAGCTACAACTACAAATGCTACTGTCAGTGGTTCTGACTGTAATTGCTGCAAAGCCAGAATATAGGGAGCCTAAAGCAAGCCTAAAAAGGGTCTTACACTGGCATCCTCTTCTCTGTTCTCAGCTGTCATTAATGGAGTGCTAAGCACTGAATTTTCGATTTAAAATATAAAAGAAGTGACAATGATGGATGCGTTATGCTGCACTAGGCATTACCACCATATGCTTTACAATTACAATGTATGTCAACATTTTTGGGGGATTATTTCAATACTCTTGGCCTTTGGTGACACTCGACTGCATTACTCTGATGTATATTTTATAGCTTCACATCGGAATTGTACATTCCACATTCATTTTTGCCTGCATTAAGCAGGCCGTGATTATACAGGCCATTAGTTAGCAAATGAATAAAACAACAACACAGAAAGCAATGTGAAAATATCTGCAACTATAATATGCTTTTGCCATATCGCCCACACTGAGGGGAAAAAGAAAACAGAAAAGAGGACCCTGAATTCTACAAAATAGAAAACACCCACACAGGAGAGCAATAGCAAAGGTGTCATTGAGGAAGGCTGCATGACACTCACTGAAGAAGCTTGGAAACAAAAACTCATGGTACATGATAAAAAAGCAAACAAGGCTCAGATACAGCTGGCTTTCAGCAATGTTCTATTTCAGTGAGTAACAAATAACTAGTTCAGTTTGACATCACTCATATCTGCTTGGACTTTTTCAGGTCAAGACTACACACAGACTGAAATAAAGATGAATTAGAGAGGCAGAGTGGATGTCTTAGACCCATGCATTACACCCGACATAGAAAAACATCAAAGTGACAAACGAGACGGCTCCGATTTTGTCTTCAGCTTTGTTATGTGGGCAGGTAACCTGATCTATCAATTCTGTCAAATCTGTTTACAGCTTAGCTGCATTCTAACAGGAGCTTAACCATGCATACTCGTAACTTATACATAAGACAAAAGAAGTGCTGACATAAACTGTGTTCAGTTGCAAGCATGAAACTGAATAGTTCCCCAAAAATATTCAAACTTAATATCCAAACAGGAACCATTCACTAAAGTAGGCCAGACAAACACAACAAACTCGCACAGACCGTGCGGCACTAGTACGGATTTTGGTGAATAAGGTAATGGTTCCCAAAATTACTGACGTCATGTCAAAATCAGACCATAAGGCCACTCATCATGCAAGAACAAAGATGTGTTTACATTCAGCATAGCCTAGCTCCCATATTTTAACAGTGAAACATATCTTCTGACTATTTGTTTTTTCCAATAGGTTCATTAGGCCCTCAGACCCACTTCTAACTACCTGTTCCTCTCGTATGCTTCAGCAAAGTCTTCTAATTTAAAGTTTCAGTTTAAACTATTTAACCTTTAATGCCTATATGTGGGCATATACCTCAAACATATTAGTATTTATAGTAGATTCTGAATGATTAGTACTTTTTGAATAATTAGTATAGGTACTGAATAATAAATAGATACTGAATAATTAGCAGTTACTAAATACTAAGTAAAAAAAGTACAAAATAATATGTGGGTACTGAATAATTTGTATAGACTGAAGCAGGACTTGGCGATATGGCAAAAATACTATATCACGATATTTAAAGACATTTTTCCACGATACGTGACATTTATCACGATACATGTAATCACAGACTTTATACAATACATCAGTAGCGACAGTTTTCTAAAAACTCCTATTTAGATACTTGTGATTTTTATTCAACATTCACTGCACTTCATCTAATTGCACAGTTTAATTACACTGTGTGTAAAGAAACTTGCAGTGGATCAGCGTTCTTTAAGCACTAACAGTATCCCTATTATGCTATGGAAAGCATATTGTCTATCACAATAACAAAATTGATCACAATATGATAAAGTATTGTCATATTGCCCACCTCTAGACTGAAGTTAGTATGAAATTAACATGTACTGAATGATTACTGTTTAGTACATAAGATCAAAGATAGTAAGTAAGACAGTAAGATAGTAAGGTGCTAAAAATTAGTGGATACTAAAGGTACTTAGTAGGCATTGAATAATTACTACTTATTGAATAATTAGTAGGAACTGAGTAATTAGTAGGTACTGAATAACTAGTATGTACTAAATAATGATCAGTTACTAAACTAGTACTAAACTGATAACCACTTTCGTGGCCAGGTGTGGTTCATGCCCTCATTATTTTATTTTTACAAATTAAGGAGATCAGGAGTTTATTCCAGGTGTCCCTTGCATTTGGTAGCCGTTCATGGGTTAACTCTCTAATGCGTGGTCTACTGCCAACACAAGTGAAAGGGTGAAAAAGCACAAGGAAATAGTAGGTACTAGATACTTACATCCTAAAAAGTATGCACTGAATAGCAGGTTTTAAAATTTTTACTTTGAATAACTGAAAAATACTAAAAAACTAAAATTATGCCGGAGGCGAAGGGGTTAAAAGTGATCCTAAAATTATTGGTTAGTCAAGCCTACCCCACAGAGAAGTGTTTTTTTTACTTCTCCTTACTTCTGCTAATTTAATATGCGCACTCATGACTGGGGAAGTTGTGGAACTTCAGCCAGGTATAAACTGGACAGCACCCTATATTTCGTCTGGGCCTAGACAATGAAACGAATCCACTGAATCACCCCTTCCTAAACCACATCCACCACATACAGGCTCTTGCAAAGTTGCCATGACACGTTCTGACACGTCCAGACAAGTTCAAGAGTCATCTTTCTCTATATACATGTAAATCATCAACCTCGACGTGTACAGGGTATACACTCTCCTGCAGAAGCATTGAGAAACAGGAGAAGGGCATAGTGAGAGCCAATATCACATCTCCACTGGAGGAAATTCAATACAGTGGAACACAGTTGGCTTTCATGAAACCTCTCAGCCACAGTCATTCTGGAGTGAAAGCTCTAAAATGGTAGGATATCAAGTTAGGAAAGTGTTGAGGGGGAAAAGAGCAGCAAAGCAGTGCAGCATCTAAATGAATGTTGTCAGTGGGCCCAAGCAATATTGTCTTTTAGACACTAAGAAGAGTTGGTAAATCCCAACCTGATGCAGTAAATGACAGACAAGCAATTCTCAGTGATTTTCCTTCTCGTAGATCAAAAAACTGAAAAACACCAAAATCTTCTATAACTGAGGCAATACATTTACAATATCAAGCTTGAAAGTGCATCGCTAAGTCTGAAATTTACTGCTACTGCCATGGGATTAAGTGTTGTTATGAACATCTGCAACAAGGAACATGTACCAATACATTTTCAACCGCTAATCAAGCTGCATCCAATTTCTTCCAACAGACAATAATGAAAGAAAGAAAAATGTATATATACCATCAGATCCATAAGTATTCTGATAGTGAAGCAATTTCAGTCAATTTTGCCTTTGTGCACCACTAAAATTGAAATGAAATATATATACAATCAGATCCAGAAGTATTCAGACAGTGAAGCAATTTCAGTAAATTTGTGCACCACTGAAATTGAAATGAATGTGATCAAGAAGTGATTAAAGTATAGACTTTATATCAAGAAGGTTATTACAAATATTGCATTTAGGAACTACCGCCATTATTTGCACAGTCCCTCCATTTTTTCAGGCTTAAAAAGTAATTGGACAGTTAACTGATATACACTTTCATTATTTTTAATGTACAAATTCAGGAGATAAAAGGTCTGAAGTTTATTCCAAGTGTTTTTGCATCTAGTAGCCGTTCATGGGTTAACTGTCAATACGTGGTCTAATGTCACTGCAAGTGAAGGAGGCCATCATTAGGGTGAAAAAACAAAAGAAACCTACCAGAGAGGTAAGAGACACTTTAGGAGTGGCCAAACCAAATGGTTTGGTTTATTCATAAAAGGAAATGAAAATGCACTGGTGAGCTTAGCAACTCACTAGTAAAAAACCTGTAAGGTCCAGTCTAGTCACGTCAAGTACACTGCAGAGAGAGGTCGAGGAGGAAGGAATGTCATTGTCAAAGGTCTACAATCAAAAGATGCCTTCGTGATGGTAAACACATAGAGTTCACATCAAGATGCGAACAACTGGAACAGAGAGTTTAGATTCAACTGATAGAAACAATCCAAAAATGCCTAGCCAGTTCTGGACCAAGATTCTTCGGACAGATGAAGAGTGCAAAACATCATCTGTCAAACATGATGGAGGCACTGTTATGGAATGGGAACGTAGGTCTGCCGAAGCTATACTTTCTGCTCAGGTTCAGTAAAATGCTGCAAAACTGATAGGATAGTGCTTCACAGTACAGATGGATAATGACCAATGACATGCTGCAAAAGCAAGATCCCCCAAGAGCATTTTACAGAATGTTTTAAATGGCTCGGTCAGTCACGTGACCTCAACCTAACTCAGCAGGTTTTACTTACTTACTGAAGACAAAACTGAGGTCAACTCAAGGTGGATTGCAGCAAAGGTCTGGCAAAGCCTCTCAAAGAACCTTTTTGCTTTTGGTGATGTCAATGGATTCCAGACTTCATTTGATTTGCATCAAATAATTAAAAAAGCTCTTTATATTTATAAGTATGTTAGTTTGTGCAATTACTGTAGAGCCTCCTTGACTCATTGAACTCCTTGAAGTAGCCTAAAGCTGCTTGCCAAACATATTGATTGCTTCACAGCAAATCCACTAAGATGTTGTACAGAGGCAAAATCACAATTTGCTTCACTGTCCAAATACTTATGGACCTGACTGTATGCCAGTCTAAATGCTTCAGGCTTATTCTAGTCATCCTCCCTGACTAAAAGTGCTGCACTCTAGTCAATACAAATGTGTGCTCAAACCACAGCCTCAGGTTATCAGTGAGGGGAGCAGTGTTTTACTTTGGACAATGTTCAACAGATTGAGCAGAACAAATCAGACCATGTTAGTGTAACTCTATGAGACAGCTGCAGTGATCTCAGCGAGCTGATCCAACATTTAAAACCGGCTTAAAGATCAGAGATGAAAACATGCAGACAGCACATTGTAAGGGTGGCTGACCTTACTCTGAGATCTGTTTGTGATGCCTGAGGGTGTTAATTAGAGGTGCGCCGATTACGATATTCTCGGCTGATTAAAATTTCTGATTTTGTAAACAAATTTACATTTATAGAATTTAGCTGACGCTCTTATTCAGAGTGACTTATATTCAAGGTTACTTATATTACAAAGGTGGGCCAGTGTAGGGTTAGGAGTCTTGCCCAAGGACTCCTAGCCGACCAGACCGGGAATCACTGGCCTCCCACATGGCCAAATGCGATTTTTGTTATTTCTAAGAATTATAAATGACAGCATACAGAAACGTTTTGGTTCAACTTATTAATTTATTAATAAATTAATAAGTTTATTAATTTATAATTATTAATTATTAAATTAATAATTAATTTATTAACTTATTATTAATAAATAAAACAGATATTAAATATCTGTAACAGTGCATCCGAACATTTTTAGCTATTCTAGATTCTAAACAGCTTCTGACCGTGTTGTAAACAATAGCTGAGGCTACTGCCAGTTCCTAAATACACCAATTATAAACCAAATGATAATAAAATAATAAACTAAACACAATAACCAGAGTTTCCACTCCATCATGCTTAAAAAAATATCAGCGGCAGCTAAGAAACATGTGCGCTCATCATGTGTCAAATTTAACGAGGCGACCAATAAGACGAGTGTTAAAGTGAACTGGAGTGAAGCAGGGCTGACTGGTGGGACAGGGTTACATGTTGCTGATTCTTACACAGACTGAGTTGGAAGGATTTTATTCGCCTCCAAAATGAAGCACAGTAAGTGCTAATGGTTAGCCTGTCCACTCGGACATGAGATGTGGCGTTGAACATGAAGAAAGGCTCTGCTATTCAAAACTCAGGCAGTTTCCTTGTGGAGCAGACTGATATGTGTGCAAATGCGCTTTATAAAGACCTTGTTTCCAACGAGATGCACCATACAGATGTGTGCCATAGCATTTGTTAGTGTATGTGTGTGTGTGGCTGTGTTTGTGGCTGTGGTGCCCAAGTGTAAACGCAACCGGCACAGAATCAGTTATATGAGACTGATCAGGCCACCAGGTCACCAGTTATGGCCAATCATGCTGGAAAGTGCCCAATTCCAGTCACTGGTCGATTGGTCGGTGCATCTCTAGTTATTATTAAGTTAAACACACTCAAAAAAAATAAGGGTGCTACACAAGGGTCTTTGAACGATGCCATAGAAGATCAACTTTTGGTTCCATAAAGAACCATTTCTGTAATGGTGATGTGACCTTTTAAAAGAACCTTTAGCATCAAGCACATCTCTATGTGTGAGTGTGACAAAAAACCTGCACACTGCCAGTGCTGTCAAAGAGCCTGTTTCTTTAATACTGCACCGCACCAATGAAACTATTGCAGCTCTACCAGTCAGAATCCTACAAACTGCCTACATGTCTACATAACATACTTGCGAAATTTCAAACAGACTTGATCATTCTGTTTCTGGCACCATATGACACAAAGTGGCTGACGTATGTTGCATAGCTAAACAGTAGTAGCAGCCATCTAAAGCCTGCATATTGTCTGTAGTGCCCTTTTTGTCCTATAACTGTATGCAATACAGTGAAACAGAACACATTACCGAGTCTATCAGAAACTTGATACGAGTGGCTGGGGACTGTGTAATGAATTAGCCATGCCGTTTGTGCGGTCCTGTTCGGTAGTCTATTACACCGGTAACAAAAAGGGTTCTTTATAATAGTCAGTCCTCAGGGTCCCCATATGGTCCACAATGGTGCTCCAATTCACTGTGCAGCACACAGGAACAGAAGTAAAATATGGACTGTCTGGAGGGCCCTGAGGAATGGTTTGAGAACAACTGCAATATTTGATATAAAAAATAAATAAATAAATAATAAATAAAATAAAAAAAAATAAAAAAAAAAAATATATATATATATATATATATATATATATATATATATATATATATATATATATATATATATATAAAACAAGATTCCCATCATACACTCTTAAAAATAAAAATGCTACAAAAGGTTATTTGAGCAATGCCATAGAAAAAACAGAAGAAATGGAAGAAGTTCCATTAAGAATAATTTTTGTGCAAGATATATGTGTAATGCACCTTTATTTGAAAGGTTAAAAGAAGCTGATGTAAAGGTTCTTTACCAGTGTAATGATTTTTCTCACTGACAGCTCCTTTAAAAAAAGTGGTTATTTTATGTCAGGGGTATTTAACCTCTAAAAAGCTTATGGACCGCCGGCACAAACTCAATTACCAAAGAACAGAACAGCACCAACCAGTTTCTACAGAAGTCTCTGTAGTTACTGAATAATATGTCTTTCTGCATTAATGGGTTAAATAGTCCCGAAAGTTTTCTCAAGGCCAGGTCTGGAAGATAATGTCTAACTTGCATTGTGATTCAGCAACCTATCCTGTATACTGCATTTGCCTAGCAGTTATATCAAAGGGGAAGAATAAACATGTACAAGTCAATCAATCCTTGAGTAAAACTTTTTCTCTTTCAAGAGCATGCTGTGTAAATGAACTTTCCACTGACTTTCCACTTTTCCCTGCTTTCCTCTCCAACCGTTGTCTCTCGTCCCTTCTCTGTATGTGTGCCACTCACTCAAGTCACAGCTCTCATTAAAATGCACAGATCTGACTGGCTAAGCAGCGTCATGTGCCATATTTGGTGTGTGAGTTTCCTGAGCCGTTAACTCTGTACTATAAAGACTACATATATATATAAATAAACATTCATGAAATAGTTCTCAATTGTGTAATAGATATAAGTCCAGGTCCGGATTTAACAGCTCCTGGGTCTGGACCTGGACAGCTGTCTGCCTCTGTTCTACGAATCGCACAACGAACCCCTTAGAGCACCTGTATATAACCATTACATATGCTAAAGAACCCTATAGTACAATTTTTACAGGACGTACATGTTGAAAAAAAAACGTTAAAAGAAATGCTGTCGCTTAACTGTCTCTGTTGTGTGATACAGATTTGTATTAACAGGCAATACATTAAATATAACCTGTATTTAATGTAATAACTGCACTGAAACACACACAGTCATGTTTCGACTGTAACAGACTCAATCATACCTGTGTGGGGTTTCCTCAGGTGGCTTGGCCTGCTCTCCAGTTTGGACAGGCCGGTTGATTTACCCGGCTGCTGGATGAGGAACGTATTTCGAGGCCTCCTTTCTCTGGGCTCGGGGTTAGAGCTGCTCTCCTCACTCAGCTCTGGGGCAGGCTCACTCTCGCTGGCCTCTGACTGTTCAGGCTGGACCTTCTCCACAGTCTGCACTGTTGCTGGCTCTGTGTGCACTGTGGTGCTTTCGCACTGTGTGTCGGCTGCTTGGCTAGAATCTGGCAGTATAGGCTTTTCCTGAACAGGCTGGATTACGTTGAAGCACATCTGTGAGGTAGACACAACCTGGTTGAACTGTTCCGGTGGCGCGGCTGGACTCGGAGCAGGCAGTGCGTCCACTTCTGAGACAGAGTCCTCAGTGACGTGGACAAAGTCCGATGGAGTGATGGCAGTCGTGCGGTCTTCAGAGATCATGGGGGACTGTAGAGAGCTCTCCCCCAGTTCTCCAGGCCAGGAACCAGGGGTGCCTGTTTTAGGGGGCTCCGCTGTACCGTCCTGGCCTTTACTTTGTTCTACCGCACTGGGGGAGTTCTTGGAAAAGCGATGGTGGGCTGAAAAGGACTTGGGCAGCAGCTGTTTCTTGTGCCTGGATGATCTCTTGCTGCTGACATCGTCCATAAACCCTGAATCATCCCCCTCATTAGTTCCTGAGCTGATGCAGTTGATGAACACGTTGCGGTTGGTGGAAGATTTCTCGAAGTCCTCTGTATGGGAACGGCTGATCTTCTTCTTGTGCCCTCCGAAACCGAATGAATGCCGCGTCTTGGAGTTGCAGCCGTCGTTAAAGCCCAGCTCAGACGTTTGGCTACGGTCGTCCAGATTTAGCTGGCCGGGGTCGATGCGTGTCTCACTGCTCCTCTTGCTGTGGAAGCTGATGGAGGGTGTCCGGAAGAGGCTGCGGCGCTTGCCTGTGCTGCTGGAGCTCGAATTGGTGCTGGAGGGGGACGAGGTGTGAACGCCATTGCCCACACCTCCGGAGGAAGGCGAGGATGGGAGTGACTCCTGCCTTTTGTTCGCACTCCGCCTGAAGATGGGTAACCTGGAGACCAGGGTGGAGCGACGAGGCCCTGATTCGCCCATCAAGGATCAGCATCAAAGTTGACACTCTAATGAAAGGAATAGAAAGAAAACAGGGCATGTTCAATTTACTTTAAGATTACATGTCCCTTTATTCAACTGAACTGAAGAATTGCCATCAGTCCACTTTAATTAACTGGTGAGCTGAATCAGGTGTATTTGAGCATGGAAACCACCTAATTGTGCTGGAGGTCTGGTGTGCCAGGAACGGAACCAAGGAGTCGTGTTTACTACTACTATTACTACTAGTGGGGCTCAGCGGCTCAGCGGTTAGAGCGCCGGGATATTGATAACAGGGTTGTGGGTTCGATTCCCGGGCTCGGCAAGCTGCCACTGTTGGGCCCTTGAGCAAGGCCCTTTACCCTCTCTGCTCCCCGGGCGCTGGAGTTGGCTGCCCACCGCTCTGGGTGTGTGTGTGTACTCACTGCCCCTAACACATGTGAGTGTGTGTTCACTACCAGATGGGTTAAATGCGGAGGACACATTTTGCTGTACAGTGTACACTGTACAGTGAAAAATACGTGCACCTTTACCTTTTTTACCTTACTTTTGCTGCCATACAATCTACTGCTTGTACCATTATTACTACTACTATTGCTGCGGCTACTGCTAATATTGGCATTACTACTACTGCTCAAATTGTAATAAGCTACCACTATTGCTACTACTATTACTAGTCCTAGTACTGGTATTATTGCTATTATTACTACTACTACTGCTACTATTACTACTATTACTGCTAAATATAATACTATTACTACTATTCCTACTATTGGTATTACTGCTACTACTACAACTGCTACTATTACTATTACTACTATTCCTACTATTGGTATTACTGCTACTACTACAACTGCTACTATTACTATTACTACTATTCCTACTATTGGTATCACTACTACTACTACTGATACTACTACTACTGAATATATTACTCTTAGTACTATTCCTACTACTGGTATTACTACTATTACTACTACTGCTACTATAACTACTATTATTACTACTACTACTTTTATTTATACTATTTCTACTACTAATAATAATAATACTAATAATACTATTCTTACTACTACTACTACTACTCCTGATACTATAACGATAATTCCTACTACTGGTATTCGTACTACTGGTATTACTACTACTACTATTACTACTATCGCTGCTATTTTCACTATTACTATTCCTACTATTCCTACTGCTACTATTATTACTACTACTGCTGCTGTTACTTCTTCTTCTTCTTCTACTACTACTACTACTACTACTACTATACCTACTGCTGATACTATTACTACTATTGGGACAGCGGTTAGAGCGTCGGGATATCGATAACAGGGTTGTGGGTTCGATTCCTGGGCTTGGCAAGCTGCCACTGTTGGGCCCTTGAGCAAGGCCCTTTACCCTCTCTGCTCCCTGGGTGCTGGAGTTGGCTGCCCACCACTCTGGGTGTGTGTGTGTGTGTACTCACTGCCCCTAGTTCACTAGTGTGTGTGTGTGTGTGTGTGTGAGTGTGTGTTCACTACCACAGATGGGTTAAATGCGGAGGACCCAATTCGCTGTACAGTGCACACTGTACAATGACAAATACGTGCACCTTTATCATTACTACCATTACTAATACGGTTGATACTATTCTCACTCCTATTACTAGTATTCTTATTATTATTATTACTACTACTACTACTACTACTACAACAACTATTACAGGTATAACTATTATAACAGGCATAACTATTCTTACTACTACTATTACCAGTACTGTTACGCCGGGATATCGATAACAGGGTTGTGGGTTCGATTCCCGGGCTTGGCAAGCTGCCACTGTTGGGCCCTTGAGCAAGGCCCTTTACCCTCTCTGCTCCCCGGGCGCTGGAGTTGGCTGCCCACCGCTCTGGGTGTGTGTGTGTGTGTGTGTGTACTCACTGCCCCTAACACATGTGTCAGAATCAGAATCAGAATCAGAATCTCTTTATTTCACCAAGTATGTTACCCATACAAGGAATTTGTCTTGGTGAGAGCAACACGCATGACAAGTAACAAAGAAACAAAGAAACTACTACTACTGCTACTATAACTACTATTATTACTACTACTACTTTTATTTATACTATTTCTACTACTAATAATAAGAATACTAATAATACTATTCTTACTACTACTACTACTACTCCTGATACTATAACGATAATTCCTACTACTGGTATTCAGACTACTGGTATTACTACTACTACTACTACTATTACTACTATCGCTGCTATTTTCACTATTAATATTCCTACTATTCCTACTGCTACTATTATTACTACTACTGCTGCTGTTACTTCTACTACTACTACTACTACTACTACTACTACTACTACTACTACTACTACTACTACTACTACTATAACTATACCTACTGCTGATACTATTACTACTATTGGGACAGCGGTTAGAGCGTCGGGATATCGATAACAGGGTTGTGGGTTCGATTCCTGGGCTTGGCAAGCTGCCACTGTTGGGCCCTTGAGCAAGGCCCTTTACCCTCTCTGCTCCCTGGGTGCTGGAGTTGGCTGCCCACCACTCTGGGTGTGTGTGTGTGTGTACTCACTGCCCCTAGTTCACTAGTGTGTGTGTGAGTGTGTGTGTGTGTGTGTGTTCACTACCAGATGGGTTAAATGCGGACACATTTGACAAATACGTGCACCTTTACCTTTACCTTTCCTATTACTACTGCTACTGCTGCTACCACATGTTTCATTAAACAGACAAACAGGTAAATCAGCTCTAAAGTTGCTGAAGTCCAGCACAGTCTAATGATTCCTCGTCACACCAACCTGACCAGACCTGGCAATAAGTGATGACCTGTGGTGGACACGGGCCCTCAAGGATCACCACTGATGAGTCCGGCTTTACACTGTGTATGGGCTGAAAGCTAATTCACACACTTCATCATAAACATAAACATGTCCGGCAGGTCACATCTCTTACACAGCAACCTTCCTCCCTATAATAATAATAATAATAATGTGTTTCTAATAAGACTATAACAACACACTCCCACACACACCCTCACACAGTCGGAGATCCACCCAGCTCTACACCTCACTATGGAATGTATGCAGTCTTGTCTAATTCTCAAACAGCCCGCATTTGCTTTATTACTGGAAATACTCAGCAAGGTCATCCACCATAGCCTGAGCAGCACCTCACCAGCAGCTCGGCTCCACCACGCTGAGCAGGGCTTCCTGTTCAGCGGACGTTTCCGTGACAGACACCTGACTGGCAGACAGCTCGGACCGCTACTCCGTGCAGGTGCAGGTGTAGAGCCGAGGACCAAATTAGACCGCTGAGCTCCAGCTCAGAGCCGTAGGCCAATTAGACTGACAGAACCTGCGTCCTTACAAAAAAAAACCCCATTCACAAAAATCGGGCTCATTTCCATGGCCAGTTCTTAGCTGGCATCACCACGTCGCCGAAGGAGAAGCGCCTCGTTAATCAGACCGACACGCACTGAAAACATGGGCGCTTCAGACTGACAGCTCTGAGAGTATTGTCCTGAGCTACAGCACAGAGCTGGAGGAGAGCAAGACCCACAATCGTGGGGAGAAATTAAACACATGTGACTGTTATTTCATATCGCAGGAATGGCGCAGACTATTATTCAATTGCTGGTGTGTAAAAAAAATAATAAAAAAAAACGAGGAAGGCACCGTGGGTTTGAGTCGGCAATGAATAGCGAAGGCAGGCTAACGCTAGTACCGCTAGAGCCGCCTGCTACCACCGAGAACCCCGAGCAGCTAGCAGCACCCGTGCTAGGTCAACCCGCTCCTCAAGACGGAGATAGGAAACACGTATACCTGCAGAATTTCCCGGTCCGGAGGCTTTCCCGTATTCCGCCTGCTTTCGACTTGTTTACGTGGCCGAAAATAACTCTGGCACGGCAGTGAGTGAATGTCATCTACGCCTCAGATTCCCAGCAGTGGAGCCTCGGCTGGTCGCACAAGTGCACCTCGAGTGACGTGGAGTCTCCTCTCCGCTCTTCCGTGTTGCCGCTGTCGTCACGCGCCGCCATCGCACAGGTAGGTCTGATGCTGCACTGTTTACAGTAGTCAGAAACGCTGGGCAGGTTTTATGTAACACGAGGCTCATCTGTTCAGGAACCCGGTTTGGTAAAGGATGGATATGATTTAAGAACAATTTTCAAAGGTAATGTTGAAGATAGATTTTTTTATTTTTTTCATATGGGATAAAAATGATGTATCTGAGCTGCTGTTCTCTTTGGAAGAACTGGGCTGTTCCTGCAGACCTTTTGGATTAAAGAACTAGTACAATCAATAATAATAATAATAATAATATTATAATAATAATGTCCAGAACAAATATACAGATTTAGAACTGTTCCTGCAGAGCTTTATGTGTTATAGGGTTTCACAACTACAAGTATTGCTATTATTATTAATAATAATAATTATTATTATTATAATAATCATATAAATATGAATAATAATACTGCAAGTCCTATTTCCACTAAGAATACTGCTACTACTATTGCTACTCCATTAGTAGGAGTACTACTAATACTAATATTACTACTACTACTAATACTGCACTGCCACTAGTAGTATTAGTAATACTATAATATTATAATAAGCATATTCATCATTTGTGTTGGTTGGATTTTGGCCTCGCCTTTAACCCATCCGTGCAGTGAACACACACATTCACACTAGTGATCAAACACACTCAGTTACAGTGAGCACACATCATGCCTGAGCAGTGGGCAGCCATCGCTGCGGCACCCAGGGAGCAAAGAGGGTGAAGGGCCTTGTTCCAGGGCCCAACAGTGGCAGCCTGCCAGTCCCAGGAATGGATATATATATTATTCTTATATTTATTATTCTATTATTAATCTTGACCAGTGTGAGACATGAGTGTAGGTTAGTACTGAATGAGCTTAAGTAAACTCATTCTGCATGGTTATGATGCTCTGCAGTGCAGCCTGATGAATTCTCTCTAAAGCTGTGATTCAGCTTTAGGCCACGTGGGGTCCCTCTTTCCTCACCGTTCTGTGCAGTGCCTTGCTCAAATGGTGTTTATCACATAACTGTGGTCATTAGACAATTCAACTAAACAGTGAGAGGCTGTTCAAACTTGTGTGGTGATACAATATGATATAGAATATAAATAAATATAGAATATATATAAATATATATATGATATAAACCAAATAAAAAAAATGAGAAATAACACTGTGATGATGTCAAAGGGTTGCACTGGACTGTCACTAGGGAAAACATGATGATCATTAAAGGGATTCTCTTGGGTAATTTTACACTATAGCTAGAGTTCAAATTCAGCATTTACTTAGTTCACCATCACTTCTCCATTTCAGTTTTCAATTTCAAGATCATATTTAAGAGGTAGATTTTGGGTTACTACTTCTACCACCACTTTAATAATGATGATGATATTATTAATAATAATAAACGTAATACTGTTAATTTCAGAACAAATAAGCATGTCTAAACCTACTGCTTACGTACCATTTGTACACTTGGTAACAATACCTACTGTGTGGGTTGATTTCCTGGACAGGGATTTAGCCTGTTTTAAGCCTGTTTCTTTAATTGAGAACCTCCACTCAGGATGGCTAGTATTATGCAAAAGTTTAGGCACCCCTGAGAAGTTTTGCTTTTCCTTTAAAAAGTGTAAATACATGAACAGATCCCCCACAGTAACACTTAAATAAAAAACAAGTTTTTATTGATTTTCACAAATTGTAATTGTAGAGCATGATTGTCAAGTCAAGTCAAGTCAAGTGGGTTTTATTGTCATTTCAACTACACAGAAGTCTGATGGCTTGGGGGAAGAAGCTGTTGCAGAGTCTGGCCGTGTTGGACCGGATGCTGCGGTACCTTCTTCCTGATGGTAGGAGGGAGAACAGTCTGTGTGAAGGGTGGGTGGAGTCATCCACAATGCTGGTTGCGGGCAGTGTAAATGTCCATGACGGAGGGGAGAGAGACTCCGATGATCCTCTCAGCTGTCCTCACAATGCGTTGGAGGGTCTTGCGGTCAGAGGCTGTGCAGGTCCCAAACCAGGCAGTGATGCAGCTGCTTAGGATGCTCTCTATGGTCCCTCTATAGAAGAGGGTGAGGATGGGTGGAGGGAGACGGGCCTTTGTCAGCTTCCGGAGGAAGTAGAGACGCTGCTGCTATTTTTTTCTAAATGTAACATAAAAAAACATGTAAACCAATGTATTTAACGTTCTTCTTTCTTTTTGTAATATGTTAAATAAAGCAAATAAAAAGCAATGTGCATTTGTTTAGACAATGTGAATTTATTTTTATGTAATTTCACGTAATTAGACCAGGGGCGCCAAACCCTTGTATATAAACACACTGCAGTTCTCATTCTGTATTCTTTTTCTGTATTTTTTAAACAGTGTGTATTTTTTATGCAATTCTGCATCTACACCATTTCAATGGACGGAAGGTCATTTTGTTGTAGTCACTCCAGTGACACACAGGCTCAGAAGATCATAGAAGATATCTAAAGTAGCTGATGGATGAAAAATTAATGTCCAGAACACTCTAAAGGACATAGGTGCATTATTATCAAAGGCTTCCATCAAGATTTGCCTTCAGATCAAACTGACAAAACATCTGAGCCCGATTCAAGTTCAGTATGGAGAAGGAAAAGAGGAGCGTAAGCGATACCCACATCATCTGTCAATCATGGTGGAGGCACTGTTGTGGAATGGGCTTATATGGCTGCCAGTGGAACAGAGACACTGGTGTTTATGGATGAAAAGACTGCTGATAGAAGCAGGATGAAATCCGAGTTCTGAGAGTTCTGTTTTCTGCTCAGATTCTGTCAAATGCTACAAACCTCATTGTACAGACGGCCTAACCGCCCAAAACATACCACAAAAGCATTGTAAATCAAAGAAGTATCTGGTGTATTCTTAAATAGCAGAAAGTTGCTTAATGCGCTTATGTACGTTTTCACTCAATGAAGAAAAACCTGGAGGCACTACATGCTGCTGCAGTGAGGACCAGACACAGCATCTCAACGGAGGAAACCCAGCATTTGGTGATGTACGAGGGATGCGAACACTAGGCAGTCATTAATTCCAAAGGACTGGCTTCCAATTATTAAATAATCCTTACAGTAATAACTGTAGATTGTAATAGTTTGTACAATTTGTTTTGAGACTGTGAAAATGGAAGGACTATAAAAATTAAATGGCATCATGTTTACTTCATTTCAAATCCATTGAGGTGGTAAACAGAGACGAAATTACAAAAATTGTCACTGTCCAAATACATTGATATTTAAATATCCACATCTATGCTGATGCAGAATTTGTATCGAACATGAAAAAAGATGTCATCTGCCTGGATTAACCTTAAAGACAAACATATTATTTATTTGCAAATGTGTCAAAAGTATTCACATTCGTTACTCAGGTAGAAATGTAGATACTAGGCTTTAAAAAGACTGTAAAAGTTAAAGCATCAACTTAAGCTTTTTTTTAAGAAGCACCTAGGTGCACTACTGAGCATTAACATGTGTTTCATGGAGCAGAAAATATGAGGAGTTGCCTATAAGTATTGTAATTGTGCAGAAAGTCAAACTTCTGACCAATGTGATCGTTAACTTTTATTGGAATGTAAATGTGGAGCTTAGTTGGGACATTTCACTCGAGTTCTCTTGAGTCTCTGCCACGGACATCTTCATATTAGGCTACATACATTTGCTGTATCCTTGCTGGAGTGTGACGTGACATGCAGGTGCGATGGATCGCTTACAAACAAATAGGGAGTCAGAATGGTTTATGTTTATACTTCTCATCCAACCACAATCAAATACACACTTTCCGGATGGCGCGATTTTTTAACTCTGGGTAGTTTTTTTGTTTGTTTGTTCTTTTTTGTAATGATGACAAGCCAGAACTAAATAGGAGTAAGGAGGCCATCTTTAAAATGTAAGGAGTATTAAGTACAGATAATTGTGGGAAAATGTAAAGAGTAGAAGTAAAAACAAAAAATTACACAAGTATATTAAACTACACAAAATTATTTGCCAAAAGTATTTGTACTTCGTTACTTTACACCTCTGTTTATTTGTAGAGGATTAATATAAAGTAAAATGCAGATATTTTACTGCAGTACTGCAGCAGCATCACCTGAACCCTCTGCCCTTTTGGAGTTCAATAAATAAGTTATCAAATATTCATATGACAAAATTTCTTTAAAGCACAGATCTGCCAGTACAGTTACAACTCTGGGGAAAAAAAGAAACACCCTGAATTGAGGCGATTTAAGACACCTTTATTTTATATCAAAAACCCACATGGTAAATTAAAAAATAAAACAGTATAGATACAGGTGACGGACAGCTTTTCATTTCCATTAAAGCATTACAATCACAAAGAGCAAACGTCACACACACCCGATCCATTAAGAGCAAAATACGTCCCATGGGCGAACTTATATTGCACACCAATTCACGCGCACCTGCACCTGCACCAAGTGGCTGACATGCTAATAAAGTGCTAGCTCGGAAAATCAGTTAAAATGACTACTAAAAGACATTACCATCTTGTTTAATAAGCTAGTACAACTCACTGTACTCTACCTCAATACTCTACCATTAAGACTACATTGAAAGCAACCAGTCAAAAGCACCCCCCCCCACACACACACACACACACACCAATAGTTTTAACATGTACAAGGAACTAAACAAAAACATTTGGTTACGTGGTTCCCAAGTGATTACACACACACACGGTGACACTAAACACCAAAACACCACTCAGAAAATTGTAAACTATAATAAGTGTGCATGGACTCATTCCTGAATCCAGCAGATGACGTGTACCATCAGCTTTGAGAAGAAAAGGTGAAAAAGAACAATTAGTGTTTAGTGTTTGCAAAAGAAAAACAACTGGAAGGAGCATACCATGATTTCACCACTGAAATATGCGATATACAATTTGTTTGAGTTAATCACAAGTCAGCTCAGTTCTCAGGACAAACTCTCAGGACACAACACTTAAAATCTATTACATTTAGAGGATGACAAATAATATTAATAATAAGAATTAGAAGAAGAATGGACAGACCCACGTTAAAATCAGTGTGCGACAATGCCTTCTTCAAACAGAAGTTCTTTTTCTTGTGCTACAGTGACATGAAAACAAGTAACCGGGAGTTAAAAAAATTATAATAATAATAAATCAAAAATCTTTTTATGTAATATGAGAAAATAATATGGGAGTTTGCAATGAAATCAAAGAAGTGATGTCGATCTCTATGAAATCTTTGAGTGTAAAAGACAGTGTTACAGTTACAATTAGAATGACGGACTCTTTGACTGATAACTCTTAGGTTTCAAGCGTAAACAAAAAGGAAAAGAAACCCTCTGAGCTTCAGTGATCACGTTTATATTATTACAAAACCCACACACAACACCAGGCACAGAGTCTGCCACCTCCTCAAAAGAATCGAAGCATAATAGCAGTGGTTGAAATGATATGAAATATTAAAGGTTCCAGAAGAGGTAGGTAGCAAAACGGCCCAGAAGGGCGAGTACCTGAGGAATCACACAGCAATCCCACTCTATCTGCCACTACTCCAGGTAACAACAACAACAAAAACACACCACCACGTCCCTTTATAATCAATAACCTTGTTGCGCCTGCAACATGTCTGATCAGTCACTAAGGCCATATCAGTGTTTTTTGTTTTGTTTTCCCCCCTACCAGTTAACTCCATGTTTGTATTGGTGACGAGTGCACATTAACCCCATCACGTTTTCATCCAGTGTTACTCTGATAGGACTTCTACCTAAGCTTAAAGATCTAGCAGCACAGGTGTGATTCAAATGCTACTCTGCATAAAAAAAAAAATAATTGAGATACATTCGTAATGCACAAGCTATTCAATGCTGATTGTTTTTTTGTTTGTTTTTTAATTACATTACATACATATTTATGAGGTGTAGGTCGCTACTTGTGTAAAAACTTAAAGCTACCCGCTACGTTTTAAGACAGACTGCTTTAATTGAATTCGATTTCATAGCAAAGTATTTATTCATCAGCTCATTCTCAACAGTCATAATAAGGTAAAGAAGTCAGCCCAGGTGTAGTGTTGCAAGTGTTACGACAATCAGTCAGCGAACAGTTAACGAAACCGGTTAGCAGTCATCAGTAGTGCACGGATATTAGGTAGTGCCAAATCAAGTAAGTCATGTGCAAGAAGTACAACAATTCATAGCGCATCATTCTTGTTCAGACAATCGTTAGGACCTTTCACGAGTGAAGAGCAGAAGCAGTGAGATTTCGCGTCCTAGTTAAGGTGTATCGTGGTATTCTGCATCGCCATAAGGAGTGCTGATAAAACCTGATGGGTTATAATGTTAACATTATAATTGAGCACCTGCTTAGTTGATCTCATAAAAGGCACATGGGCACTGAAGCAAGGTTCGTCAGGTTACACTTGGCTGTTCGACTGATAGGAAATAGGTGTTCACGCAAAAAAAGAAAGAAAAAAAAGCCACATTTTGTGACCTATTGGAAGCCAGTGGAAGCGGATAGAAACAGATCAGCACTAGGACAGATGGCGGGCAGACTTGGACACCAGCAGCAAGATTTCACATGTAGGACAGCCGCTTGGCGGTGATGAATTCCTCCAGGTGGACGGCTCCTCCGCCCATGAGGCCGAAAGCAGGGTACATGGTGCCGGAGCAGTCCACCTGTCTCTCGTACAGGCAGCGCATGGTGTCGGCGTCGTAGAAGAACACGCGACCGGCGTCGTAGTCGAGACACACTCCAATGCGCTGCGGCAGAGGCAGCACGCGGTTGCCATGGTCACCCGCCGCTGCGGTGACTGAGGCCTTGGGGATGAAGAGCTTGCCCATGCCCATGGTGACCAGAGTGAAAGGCTGAGAGAGCTCGTAGCAGGTGTCCTCACTGCCACTGTCATGCCCGCTGTCATGGTCATACCTGGAAAGAAAGTGTGTGTTAGTGACGATATCGGATAAGGGTTTTCCTATGAGTTGACGTTACATATGGGTGGGGGTTGTACAATTGTACAAATTACAATTGTAATGTGTGTACAGTGATGTTCTCACCTTGGGCTGCTGGTGTCACGAGGGTTATGGAACCACTCTATCAGCTTAGAGTCTGAGGCCACACCCACTTTAACCATGTATGAGCTTGGCTCCACGCGGAAAGCCCAGTAATGGCGGCCGTGTGAGATACCAGTGTCGCCAATGATGTAGTCAAGACATATGTAACTTCCTGTCTGGACTCGTTCAGCAGCCAACAGGAACGCCATGCCGGCCACGCTTTCAACAGAGTCCCTCCTCTTGCTCAGCAGCAGACGCTCCGCGCTGAATCCGCACTTCTCATTGAACAGGAAGCCGAACACTGAGGAAGAACCAAGAAAGCATCTTGGGTATTGTGGTCACTGACATCAGTTGTCAAAACATGTCCAATAATGTTTATTTGTTTATTATATACATATACTATACCCTGATCCTATAATCCCACCTAAAATACACACACACACATACACATTTTATATATATATATATATATATATATAAAATGTTAGGTGTGTTAGTAGGTCAGGGTATAGGGGGTATAGGTTGGTAGGTAGGCAAGTGAGAGGGTGGGTAGGTGAGTAGTAATAATGGATGGGTAGTAATGAATGTAGTTATGGATAGCTATGTAGCTAGGTAGGTATATTAACTAGTTATGAGTGGGTGGCTTGCTGTGTAAGTATGGCTAGGTTGCTACTAGGTAGTCATGAGAAGGTGGGTAGGTAGCCAAGTATGGGTGGATAGGTAAGCATGGCAAGGCATGCAGGTAGGTAATTAGGTAGGTGTGTGTTATTATGGTTAGGTATGGAAGCATGGGTAGCTAGGCACCTGTAATGAGTTGGCTCTTGGTCTGAGATCTGCTTAAAGGAATTTATTTATAGAACACTGTTCAGAAACCACAGACACATGAAAAACAAGTCAATGAGAAAAAGATGGCCTTCTTTTCCTTGTGATGCTGACAGAAGCGCAGTGACTAATTCATCTATGTATAGTCAGAGCAGTCACTTGCCTAAGGAAATATCACTAATGAGCTGCAGTATCTCTTGAGCCACAGCTTTTAATGAAATAACCTACTTATTATCTGCAGTGCTTACAATGGAATAAGCTACTTTTTATTATCTGCTGCAGTTGCGCAATAAGATTCCAAAAACACAATTCGTGGAGCATGAAAAACTGGGGCAATATGGGAACACTAATCCACGATTATCTAATCTGTGAGTAATACAATCATTCATTTTATGGTTATTACAATTGTTATTTTTGCCCCCCCCCCCCAGCTAAATTTACACTGGATCAAAGCATCAACCTCTACCACCGAGGCAAGGAGCAGACGTTGGAGACAAGATAGCAGATACTTCCCCTGCGCTGCAGTGACCCAGAATTCCACCTCATTAATAACGCACAGTGCATTCGCCGCTACACGTCCCACAGAACACAGGAATGCTAGACTGAAGCAGTGATCATTTAGACCGGGCCTTTCTCCAGCTCTGTGCTAAAAGAGCATGACTAGGCAGAACAAAAACAATACGCACAGTTCTGATGGATTAGTGCAAATGAATGGAAAACCCTGTCTGTCACGCTGACATTAATTGAGGAGCGGTAGAGACGCACAGGCTCGGACGCTGTCTGGGTCTTGACAGCAGCTTAGAATCATTTAAATTTGGTCTTCAGTAACAGAATGATAGAAGCGAAGGCTACAAACTGCAGCCAAGCCTGCAGCGTGCGGACAATGGAAGCAATAACAAACACTGGCAGTCTCGTCCTGGGCTAGAGCTGATGAGATCTATTCTGGTGATAAAATGGGTGTATAATAAGTACATATTTTGAACCACTAATACATGATTGCTTTCCAAATGGTACTCAGAACCTTTGATCTATACCGTTAACAGTATAAGAACTTCAATATGTTCCTTGAAGGTTCCTCAAAGCACCTTAAGAGGTTCCTCCACAGTTTTAAACTGACAAACCTTCAAAGGTTCCTCCAGAAACAGTGAAGGTCCATGCATCCATTTGATAATCGCCTTTAAATTATGTGTACTACACATCATGCAGTGGCTCGGCAGTGCAACTGTCCACATACCACGAGTTCATTCATTTGTCAACATATATGGGCCATCCCATATAAAGATCAACAACATATACATAAAGAGCGCTATTAACACTATTAATATATGGGTTCTGAACAATATATCCCTTCTTAATCTTTATAATATATACTGTATAATACTTTTTTTTGCAATATAGAAATATCTCATAAAGAAGTCTTTGACAGATTACAATTCCAGATTAGTTTCTGTAGGTGTTTTAATGAATCAAACTAATCCTTTTTGGTCAAAATAATGCAGACTAATATCTAACCAGGTCATATTATTGATAATATTTGCCAATATGTTGAACTATATTAAATCATCTGCATCAGGCATCCCTAATGTAGAGCCAGCAGATTCCTCAGTTTGATTTTGAGGCCAGAGATGAGCCAAGCAGAGTTTTAATCAGCTGGTTTCACTATTGATTTTTTCCTTTTACTCACCATCTTACAGCACATTGTGATTGTCTAAATAATGTTGTACTTTCTGCCTGGGTCAAAGAGCTACGCAAAAAAACACCTTCTTATGTAATCACAGTTCAACTACCTCATATTGTGGACAAAACTGATACCAAACCAGTCAGAAATCAATAGAGCTCAGTGTGATATTGACTGGTTTGGTATCAGTTTTGTCCACAGTCTGAGTAAGTTGGTATCAGATGGAGCAATCGTCTACCTGGAGCAGGGGGTGTGTGGAAAGACACCGCAGGGCTGTAAGGGCTGTAGATGGTGTTGCGGCAGCTCCGCACCCTAAAAGCATAGCGACAGTCACTGTCCAGATCACACACCACCGTGCTAGAGCCAAACACACGATCAGTGATCTGCCACTGGCTCTCTTCCTCGTCTTCTACAGCCTCCTTTCTGTACTCGAGAACGTGATGATCTGTGGGCAGGGAGTCATCTGGCAGTCTCCAGTGGATAAGACCCTCGTTGTACACACGACTCTGAGACAGGTCGATCATCGGAGGGTCAGGAACTGAGGGAAACAAAGTTTGAATAAGAGATTATTGCAGAGCTTTCAGAAAGGAGAATACATTAATAAATAAATGAACAAATAAAAAGTTACTGGTTTAACTCAGATTTCAAATCATGCTCTTTACATACCAAAATAAATCCTTGAGACATAATGTCTGTTTGTAAAAGAAGGCATAACAATCATACAGTGCCATGTAAAGAGTCAAATTCCCCTCTTACTGCTGTCATTTTTTTGTACAATTTTAGAATGGCAAAAAAAAGGATGTTAAGGAGCCGCATAAAAAAGGTTCACCACCATAAGAAATTTGAGCTTTCAGATCACTTACCAAGCTCTCTTCGCTTTACCAGAACTTACAAGTGCTGGTCATAAAATTAGAATATCATGAAAAAGTTTTTATTTCAGTGATTCCACTCAACAAGTGAAACTTGTATATTATATTCATTCATTACAGACAGACTGATATTTCAAGTGTTTATTTCTTTTAATTGTGGTGGTTATAACTGACAACTAATGAAACCCCAAATTCAGTATCTCAGAAAATGTTAATATTGTGAAAAGGTTTAATATTCTAATCTAATCAGCTAATTAATTCAAAACACCTGCAAAGGCCTTTAAATGGTCTCTCAGTCTAGTTCTGTTGGCTACACAATCATGAATCAGACTGCTGACTTGACAGTTGTCCAAAAGACAACCATTGACACCTTGAACAAGGAGGGCAAGACACAAAAGGTAATTGCAAAGAGGCTGGCTGTTCACAGAGCTCTGTGTCCAAGCACATTATTATAACCTAATTCATTAGTTGTCAGTTATAACTATCAAAATTAAAAGAAATAAACACTTGAAATATATCAGTCTCTGTGTAATGAATGAATATAATATACAAGTTTCACTTTTTGAATGGAATTACTGAAATAATCTTTATCATGATATTCTAATTTTATGACCAGCACCTGTAATTAGCCTGCTAGGGCTATGGCATTTTCCCAATCACTGGGAAAGACCAGGTGATGCAAATCTCAAAGCTTTCTAAATGCTTAGACTTAAAAACAGATTCCAACAAAGCAGAAGAAGACAATATGGAGATAGCAAAGTATTTTCAGGTAGCCGTTTCTTCAGTTCATAAGAGAACCCAAAAAAATGGTAGTTAATAGAAACAGTGAAGGTCAAGTTGAGGTCTGGAAGACCATGAAAACGTTTCAAAACCGCTTGTTGGATGGCTAAGCGAATCCCTGGTGTGACTGCAAAAGGCCTTCAGGAGACTCTGGAGCACAAATATGAATTTATTAAATGTTTCATGCTTTAACTTTATGCCTTTTGCAAATAAATTCATATATTTTACTCACTTAGCTTTCCATAATTTCTAATCACTGGTGCCCAAACTTACTCATACAGAATGTCTCATGATTTCTGCCACTCTTTCTGTCTGAGATAAGTAATTAGACACAGAATCACAGATTTAAAGTGCAAGTGAATATTAATTCTGTGTAAGTTTGAATGCAAACTGTAACGGGAGAAATTATGTAAACTATCATGTTAAACTGACTCCTAAATACGGCTCTTCATGTTTTTGTCAACAGTAAATAACATGCATCTGTTTAAACTCCCACAAAGCCCTCACAAACACCATTCACTCTTTACTAAAAAGACGCAGAAAGTTCAGGTTCTGCAAGAACCTTAAGCATGACTGTCACAAACAGGAAAATGGATGAGCACTTGAAGGGCAAGGACGAATGGGGGCCATCGCTGTGGATACACAGCCTGTCACCGACACAAAGCCTGCCAAGCCCTCAGGCACGCAGCCCAAAAAGCTTCTCCCTGAATAATAAGCTATTGATCAGAGCAGGGGATGCATTAGGTCACGCAACAGGGAAGGAGCCTTGTCTTTCAATCTCTAGACATAGAATTACAGCACCAAGAATATAGCAAGTTAAAAAAGAGCAGAGACTTGAAGGGTTGCAAGCTAAGAGCGTCTGTGCGACTAGGGGCATTAAAAGCTTCCATCAGCATCACAGAACACCATTAAAGCCCAATCTAATCAGAGATGCAGCGTTGAGACGTGAGGGATGGCTGCTTTTTCGCCTTGCCTGCTTTTTCCTTCAATCAATTCAATTACAGCATCCCCTGTTCCTTACGTTGAGTGCATTCGGTCCATCTTTCTCCAGCAGGAGCATTAGCAAACTCACTGGCTTGCTGGAACGTTCAGACCGTCTCAGTGAAGTCTGCTGTGTAGACAGTTTTTTTTGTTTGTTTTTTTTTTCATATTTAGAAAGACGAAGGTTCTTATGGAAGTATGCAAGCACCTAGAAGTGACTGAAGATAACAGATAGAATACTACACTGAAAATCATTTTTTGGGATATCACTTATGTAATGTTACGATGCCAATAATCAGTTTTAGATGTAGGTCAGCGGTTCCAATCCCCTGTCCTGAAGTACTCTTGCCCTGCATATTTTGTCGTTTTACCCCGTTCCAGTATACCTGCTCTGACTAATCTAATTAGGAAGCCCTTCCTGAGCTGAAAGAGAGTTGTAAGAGAAGGATAATGTGTGCAGGCCAAGGATACTCAAGGTGCAGGATTTGGAAGGACTGATATAGGTGAATGTCAGCTAAGACTGTTTTCACACTTAACATTTGAAGTGGTCTCAGACCGTTTTTGTTCATAACAGAACAGCTTCAGGTTATATGAGCACACTGGACACCACTCTAAATGACTCAAAGGACAAACTGAACTCAGATCACTTCCAGAGGTAGCCTCAGTAGGGTTCATTTGTGGTCCTAATAGGTTATGCTACCCCCCCACCACCACCACCACCACCACCCCCAATCTGAGTCGCCTAATGCGGAGTATCAGCCGATATAGATCAAATCTTGTTGTTTGTATAAATACAGCCCCACAATTTTAATAAGATAAGCTGCTTATAAATACTGAAATAAAAATCACATTACTTTTCTTTTTTATTCTTTTTATTTTCATTTTTTAACACTTTTCTTAAAAACCTTTTTAGAGCATGTTTAATATCTTCCTTTAAAACACTGCAGTCACGTTGTGGGAGTGTGTGTATAGTGGTAGACATTCTGGATGGATATCCGTTGCCGTTTGTTGACTACTGATGGGAAATAACTTTTATAGTGGGTGACCGTGTCTCTATTATTTTATTGTTCTCTTTTTGACCTAATCAGCTTATGTAATGCCAAATTATTGTAGTATTCAGGTTGGGCTAACTCAATTATTTCATTATGAACTGCAGTTTATAACTATTATAAATACCACAACATAGCATAGCTGCCACTGACTCATTTGTTTACCAAATTTCTTTTCTTTATGAGCCTTGTAGTAGCACTGAGCTGAAGGTGTTATGTCCTTGTTATGAAAAAAGCTTCTTAATATTTGTGTTCTGCACAAGTTGGTCTAATTCAAAATAAATAAATTAAAAAATATATATATTTTTTTTATTCACAATGCTCTATTTAGGGAGAGACCTAGGTTTGACACTACTGGAGTAACATACTGTCTATGGCCTTCAGCTTGACAGCAGAATGCTCAAATAAAAAAAAAACGTCCACAGAATATGCATGGAGGAGCAGTGAAGTCTGTTAGTTATCTTTTATGAGCTCGTCATTGTGGCTTTAGTTAAGAAAAACAGTTCCTTCATCATCTGTAAATTCACTTGAGAGCCAGTGTGAGCATCAGAACATTAAGTACAGAACAGAAGTACATTTTCAGATTTGGCGCATTAACGCAGAATTGAATTGTTGCAATGTCATGTGTTTAATAAGTATAACAACAACAATAACAACAGCTTAGAACATGGCTCATCCAATAAGATTTTCCGTTTTATAATGGTTTTGAATCTTTGCATGTGCATTAACACATGATCCAGATAACCACAGGTTTGAACATGGCTCCAGTTTTAGAACTGGACCCATTCATTAAAAGGCCAGAGTACAAGAGTATGTGTGATAACACAAGAGCAAGTGAGAAGGCTGCTTAAATGAAGGAAACATGTCCCTTAAATGAGGAACCTGGACAATACTACACACAATTCAGCGTCACCACGCCGTGGTCTGGGTTTTAAAGTAGTTGTGGTATTACCATGTGGTTTGGGATCTCCTCAGTGCTAATAGAGACCAGGAAACTTTTTGAAGGTTGCAGGTCATTTGCAGGTTCAATTCAACAGAAATTAGTTCAATTTCAAAAGGAACCATGTGTGAAAACATTGTAACTAAGCAAACTACGAATTGCTGAATGCTACCAAATCCAATCCCATAATGAAATGACAATTACTCTGCTACTAGCTTTGAAAGGATTACACTCCAAATGAAAATGTAGATAGTGCTCAGGAAAAAGCCTGGTACAGGGGTAGGAAACCAAGGGCTGGAGCCCTGCACAGTTTGCCCATTTCCAAGCTTTAAAACTGCTAATAAACCTGCCAGTTAACAGTGGAGTTAAATCAGGTGTGCTTGAGCAGGAAAAGCACAAAACTGTGCAAACATTCCCCACCTCTGCCCTGCTATGAGGAAAACTATGGGGTTCTTGGCTATGTGCAAACCCCAATCTGGTCAGCACGAATCAGTGCATTCTCAGAAAGCCACGGCTCAATAAGCCTGACCCCAGTCGTCAAGGACAGGGCACTGGTGCTGCCACTAATGAAAGGAGATCAGTGCCCAGTTCACCGGAAAGACCAGAATCACACCCAGTTCTAAAACATACAAAAAAGTCTATTCATCCAATATCAGTGCAAAAAAATAGCTAGAGGTATGAGAGATTTCTCTGACAGTAACTGCTTTTGTTCCCAAGAGAGTCTTCTTTCTGAAAACTAGAACATGAGCAATATTAAAAAATAATACTAATAATAAATAATTCGTTCAATCATCCGATCCCAGTCTTAAAATATTTTTTAATTCTTCATAATAATTCTTCAGTGTGAACAAGGATAATAATATGGAGTTGCTATCCCCCATATTATTTTAAATGTATGCTTAATTAAAATTATATTAATATACATTGTTCTCCAAATTAATTCCGCAGGATTTGCATCACATTTTGGACAAGAATGCTAATCGTTAGAGAGTGGATTGAGGTAAATGCCCCCAATATGTTCAGTGCCAAAACCCAAGGATATATTAGGCCTCTAAACAGCTTATTTAATTAAACTGCTTCTGGTGGCAGCTACGCCAGCAGCACCTCCCCTCCCAACAAAGGAATCAGGGAAAGTGTCTCTTGGAGGCTGTGATCCCATCTTACCTCCACCGAAGGAAAGGTCTTTCAGCAAACACTCTTCCTTTGATGTGTCCAGGACAAATTCATCAAATGAGGGACTGGCAGCAGCCTGAAAGGTCTTCAGTGATTCTGTAGCTTTCTGAACCCTGAACCCAAGAAGACAATGAGGTGATTCACAAAGGCTTGGACAGACCTAAAGACTGATGACTTTCCTACTATAAGGGACCAGCCTGATGATTTTAAACATGCCACCTAACCATTGCTGAATCATGCAGAAGGCCTCAAGTAAAAGTAAAAGTTATGTAGTGTATTCCCAAAGCTGCTTTTTAGCTAATGGAGATCAATTATGAGGATTACAGGGAGGAACACAAAGTTTCAGGAGACCGTGTGTTTCAAATCCACCCATGCAGGTCAGTCTGCAAAGCTCCTTGTTTACAGGCACCTCGCCAGTTTCCAAGTTTCCAGTGACAAAGACTTTAGGACACACCACTTTCCTGCTGCTAAGGAGCTTCAGTAAACACAAGAACAGCAGCTTTTAAGTCATCCAATGACATCTTGCTAAAAAAGAGAAGAAAAAGGAAAAGGAAAAAAACACACACAATGAGGGACACTCATCAAACCTAGTGTGAAGCTGCTTAGCAGTCTGAACGAAGCAGGACTGGTCAGTCTCTTTCAGGACTTCCTGGGCGTAACCCACTAAACCACTGTTTTCCAGCATGCCCTGGTACTCCTCCACCTGGCTCCGAAGCTTGTCCATGCGGCGGCTCCTAGATTGCTCAATGGCCCGCAACATTTCTGTCTTTTTCTCCTGGAGGGTCTCAAAAAGTACCTCAAAATGCTCATTGGCCCGTCTCTCAGCAAGCTGTCCATTTTCCTAAATTGAGAGTACAAACAGTAATCACTATTTAAAAAGAGCCCATATTCCACAGTTCAGTTATATGGCTGCTTGCCATCAGCAGTCATAGTCTGAGAGATCATAATTGGCCTTGCATTCTTAGAGGTGGGTTGATGGCACTTCTTTCCCATGTCACTTCTAGTGTGATGTTGGTCAGTGCAGGCTTCTCTTAACAGGCTTCTGGTAACTTTCCTCAGAGCAAAATTAGAATAAATATAAAAATGGGCCATTTGTTTTGTATAATAATTTATCCCATCACTACCAATGCCCCCAACAGTAGGAGGAGGAGGCGTGCTAGTCTTCACCAGACACGTGTGAACCCAGCCATTGCCTCTTTGCGAACTGTTACTCATGCTCTGAGGAAAGCACAGCTCCCCAGCCCCAATACAACAGCCAACAGAAGTCTGTGCTGACCAACATCACATTATTAGTGACATGGGGAGAAAGTGCCATTAACCCACTCCCAAGACGGCAAGGCCAATTGTGCTCTCACAGACTCTGGCAGCCGATGGCATACAGCATGACCCAGCATTCAAACCAGCGATCTATGGGTGATAGTGGCAGCGCTTTGGAATTATGGAATTATTTTCATCAAATGTAAGTGAACTGTTCTGATTGGCTTCTTTCAAAAAGCAGCCCAGGATGAAAAACGCAGCTTGTAACGTTTGGCATGAATGGGCAAGGTTAAACTGCGAGGCTTTTTATTTAAACATAAAAATATCAACTTAAAATATTTAAGAATTGTATCTACAGCATCCGAAATATAGTATGGAAATGTATGTGTATGAAAAACTCAAAAATATATATTTTTATTAATAATGATTATTAATAATTATTCGTTTTATTCTTTTTTATGCATCCAAAAAGTAAGCTTATATATTTCCTCTAAATATTATAAAAGCTTGTTGGATTGTGAGGTATATAGGGAGTTGGTAGAGCATGAAAAAACAAACAGAGTCAAGCCGTCTAGCAAAGTCAATTAAAGGCTGGTTGTGTGAACTGATTTCCCAGCTAAAGAGGTTTCAAAGCCAAAAGCTCAAGCAATCCACACCCTGTATTGTTTTTCTAAACTCCTATCAGAGTTCATTGCAATCACAAAATCTCATTAGGTGTTCCATGAAAACGCCAGAGGGGATGAATAAATCATACAAAACCTTATGTACAGAGAGGGGATTAAAAGAGTTACTCCAAGTAACTCTGTCCAAGCAAGTGCATGAACAGGCTTATACATTTTATTGGTTAAAGAAAGAGATGACACACTCAGTGTTAATTACTGATCAGGGTGGAATGCTTGTTAGGAAAACAGAAAAGGAAAAAATAAGAACAAACGATTTACCTCAGTCTGATGAATCAAGACCTCAAGCTCAGTAATCTGAGTCCTCACTTGGTCCTCTTTGCTAATCAGGTAATGGATACTTTTTGATAGCTTCTCCTGTTGACAGAAAAATGAAGTGCATTAGGCTACTAGAACACGTGATGGAAAACTGAACCACCCCTGTGATTTCCAGGCAGCACTGAACATCTAATACCACTCTAAAGGAGAGGACAGCTGAGCGATAGATATAAACATTAGCAACAATTGATCACATTAAAAATGCATGACTCAGGACCTCTTAGTTCAGCCTTCTAAAGCTATGCAGTTCGGGCAACGGACAAGAGGGAGCTATGGTTGTTTCCTATCTTCATCAACGGACATCTGTTCAAAAGTGGGCAAGAAAAGGTTTTTGCTGACAGACACATTTGTCTACAGAGCTGCCGCTTTTCCATCTATTCACAAACTACATAATCCCATGATCGCTTTCTAAGCAGGCCAAGAACACAGCTCAATATTTTATTAGCAGGTTGAAAAATGGAAACTGTAAACCTTAGCTGGGTCATGATACGCTGGGAAAGGTGCCAGAACGGAGAAGACACCAGACTGCAATTGTTGGTACTGCAGTGTTAGCTTGGGGTGGCGTACCTTGAGGATCTTGTAGGCACTGCTCATGGATGTGACTTTATGGTTAGCATGGGAACCGCCCAGTTTGCAAAGGTGACACACAGGCCGGCGGCACACTTCACAGTACATGTTCACTTTCTCCATCTCGTGTTCAGGACACATCAGCACCTACAGAAAGAGATCATGAAAGACACGGTAAGCTCTTCTCAAGCTAGGAACTCAGACCAACCACACCAGCAGGTACCAAGTACTTGCAGACATAAACGCAGAAGCATCAGAACCTGAATAAGTAATCGATTTCAGGCAAAGGAGATCTATTTTTAGGAGATGCAAAAGACTCTCAATACCTCAATGTCAGAGACTGAAATTAGCTTCAGAGCTATTATTGGCCCACGGGATTCTGCGAGGTAATAGCTACAAGGTCAGCCATTCAAACACTTCCAGAAATACTTCGGTAACTAGACAACTAACCCAGTGGGGACATGATCTCTTTTCAGTTTGGTTCTGCTTGCAAAGTTGTTGAGGATACACTGTGACGTGCAAGCAAGGACAATGCATTAAACCAAGTATCTAAATTTTTGCAGTTTCTTCAATGTAATGATGGACCTACTAAAATGCTTCAAAACGACATGGAATAATAATGTCAAAAAAATGTTGACTTTATGGGTTTATTTCCAGTCTCTTCCAGTAAAGTTGCCATGTTGAATATATGAGGTTTTTGCAGAAGTACATTGCCAAGTATATAAATATATAAAACCACATAAATGTGTATGATTAACAAACCACTGAAATGCTGAAAGCCCAAAAGGCTTCAATTTGCAAAATGACTCCCCAATATTTTTACTATGTGCTCCAAGCATCCTGACCCATTACAGTTCTTAACGAGCGTTCCTGTAAATGCTTTTATAAATCATGCATCTATGTAACTTAAATTGTGAACCAATTTGGATGCAAAATATCTTCTACCAACCAATGCATATTTAACAAATAGCAAGGTGTACTATAATCACAACATGCAGCAATATAAGTAGGGATGCAACAATATGGAAATGTGCATCAGTGCTACCTAATATTTTTGCTGATGCAATGCCAATTTATAGCCTAAACATTTATTTAATGAAGAAATATCTGGCTCAGCACAAATGCAGTACAATGTATAAAAATCTGATATTTGAACTGTTGCATTAGACATCATGGATTCATAACCATAATCTCAATAACAAGGTTCTGACAATATCATGCGACCACAGTTCAAACATCATGTTCATAAACCTGACCCAAAGCAGACAGTTTGTACATTAATGCAACTGAGCTAATCTGCAAAACATCGCCAAGGCCCCAACTTAGCAGCATTTCAAGCAGCGGCTTTGTTTTCGGGACCCCCGTACCTTTGGTCTGAAGTTGGTGGTGGGTCCTACATATTCATGCTGGGCTTTGGGCGTCCCCCAGGGATGGTGCATCTTGAAGCACTCGTTGCAGTAGCTGGCCTTGCAGTCCATGCAGCTCTTGGTGGCCTCCTGCACGGGAGGCTTGCACATGTTGCACATGATGGCCACGGCGGCCCGGGCCGCCTGCCGGTAACGCTCCACGATGCTCTCCAGGGTGAAGTTGCGGAAGAGCATGCTAATGCCCCGCTCCCCAAGGTCAATGTCGTGCTGGCAGCCCGGACATGGGAAGGTGGTGACACGGGGGGTCACGGAGGAACGCCTCCAGCCAGGGGAGGATACGGACCCTGGTTCAGCGGAAACATGAAACCGTCAGGTACAAGGGGTGGGAGAGGCGTGCACACAACCATGCGCTAAAAGGAAGCACCGCTGACCTAAAAAGATGAAACCCCAGTCGGCCCGACTCGAGTTTCAGGGTGCTCGCACACAATGCAGCAAAACAAGGAAATGCCACAAGTGCTCACAATGATCTGGACAATAACTAGCTGAAACAAAGTCAATGGAACAAAAAGATAAAGTCACAGGTGAATGGATTACTGACCAATTTCATGGTTAACTAAAAAAGCCAAATGAGCAGACAAATGTAACAAACTTACGAAACATGTAATGGTTAAAAAAGTGACGAAAAGACTTACGTGAGAAGTCGTAACTGCCTACAGTTACCCTTCCTTTGGGCAATAATTTTAGGGGGAGCTACTTGACAACTTGAGGAACTGCTGGGCTATTGGCTCTTTGTCCAGTTCAGTGCATTCAACACTCACATACAGCACATTCACATTCACAAACTCACCACTGCACAAGAAGGAAAATTGCAGGTAAAGAAACTGTGACTGGCTCACTAATAGAAGCATCCACAACAAACATTCATGGCAGAAGCAAGCAGTATGTTTGCAACACTGAGCTAAAGAAACTCCAAACTGAGATGCATGGCAAACAAGGACCACAGGACAGTGGCGTCACATTGCGTGGCACAATAGTGACTGATGGATGCAACAAATAATAGGTGTTTCTGTGACAAACATGCAGCGACCACAGAGACCATGAGCATTTTCATGGCAAATGGAGACGTGACTGACTCGTAAGCGCTGGGCGTTACGGAGTGGCGTGGCAACGGGTTATGGAATGGCAGCGTGGGGTGGAGCATTTTTTTTGGCGATGGAAGCTGGAAGAATAGTGGCCTGATTTGAGAGGAAAATGGGTGGTGGGAATGGGTGGAGATGCGTTATAAAAAGAAGCGTGTACTTAGGCTGTGGGTGTGCTGTGCTGCTCGGGGAGGGGAGGAGCAGGCAGCATCTGCAGCACGGCAAGCTGAGGCTAGCTGCTGCTGCTGCCGCAGTGAGACTCAGTGCAGAGGGGGGGAAAAAAATAATAAAACGCTCAGACCAGAAACAGGCGAGTCACCATTAGGCCAATCTGGCAGGGCATAGAGGTTACTTCCCCTACAAAACCACAATCAACAGCAAGCAGCCTCTCAGTCAGGACAGTGGCATTAACATAAAGCTGAGATGCACAGGATCTTTGAGGATGTGATGGGGACGAACTGGCCTGCCTATGGAACTGAAAATTGCATCAGCCTGTCCGAGACAAGAAACAGGAAGGCCTTTGAGACCAAGTACATCTAAAGCTACAGTGCACTTCATATTAAGATCTTGCATTGTTTAAAAATCAGAATTTGGACATGTGCTCATAATAAATTTCATATAATACTAAATCACCTCACCCATTATCATTGAGATGCACAACATGTGCCTAGCACTTCTGCCAGGCCAGGTGGTGGACCCTTGCTAGATCTAAATCAGTGGTTTCCAACCCTGGTCCTGGATACAACCCACCCCCGCCCTGCATATTATAGCGGATTCCGGGTCAAATAAACTACCTTCAGCTCAGGAAATGGTTTGTTAATTAGATGATTAGCTGGATCAGATGTGGTGGGAGCAAGGTAAACACTAAAATATGCATTGCAGGGGGTCTTCAGTACCAGGGTTAGATCTACATGAGCTGTATGAGGATTCAAGCCAATACTGCACTCAAACAGCTGTATGAACATTAAATAAAGCACTGGGACACTGCAGTCTTATCCACAAAGGTCCTCCATGGCTGCAAGTTTCATTCAAACGAAGGAGGAGCACAGGTGATTTATTATTTGGAGGTATAGAGGTGAGCCCCTGCTAGGTGGGAATTGAAATGTGCAGCCACACCCAGCCCCTTGCGGATGAGACTGGTGACCCCTGGCATAGAGGGAGCTTGTGAAACCAGAGCTGCTCTGCATATCGGAAAGAAATCTAGTGAAAGTGCAGCTTGTTTGAGTGGAATTGTCCACAACAAATGTTGTCTGTGTTGAATATCAACACCACAGTATACCTTAATATTGAGCATCTGCTCATGTCTCTGTTTACAGTCATCTTGCAGAGTTTTAGATTCAACACCCAGTGTGTGCGCTAGGCTAATACCAGCAGAAAAGGCTAGGACAGTTACCGGAAGGAGGAGTGTTTGGGCAGTGAGCATGGTACTTTTAGAGAAGTGCTTTAAAAGGAAAAACACAACGTGGCACCATGTCATCTCCGCTAACTTCGGGCTTTTACAGGAACGGGGTAGTTTCACTGATTGATTAGTTGGGAGGAGAGGAATGCCATTAACTATAAAAGGTGGGTAGAGGGGTACAGCACTCCAGAATGCATCCAAAAGTATCACTGCATGTTTTTTTTTTAAAGTCTACTGAGCATATTTCAGCAAAACTGACATTTAATACATTCACTACAGTCTAATTATCCCTGGATGGAAACTAGTGGTCACTAAGAAGCACCTACTCGTATCTAGTACTTTTTATTTTTAAAAAAATGAAGAAAAAAAACCCAAAAACACAGGAAATGTCTAGCAGTGTTGTTTAATAAAAACTTTGCAATAATTTAGGTTTTGCAATATTCCCTCTGCCCAGGAGAGCGAAGCAAAGGGGGGGGGGGGTCAGTGCACGCACAGTCCCAAAATTCCAATCCCGACTCATCCCCATGGCTACAGTCACACTTAGTTCTGTCTTTACGCTTTTCCTCCTCTCTAAATGATCAACCCTGCTTAGTTCATTCAGCCCTGAAGGATTTACAAACGTGCTGCAATAATGTTGTGCCAATAGGCCACCGCATTATCCAGCGAATATGCTCAGCAGACTTAAAAAAAAAAAAAAAAAAAAAAAAAGTGGCTGGAAAAAGGTGTGTGGCCACTACTGGGTTATTCCATCACAGGGCCTCTCGCACAAGGAGCTGCATGTAAGAAGGAATACAGAGAAATAGTGTGCATGTGTGTACACAGGGGTTCTAAAAACACTGTACTCACTACAGCTATTCAAATTATGCAACCCACATCTACCTCTCCCTCCAAACGACCTTCTCAGTGAGGCTGCAAGCGACAAACAGAGAAGTGAAAATAAGACTAAAAAACAAAGAACAAATGTGAACAAAAGTGGAGTGAGACCTGGTTCACAGCCCATGATTGCACAGAACAACATGAAAGAACAGTATCAGGTTACTTGTGAAACACTGCGATGCAAAGCTGACGCTGGAGAAGGGGGGAAAGAAATTAAACAGGCACATTTCCGTTATTCTGCAGGACCCTAAAAAAACAACGCTGGCTGCACTGTTGAAACAAATGTGGGGCAAGCAAATGCTAGACGATATAAAATATCCGGAGGTCTTTGGGCTCCGTTCCGATTTAATCCTCCTCATTCATTCCAGCTGGAGCACGTCACCATGACAACCCTTTGGGAGAGGTATAACTGGAAAACATCAGACAACTCCTTCTCTCTGCTGGGGATCTACATATACGACACACAAGTGCCTTAACCCACATTAAACCTACTGTCTGCCTGGTGTGCCAATTATTATTGTACCTAGGCTATGTTATGGTGATGCAGTAATCTAGCCGAAGTCTCCTACCGGACACCCCCCCCCCTCACCCCGACCAAGACCTACCCAGACCTCCCCACCCCCCTGTGTTTTGACAGAGGACCATTCAAGTCTCGGGAACATAAACAAGCTATGCATACCAAGTACACAGAGACTCAGGCCCTGAACTTTTTTTACCAGCATTCGGTGCTGATTACATGCTAATCAAATAAAAACATTGTGACAGCCATCACACTGCTTTCAAAATGTTCTTAACCTAAGCGTTTTTTCAAAGAGGCTTAAACTGGATGAGGATCAGGCTTTGTTCGGTCATGTGTTGTAACACACGCAGCATTTATAAGTCTGGTTATTTTCATTAGCTGGGATAATTACTGGCGGTTTCCCACCTTCAAAACAGAACATTCCCCTGACACTGCACATCTGTGATAGCTGTCTTTCAGAGGGGAGCCCCCCAGGGCGGAAGATGGTACAAAGCCAAACAAATAACAGATTGAACATCCTTTCCTCCTTTTTCTTTTTTGAATTATTTCTCACACAAAGACCTGAAAAATCCCAAAGGAAGCGTTTAATGACCAGGCCTCAGACATGCGGGTCAACTTTTGAGATCAGTGGAGGCGGCGAGACGCCAGATTTGGAACGCACCTGATCGCACAAGCCTGTCCAGCCTCTCCATGCTGGGTGAGGGCACTCTGGAGCGAGGGCTGCCCGGATTGGAGCACTCCGAGCCCGCGTCCGTGCTGAACGAGTCCTCATGGTTCAGCAACAGCAGCTCTTTGACACATTTGTGACAGACGCTGTGCTGGCAGGGCAGGATGAGGGGGTGCGTGAACAGTTCCTTGCAGATGGGGCAAATCAGTTCCCGCTCTATGTTCTTTATTGGTACCTGAAGAGGGGAGGGAGGAAGGAAGGAAGCGAGCGAGCGAGAGAGATGCAATGAGAAAAAGAGGAGAGCGAGTGAGAGATGGAAAAGAAGGAGAGATTGAGCGAGAGATACGGAAAAGAAGGAGAGATTGAGCGAGAGATACAGAAAGGAGGAGAGCGAGCGAGAGATATAGGGAGAGAAAGAAGGAGAGCAAGAGAGACACAGGGAGAGAAAGGAGAGCAAGAGAGACACAGGGAGAGAAAGAAGAAGAGCAAGAGCGAGATACAGGGAGAGAAAGAGGAGAGCGAGGGAGAGATACAGGGAGAGAAAGAGGAGAGCGAGGGAGAGATACAGGAAGAGAAAGAGGAGAGCGAGGGAGAGATACAGGAAGAGAAAGAGGAGAGCGAGGGAGAGATACAGGGAGAGAAAGAGGAGAGCGAGGGAGAGATACAGGGAGAGAAAGAGGAGAGCGAGGGAGAGATACAGGGAGAGAAAGAGGAGAGCGAGGGAGAGATACAGGGAGAGAAAGAGGAGAGCGAGGGAGAGATACAGGGAGAGAAAGAGGAGAGCGAGGGAGAGATACAGGGAGAGAAAGAGGAGAGCGAGGGAGAGATACAGGGAGAGAAAGAGGAGAGCGAGGGAGAGATACAGGGAGAGAAAGAGGAGAGCGAGGGAGAGATATAGGGAGAGAAAGAAGGAGAGCAAGAGAGACACAGGGAGAGAAAGGAGAGCCAGAGAGACACAGGGAGAGAAAGAAGAAGAGCAAGAGCGAGATACAGGGAGAGAAAGAGGAGAGCGAGGGAGAGATACAGGAAGAGAAAGAGGAGAGCGAGGGAGAGATACAGGAAGAGAAAGAGGAGAGCGAGGGAGAGATACAGGGAGAGAAAGAGGAGAGCGAGGGAGAGATACAGGGAGAGAAAGAGGAGAGCGAGGGAGAGATGCAGAGAGATACAGGGAGAGAAAGAGGAGAGCGAGGGAGAGATACAGGGAGAGAAAGAGGAGAGCGAGGGAGAGATATGAGAGATACAGGGAGAGAAAGAGGAGAGCGAGGGAGAGATACAGGGAGAGAAAGAGGAGAGCGAGGGAGAGATACAGGGAGAGAAAGAGGAGAGCGAGGGAGAGATACAGGGAGAGAAAGAGGAGAGCGAGGGAGAGATACAGGGAGAGAAAGAGGAGAGCGAGGGAGAGATACAGGGAGAGAAAGAGGAGAGCGAGGGAGAGATACAGGGAGAGAAAGAGGAGAGCGAGGGAGAGATACAGGGAGAGAAAGAGGAGAGCGAGGGAGAGATACATTATATTAAAAACTAACTAAGCATCAGGATAGTACCATGTCCTGAACCAGTGTCAGCACTGTCCCGACTGACTAAAACACTGTACGCCATGTGTGATATCTAATGTTTATATCATTTTAGTCGAGTGAGTGAGAGAGTCAGAGAGTCCACTTCATTTACTCTCAGTAAACAGCAGCTGAGTCCGGCCTCTGTGAACCTGCTCGCCTCATGAGTTTCCCAACTGTGTGAAAAGTAAACTCCAATGTTCTTGAAGTCGTCAGCATGTCGGTACATCTGCAGACTGCTAAATTAACTAGTTACATCTCTTCAGACAAGAAACCCGTGGAATAAAAGTTGTCGCTCTTATTTATTCATTTATTTTTAGCTTATTTCCTGCCCGTGAGGCGACTTCAGCCTAGAGCAACTGAGCCCACGCCAAATTAGCATATTACACTGGAAAGCAAAGCACTCGGGAAGAGGGGAAGTAGCCTAAGCTATTGTTGAATCTCGTTCCTTTGCTGGATGGTTTATCTGTTTAAACAGAGCCTAACGACATTTCCAGAAGTGCTGTTACACCATTCAACGGTTTCCACGTTTCTCCGATATCGACTCAGTTGAAAGCATCGAAATGTGCCGGACTTCGCCATCAACCACGCAGCCAATGAACAATAACACAAAGACTTCCCCCGCAGTTGAACCCGGTTGTTTATCTACATCGCTTTACCTGCATTGAACTCCGTCTTGACATCGTGGTCGCCTCAAGTTAGCTAGGTCACCTTAAACCGCTTAGCGCTCGCCTGCAAAGTTTCTGGAGCTGTGGAGCCAAACGCTCCAGACCGGCGGCCGAGGACAGGAATGAATGAAGCAACGTGAGCGGCTGTTAGAGCCGAGTGAGTAGTGAGTCAGCAGCAGCAGCAGCAGCAGTAGCGGACGAGGGGCTGCGGTTAGTGTGAGAGACTGGGTGGAGACACGGGGAGTCGCCATAGAAACCATCCCGGTATTCAAACGAGGGGGCGGGGATAGTATCGGATTGCCGCGTAACCGCCAACTGTTAACGTCTAACCAGCACGTTAAATTCATGACCATAAAAATGGAGAAAAATAGAAAACAATCAATATTTTAATAAATATTAATAAACAGCTGGATAAAAAATGAGATCCTCAGTGTGTCCATATTACAGGCACATTTTTACTCTTGTCCGTCAGGACAGAAACAGATGGCTCTTGCAGGGTATCACTTTCCCACCCCTATTCCCACCCTTCTTGGGTTAGCAAAATAAACGAAATTACAATGCTGTCCAGTTTTAATTCAGTTGTTTTTAAGATAGCCTAATATTTACTTCACATTTCATTATTCTTAGTCATTATTATTATTATTGTTATTAGTAGTAGTAGTAGTATTAATATTATTAATACATTAATTCGCTGCTTACAGTTATTATTTTGTTTCTTCTCGTGCCACCAAGTGGCTCTAAATAAAATGGCATGTGCAGACAATCTGTGAAATACGAGGACAACGTAAAGCCGCCTCGTTTATGGGTTTATTTGTTTGTAAAAAATAATAATGAAGCATTTTACACGTGGGGAGTCTCCTATTCAGATGTACACTGTACAGATGATTGTGTGTATTATAATAATGATATTATTATATGTCACATTATTTAAAAGCATATAATACCCCAGTACATTTACTGGATGGTCCACGTTGCAGAAATTGGTTGTCCCTACTGAAGCCTATTCAGTACAGTAACAGTAGTCGTGGCCTAACAGTAGACTGAGCAGCAGCAGCAGTAGCAGCAGCAGCAGTAGCCCGCCTGTTACCGTCTGTTACCAGCGACTCCTCGACAGGTCTCTGAGACGCTGATGCTAAAACTGGACTCCGTCGAAGCTCACTTACCTCTCCCTTCTCGATCCGCTCCACTATGCTCGCAAACTCTGTGATCTCCTCCGAATCAGACATCTTCTCGGACACGGGCAAGTCAGACGATGTTTAAAAGAATAATGATGAATGACTTCAGCACCAGTAGGAGGCAACAGTCCTGACAGTCAGTCAGCCAAGCCCTCTCACCCCTGCACCGGCGGGGCCGCGGACAAGCAACCGATTCACAGCCAGCAGGAAGATTTATGATCCCGTGTCAGCATCGCCCTCCGTAGGGCGGGATGTGTGCTTTAATGGCAGATCGATGGAGGGAGATGAGGATGTGAATCAAAGTGTGAGGATGATCTCTGAGGCACGAGACCACGCCCACCACTGTCAGTCTATGGGCGTGAGCTTCAGTGTCGTAGGAGCTCTTTGTGTGCAGTCAGTCTGTGCAAGCCTGTGTTGAGCTGCAAGTGGAACCGCAGCACACATCAGCAAATATGGAGCCAGGCACGGATTTCGCTCGTGGAAATTAGAGGCTACAGTGGATTCTGTACAGTGGAGCTGATGTCTGAGTTGGGGCACCAAGGAGCAGGGGAACGACGATGGCATGTTAGGTTTCATTTTCCCGCTAAAATGACTTACTGTAATTTAATGAGCCCATCTACAGTATTTCCTTCAGCTCGTTCTGAAAGAGACACCAACTGCTTATGTACTGGAACTCAGACAAAGAAGACGTTCTTAAAGGGACATGCCATTATTTTATTTCCCACAAAAAAACCCCACTAAATTACGTTAGGATACACCTGATCATTCAACTACACTGATGAGCTTTAAAACCCATCAAATGCATAATATACATGCATTCAAATAAATGAAATGATTGTAAAGAGGCTGCCTCAAAAAGGCTGTTTTATGCATTTTTGATCACTAAGTAAAATAGTGAATATAAGCTAATATAAGAAAGGTCAGTAAGTCAGGTCTGGAAGTATTTGGACAGGGACATTGTTTCTGCAAGATTGCTTCTGTAAAGTGCGTAATTTTAACATCTACACTTTAGGATTCACAAACAATCTTTGCATTAATTTTCGCAGACCTTAAAGTAACTGGACAATTAACTGATACAGCATTAAAAAGCATGACCAGGTGTGGCCTGTTCTCCCATTATTCCCCCATTAAACACAGAGGTCTGGAGCTGATTCCAAGTGTCGAATTTGCATTTGGTAGCTGCCCATGGGAAGTCTCAACATGCGGTCCAAAAACGTGTTGATGCAAATGAAGGAGGCCATCAAAGAAACAAGACAACTCTAGCAGAAACTTCAGAGGTGGCTAAATCAACACTTTGGTTCATTCTTACAAAGAAAGAATGCCCTGGTGAGATCAGCAAAAACCAAACAAACCTGGAAACCATGAAAGACAACTAAAGGAAATGATGAAAATGAAAAACCCTTCACAACATCTAGACAAGTCAAGAACACCCTTCAAAGTCCACCTCACCCCACCTCACCCCACCCCCAATTCCCCAATTCATTCCAAAAGTACTGGATGAGGCACCATCCTTCCAGAGAACAGAGTTCTGCTGCTCCACAGCTCATACCTTTATACCCCTTTAGTCCACACCGCATTAGGCGTAGAGCCAATAGGTTCATGTTTATCTGCTCCAGAGAGTCCTATTCTTTTGGCAATACTTTTCTACAGGGACTATTCAAGCTGTGTCAGCAATGTAACTTAAAAACTTAAACCAACTGAATGCAATCATTAGAAGGGGCGTCCACAAACTTTTGGATAGACATAAAATGACAACCCGAAGAACTGTTCAGATGCCTAAATGGTTCTTTTGTAGATCATTATATTGTCAAAGAATCATTTCTGCATGGAAAGACTGTGATTGCAGATGGCAGACGTGCACTGTGAACGTGGCATCATTTTAATTTGTCATGCTTATTACCGGAAAGTCATGTGAGTACTTGTGTGCCAAAATTGAATAATTAAATGATAATTTCTCATTAAATAATAATGGCCTATTTTAGGCTGGTTATCAGGTCACAGTGTAAAAAAAAAAGGAGTTTAGATTACGCATTTGTTGTTCATGGGCAAATAATGCAATTAGGTCAAGCATTTGGCAACCAATAAAATCCAACAAAGGCTCGCATGCCATGGGGAAATTTATGCATTACTGACACGACCCAGTAGAGAGAAAATTAGAATTGTGCCACAGAGAAAGACCAGTGAATCATGTGATGCTATTCCTGTTCAGAGCCTGAGGTTAACTCTGAACTGCACATTGCCATCATTTCCATAATGCCCAAATGTGGCCACACGCCTGTTTGATGCAGAGTAAAATATATAACATTTCCCAACAAAACAAAGGCATTAAACAAAATACACAGATATAATGTCACAAAAACCAGTGCGCCTACATCCATCCACCTGGTCAGCCCACAGCAGTGTAGCCCCGCCCATCCACACTGTTGGGTATCAATCTACAAGTTGGGACCTTTCCATCAGCAGATGATGATTTGGAAGGAGACTGAGAAGAGTTCCCCTTCTCTGTTAAGTAGAGCTAGAAACGAGAGATTTGACAGCGGTAAAAGGAGGTGACGGGGTGGTGTGGGGTTGCAAGCACTTGTCATGGACACGTGAACAAGGTAGAGATGGTATTTATAGGACGTTAGATCGGGAGGAGAGGTTTCAGACATGTTCCTGATCCCAAAATGTTTGTTTCATAACACCACAGTGTGCTTCAGCCCAGACTGAATTATGAATGAGGCAACATACAGTTCAGCCAGCCAGTCAGGACAGAGCTCATTTACATAAGTCAGTCTTAAAGATACAGTAAGAAAAACTGCCTGTTTGTTTCTGAGGTTGAAAAAAAGGAATTGCAACTGGTTTTGGTAAATAAACCCCTACACAAATGGCAGGCATGGACATTTGGGGGTGGAGATACAAGAAAAGTGTATGATAAATGCCCTTCATTCTTAAAAAAAGGTGCTACAAAAGGTTCTTTGAGCAACGCCATAGAAGAACCAGTCCAAGTTATACCTAGCACTTTAACAACAGACGTTGTCACAAAGCAGCTTTACAGACATCTGTGTCCAAGCTCCAAGTGAGGAAGCCAATGGCAAAAGTGGTAAGCAAAAAGGAGGAACCATAACAGATGAATATACAGTATGAAAAACAAGGCTAAAATGTCACAGAAGTACATAAGTACATAAAATACTAAACCCAGAAGTCTGATCAGGGGGAATAGAGATCGTTAGATTGATAGAGATGTTAATATAAACAAGCAAAGATCAACACAGTTTAATTAGTTGTTAGTAGGAATGGGTTTTTAGAGTAATTGTTTTAATAGAACCATATTTTAATAGAGATGTATTAGTGTGTAGAACTGTATGTGGGATGTATAGATCCTTTTCTTGAAGTAAAGGTTCTTTATAAAGACGTGTTCTTCTTGTTGGTATGGAAAACTGAGCCATACCTCAGTCCAGTGAGGTAGTGGGTTGGGTCTGAAAATCATTCAAATCCTCTCCTTTCTGAAAATGTGAATTTCACACTTATAGTCATGCAAGTCTTGTATATTTTATGGACTTGATATAATAAATATTAAGGGAAGTTCCCAGTAGTGTCTTGGCTCAGCAGTCCTGAAGAAGAGGCGTCAGTGGTTATCTTCCAAGAACTGATGTACCTGCAGACTGATTTTAGTTTGCTGTTATCTAGTGTGTGAACGTGGCGATGCCAGAGGAGGTGAGTCTCAAGTGATTAATCCTAGTATCTCTCTGTCATGATTGAGAAGTAAATGACTCTTGCAGCTTGCCTCAGAGAAAACACATAGGCTGCTAGCTTTAAGTACAGTACCTTAGTTCCTGTGAAAAGCAGTTTCTCACAAAAATGACTGCATAGTTATGAGTGTTTCATAAATTTCAGGTTAATCTAAAACGTGTCTTATTGGTTTAAGTAAAATTGAAGCAAAAAAAAAAAAAAGAAAAAAAAGAAAAGATTTAACAGGTTTTTAGAGGGCTCCATTATACTTTGTTTAAGCCGGATTAAAGGCTGCAGATGTCTTCTCCTAACCTAAGGTACTACCAAACACTAACTAATAGTGAACTGCTATTAAAGCTATTATCAAGGGTCATAAATGATGGGAGACTATGATTATATATGCTGAAGAGTAGTCATACCATTCAGCTGGGGCTAGTTAACTTTGCTTCCGATTTATCAAAGCTAACTTCACCTTATTTACTGGAAGATCACTGACCGTGCAAACTGCAGCAATAGCCAGAATTACATTTCCTCTGAATCAATACTGCTAGACATGGCTATCGACTCAGAGCGGCCTGCTTATTAAGTGGCGCCACTATTTACTAATTACTTTGTCGAGTTCAAAAACTGAAAAGTTAAAATGCACACATGCGACAGTGACTAATGTAGCAGTGGGGCGACAGTTGTGATCAGAAGTTTACATACACTTCCCATGGATATGAAAGCCATGGCAATATTGGGCTTCCAATGATTTCTTTGAACTATTCTTTTTGTGGGTCAGAATGAGCGTACTGCATACATCTGAAATAGAAAAAAAAAATAATAATTTGATGCACAAGTTTTCATCTTTCTTTGGTTAGATATGTTGTTGGGCCTTAACGACAAAAGGTATGTTTAAAGGACTTAAGAGCCTAAGAACACTTTACCAACTGTTAAGCATGGTGGTGGTAGCATCATGGTGATCAGCAATGCCTAATGGAGGGAAACGCTATGACAATTCTAAAAGCTCTGAAAAATGAATCAATTGGGTATTTTGGCAACATTGTTGGGTCTGTATGTTGGGAATGTAAATTTTTTTATAGGGCCCAAAACTCTGTGGCAACTTTCTTTTAAATTACAGAAATTAATTTTTCCTTTATAGAAGCTTTTAAAAATCAGATAAATTGACTTTTGATGTAGGGCCCTATTTTAGGGACCACTTGCCATACTCTTTAAGAGCCAGGTGCTGTCTGTGAAACTAGACTGCTGGCATGGTATAGAGACTGCAATGAGCATCGCAACGGGCAGGTTGAAAGATAGGGCCCTTAACACACTTAGTTAGAAATTAAATTTAAATAATAAAAATAAAAAAAAATAAAAAAAAAAAAAACACCACTGACGGAACACAATGAAAATTCATCAATTTATTGTATTCCCAATTAAATATGCACTGCCTCACCAGCACAGTTATAAACATTTAATTATCTGACATAAGAGTACAATTACTTAATTCATGATTCACTCACAATTGCAATTTACAGTATCAGCACTTCATAATAGTCTTAATAATAGAAAGGTGAGTGCCGTTGTTGACATCCCTTACAATGATATCTGTATAGGTATAGAAAAAATAAATTCTTTTTTTTGTTGTTTTCCTTAACCTTGATGAAGCGAACATTCAAGTGTCTTCTTGAGAAGAGACGTCAATTTGCAGCAACACAGGCAAGAGTGAAGAAAAAAAAATTGTTCAAAAGGTAGGATGCACAGTTAACTTATCTGAGGCACATTCAATGAGAAGAGTGAGCAGTCTGTAGAGTAAAATACCTACTAAAAAACATCAGCTATTATCGGACGATAACATACAATGCATGTTATTTGTGGTAACAAAAAATCCTGTAAAGAATCTTGTAAAGAATGGTCAAAGGAGAATTTGCACTGAATGAATATTCTAACCTATATCACCAGCATTATTAGATTGCTTTTATGTAGAGTAATAAAAAGAAATGCTTGGTGAACAAAACACCAAACCTTAACAAAACATTGATACAAGGCAAAAAAAAAAAAATAAAAAAGAGAGAGAGAAAGTTGACCCTAACCAAGGGCCTTCACCTTTCTCAATGCCTCCTCCACAAAAAAAAAAAAAGAGAAGAAACACTCTTGTTCATGTGCGGACGACCCAAATGAACTTTCAACACAGGCCAAGCAGCGAGGCTCTGACAGTGTCACGTTTAATAATAGATCATGCCGGACCGTATATAATTTATTCATCGCCTCTTTCCTCCCTACCCTCTTTCTTCCCTCCCTCCGTTTTGGGAGACGGTCCCGGTCAACTCAGTTTCTATTGCTATGGTGAATGAGGCTGGGCTTCAGAGAGGCGAGGCTGGACTTGCTGGGGGGGCTGCACATGGCTTGTAGGCTGCTGTGGTCTTGATGTGGATATTAGTGGGGTGGGGAGTAGGGGGTTGGTGGGCTGCACGAGGTCATGTGCAGCTCTCTCGCCACGTCCGGTGCAGCTGCTGCAGGTACTCGAAGGCCCTGTCGCTGACGTTGAGGGCTGGGTGCACTTTACGTAGGTTGGGCTCGCCTATCAGGCTTAGGCCGCAGATGCCGAAGTACGTGTGTAGAGGGTCTGAGGCGCAGGAGGTTGTGATGGAAAGGGGGGGAGGGGGTGGGGGGTTTAAAGAAAATAGGTCAGCTGAACAGCACACATATGGCAACTGCTACAAATGATTAAGCTGCTGAATGGAATATTAGCATGGTATTTAATAAAGACAGGCTTCTGTTACAATTCTGTCACGGCTTGCTTTAACTGGAATTAAGGGAATTTCTTCTCTTTTTCTAGAGTAACATACCCAAATAAATGATGCTGGTTAAGCTACAGTTTCACTAAAAATATTCAACCCATATTGGAAATTAGGTTTATTAGCAGATAATGTTTTCTCCAAATTCAACCCATAATTCTAGTTTTACAGACTACTGCAGTCTCAGAATTTCTCAACCCCTTCATGATGAGGGTCTGTAGTACTTAGTAGTTTATCTTTTTGCTGTTATGACCTGCTATAAACAGGATGCAAAGTAAGACACCAGCGTCTGGCCGTGTTCCTGTGGAATCTCAGCCCATTCCTCATGGTCAATGGTATGGGGTTTAAGCCAGGCAACTCTTAGCACACTTAGCTCCTGAAACTGTTCTTGTTTGATTGGTTTATTGCAAAAAGCTGAATGTTTGTACATTGTGCTAATAAATCTAATTTACAAAAAGGGGTTTAATAATTTGGAGTGTATAATAAACCTATAGCTAGAACCTATAGCTGTTTAAATGACATGTTTAACTAAACACATCCTCTATAAAAACAAGTTAAATATGACAATTTTCTGCTAATTGTTGAGCATAACGTCTACATATTTGCTGAATTTAACATATTGGAAAAAATTAAAACAACCACAAAACTAGGGCAAATTGTAATTCAAGAAATAAACAGTAATTGTACCTTAAAACCATGGTGCCTCTAGTAAATATGTATTTACTCACTTAGAAAATCAACAACACTGAACTGTAATAAAGGGTTTCCAAACTTTTGCATGGACAGTTCCACACTGAAAATTATATTATATATATATATATATATATACACACACACACACACACACACACACACATCATACCACTCATTGGACAGTTTTGATTTAGGCAGCAAGGGCAATATCAATGCAACAAGATCAAAATCAGGCGAGTGTGGCGTATTACAGAGAGAGGAGACTCTTTAGGATCATGAATAATGCATTCAGATCCTTTTACGTCTCCCGCGAGAGCCACCCTAAAAGGATTTTCCTGCACAGCATGTGGTCTAAATTGAATTATAATGAAAAGACCATGTGAGGAGGTCAAACGCAAACACAACTAATCCACATTAGTAATCAAATAAATCAATGTAACAAGTACAGCCTTCAAAGATGTTCAGGTTCTTCTTCAGTCAGGGAGCATTACAGAACATAACACACGTCTACTATTATTTGTCAGTCATATTTAACGTAATGCTTCGAATTGAAGTCAGTCAACCATCTGGCAATCTTTTTATAAATATCTAGGATAAAACAAAAACGCTCGGCGTCAATAGAAAAATTCACGTTCCAGTAACCGGAACCCGCTCTCTCTCTCAGCTTTGCAAGTCTGGACAAACAACTCATCAATAAGACATTCAGGAGCTGTGTACTGAATTACACTGTGGTTTCAACTAACAATGTCAAACGTGCACATAAGTGTGTGTGTGTGTGTGTGTGTGTGTGCGTGCGCACAACACTCCAGAGAGAACAGTAATCTTACCTGGATGACTGTCTGGCCATTTAGCAAAGCCCCCCACCAGGCTGTCTTGTGTGGACAGGATGTAGTTCCGGTTCTTCTCAAAATGAGTGTACTGGAATACATCTAGAAGCTGAAAAAACACAACAGCTGAACTTGGCTCACATGCGTCTTCTGTGTCTTCACCTTTATTATTGTGGAAATGCCAATGATCAGGTACTGGGGGCAACTGTGGCCTAATGGTTAGAGAAGCAGCCTTGTGATTGGAAGGTCGCTGGATAGATCCCCAGCTAAGCACCTTTTAGCAAGGTAGCTAACCCCCAATTGCTCCCCAGATGTTGAAGTGGCTACACAGCTCTAGGTGTGTGTGTTCGCTGCCAGGGTCGGGTTAAATGCGGACTGTTGTGCAATGGAGGTGAAGTGTGCTCAAGGGAATGACCCATCAGGTTTTCAAACTAGAGACCCAGGCTGTCCCAGAAATAATAGCTTTAATAGTTTAAGACCATTCTAGGCCACTGATATACTACCACTACTACTACTACTACTACTACTAATAATAATAATAATAATACCATAACAATGTGATTACACTTTTATAGAGTAATGAATACTTATTTATTAAAAATATTCAGACATAGGAACTGGAATATAAAAATAATTGTAATAAAATAGAAATTATATATAATTCTTATAAAATATTATAAATAAATTAAACACCGTTTTAACATACCAGCTCATATAATGGGCAATATCTAAGACAGTGATTGAGGTCATAACCATATCAAATCAGATTTATTGTCACGTTACATTACTCAGGGGTAAAGGTGAGTGAAAAACTTTGAAAAAACAAATAAACAAACTAAATCTAAAAACACATGGTTGGAGTCCACTGTTTAACACACAACAGTGAATTATTATTAAATAATAAAGACTGCTTATTTATACTTTATTAATGTTGTTACAAAATGATGATTTATTTTCCATATTAATTTTTTTTATGAATTTTATTTCATTTTTAAACTCGTTCACCACCTCAATATATTAAGGTGTATTTATTCAAGGTTAACACATTAATATATATTTCTGTAATATTTAGGCATGTTTAGTTGAAATGTGTTCTGATCTAGGCTGCCAGCTTTAAGGCTGGGTTTCCCCAAAAAGCCTTACAATGACAAAGTCTAAAATAAGGGTAGCACCTCAATGTGATCATCTCAATAACATAGTAATCCCAAAAATTTAATAAACTGCACCAAAATGTAACCTTGGGTTTTGGATTATTTGTAATACTTTACTACATTTTGCATTCATGTGCGACCAACCAGTGGGTCATGTCCCACAGACAGAAAATCTCTGTATTTATGAATCTTACTCTGCAGCCACAGTTGAGAGCTGTCCTGCAAGTACATATTGTAGCCCTGGTATCTATTTTTTTGCTGTTTTCAACTTTTTTTATATAATTTTATTTGAAATCAACTATAGCACAATAAAAGTTTGATTTTTAATTTTAATCTTCCAACAGACACGCAGTGTTTCAAAGTAAACTTAATGTGCAGCATCTTAAATTCCTGAAATGCTTCAACTTAGCTGAACTACCCTAAGGCAATCTGCACACACCTGTTTTATTTTGCAGCCAGTGCTAGAGCATAATCATTAAGGTTTTATGGAATTTACTTACAATGATAACAGTAATTGATCTACTGAGAGGGCTGGGCTCTGACCTGTGAATCGAGGTCTCTAAATAATGCAGTTCTTACTGCCTCTTTCAGTCTAACCAAGCCTACAGGGCCGGTTATAGGGACTAAACCTAATCCCGGCTTTTTTAATGGAAAGTTGCCATTGATAGAAAAGAGTTCTTGACTGGGCTTAATGGCCATCTGTAAATCTGGGCCCTAATCTATCTATTCTGACCTGTACTCAACAAAACAACCAGTTTTTAAGAAGTTGTTCACCTGTTTTACTTCATTTTCTACATGTCCATGCGCTCAATGAAAGAAAGTGATGTCTATAAAAACCATCTGTGTTGAAATCTGTGAGCAAAAACCAGATCACTGAAAAGCTTTGGGGGCTGCGGTGAAAAGACTGCTGTTAAATTTCCTAAATCAGACTGTAGTTGGAAATAAGATGCAAACTACTGCAGCGCATGTAAAGAAACTGAACGCTCCATTTCCTCATAGACTGTCACACAGCCAACAGCTGTAGCAGATGGTGAAAGGTCAGTGCTCAGGGCAAACGCAACACACAAGCAATACACATTGCTGATGCGTGCACTTACACAGCCAACTCGACACGCATACTGTGAAACTCCAGCAATGCTCGACTCTGAAGAAGCATCCTGAAGCCGTAGTAGCACAGCAGTATCCGATATCTTTAGACATGACGCGTTCAGCGGAGCGGCAGAGTACAACTGCAGTTATGGAGCTGTCAGCTGAACATGTGAGGAAAAAAAAATACCCATCTTTCTAAAGAAGGCAAGTTTACTCCATCTCTGATGCAGTAAGGACAGTAAAACGGCTAACTTTCCTTCTCTGAAAGCACACAAGGATGTGTGATTAATGCGTCACACATTTAAGCAATTCCACAGATGAAGTCTGAGAATAACCAAGATTTAAATGAGCTATTTTTATTGAGGAGTATTGAAAAGTAGACGGTAATGTGAGGACTGGATCGATGTTCAATACCATCATTTTCTTTAGTGACCAAAGTTTGCTTCTTAAGTTGTCCACAGGAGTTACGAGGGCTAACGTAGCTAACAGGGATGAAGGACAACTGTATTATCTTTTGCATAGCTGAACAAGGAAATTGCTTTATAACAGTGTTTGTATATAGACACCAGAATTCTAACCCAAGTCTAAGACGCTGGGGTTGTAACATGCAGCGGCCAATTCTGCAGAATATGGTGCTTTAGTTACTTTTGTATTTAGTTTTATGAGATTCGCAGAATGTCTATGAGTTACATAGGTGAGCAGCAAACCAGCGCCAGACTCAATAGATATCGGGGGGGGGGGGGGGGGGGAGATGGGAGACCTCGGGTTGCTACATAAGTAAAGGGAAAGGGAAGTCCCAGAACGTGGTCCCAGAGGAAGTGGAAACATGGGAAGTGAGCAGATATCTGTGCTAGGCTAAAGGCTAAGCCTAAGCCTTAGCTGGGCAAACCGTATAAGACATAAGGTAGTGCTGTAAAATAGCCAACCAGAGAAGAGCTAATCTAATTATTCATTAAACCACTATATAAGGGAAAACCACTTGTTTTCATTCTAGGACCAAATAACAGGGTTGTAAATGGACATTTTTTATACCACAACCAAAGTCAAACACCCTCTATTTAGACATCAGTGAACAATTCAAAATACTGATTGCATGATGTTGCATAGTAGAAAAAAACTGTGATAATAGCTAATAGATGATATCTGGAATCCTGAATCTATTTTTTGGGTATTAGTAAGATGTTAACCATATAGTGTCTACTTTAGATTACTTAACCCAATTTGCAGTTAGCCTCCAGTGTAAAAATAAAGAAGCACAATTCGGACACCTAACATATCTTAACTGATAAACTTGTGGTAAGGGAAAAGAAGAAAAAGTGTAAATCCCAGTTTTGTGGAAGTGTGTTTCTTTGATGAGTGAGTTGACCTCAAATGTTCGAAGGTTTAGAGAAATAAACAAAACACATGAACAATGTAAAACATGGGATCTCCTTTACCTCTAGTGCTGCGCCCACCCAGAACGAGTAACATGTATCCACAGGCTTATTGGGGCGCCCGTGGAAGCCATTCTGCTGTCTGAGGATGCACCACCTGCGTATTCTGTTCAGCTCTCTCTCGCTGAACATCTCCTCTAATTTGCCCATCAGACACAGCGTGGCTATGGCACAAAACGTGGAACCACCTGAGGAAAAGACGAGGCACAATTATAGTAGTCTGCCCATAGTAGCATTTAGCATTTGCAGTTGCTACAGGCACTCCATCAACACCACTATTCAACTCTCATGAATGTGCCAATTAAACACGGAAACTGCACACTTAATAGTGAGGTACAACGAAGGTTAACAGGGAAGGCCATGTATAAATCTTGTATTTGGCAGGTAATGGAGTTCCTGTATTTATGATAATGTGTGGGTTACTGCAATTTTACTTACATTTCCAAAAATCGAGATTAACTGCATGCTTGAGGCTAAATGGAAGTGATAATTTCAGCAATCCGGCAGCAGCGAACAAGAGGAGCCGAATGTGTTTATTTCTATAAAGTGACAAGGTCAAACATGGAAGAGAGTCATTGACTCCCTGCAGCATCACATTCAGTTGCTGGGAAGTTCCACTAAATAATAGGTGTTTGACCTGCCACGAATGAGTGAATTACTGTTTGAGGTACAGATATGGGCAGATCAAAGAGGCTGACAGCAATATCCTGTGATCTTTTGTTGAACCGTACCGTGTTCACAGTAGCCGTAGAAACTCGGCTAAGCTGTAGCTATTGAAGAGAAATGAATAGATGGTGAAACATGCCTGGAGACAGGGTCCATCAGTAACCGGAGAGCACAACTCTCTCTCGTTGTACTGTTCTAAGGCCGAACCAGATGGCAGGTGTCTACTGAAGGAGCTGATATGTTTGTATGTGTGTGTATGTGTGTGTGTGTGTGTGTGTGTGTGTGTGTGTGTGTATGTGTACATACATCACACGCCATCTGCAATCATGCCTACTTACCATGAGACTCCAATCCAGCTCCCTGGCCAATCCCATTGTCATAAGACTGGAAAACAGGGATAAAATAATGAGATCACTGAACTCCTAGACAGACTGATGAAAAAAAGAGAACCATTATACAGAGTTCTAGTCAGAACAGAATCTTAGAGAACTAGCTACTCGAGTTGTAGCAATATATTCACAATTACATTAATGGATGGTGTAGTTTTCATTTAATATGCTCAATATTCTACTCAGACATAGGCAATTGATCATATTTCTACTTAAAGCAGCTTTATGTGAGAATTGGTATTTCTTGCTCCTGGGCTCCCTCTGCAGTCGGGACGCGTAATTTTACAATTTACACATGCATTTCTGGACGAGCTGAGAGATACAGAAGTGTCACGGAAAGAGAAAGAAGCATGCGGACTGAGTAAGTAGAACATCAATGCTGATAAAAGCAATGCTGGCTAAGCTGCATCAATGGCATGTTGAAAAGAGGCGGTGGCTGGTTTTGCATATATCGGAGACAAGACTTTACCCGGGAGCATTGCTAGTGGTAGGGGGAGTTACGAACTGATGGGTTAATTGGCACTACCAAACTGGGGTTTTTGGTAGTGCCAAATTTGATGACCCCCCCCCCCCCCAAAAAAAAACAAACAAACAAACAAACAAAAAAAACCCACAACAACACAGATTCAAATAAAAAAATTAAATCATTTGAAATAATTTACAATACGTAGTAAGCAAATATGTAGGTCTACAAGCATCTCCTTTCTCTTTCCCACCCCCCTGGGAGAGTTTAATAGTCTAGCTCCAAAAACAGAACCCGTAAGAGGATTACTGGCCTGAAGAGCCCTCCTGCTTGTTTCACACCCTCCATTTATAGCTATCTGAGAATAACCTGCAGCTCAGGACCACTATTAGCCCCAACTACAAACGACATTGTAGTAGCCAGCTTCGAATAAATAAGTAAAGAAATAAGCAAGCATTGCACTTCATAGTAAAGAACATAGTATATAGTAAAATAGTACTTCACTTTATTCAACAAAAATAGGAATGCCACTAGATGCGCGGGTGGATTATATAATCTGTGAGATTAGAATTCCCACCAACAGAGTGGATTTTCTACAAGCCAGATAAAGGGAGCGGAACACAAGCCTGTCTGCTCTTCCACGCTTGCTCTTTGCCCTTTCTGGCCTGGTCCCCTGTGGGTTAAGCGGTTCACAGGGAGGACAGAGGTAACGTAGCCTGGCTTTTGTGCAGAGATGATTAGCAAATTGCATCATGTTTCAAAGCTTTGTTTGCAGAGGAGAGTATCTAAGAATTGGATACTAAGGCTGACCATGACAACTGAATTACAGTGCAAATTAAATTACAGATAATTACAAGGTTGACCTAAAGTCACTAAGAAGCTCAGTATTTAAACCATAACCCAACAACAACAATCATCACCATCATCATCTTGATCTACAGAACACCTTAAATAGTGGGGTAGGCATAAAGCGAGAATTGGTTATTTTTATGCTCTTGCTCCTGGGAAGTGAGCCACCCCTCAGGAGGAGCTTGCGTTACACGTGCATTTCTGGACAAGCAGAGAGATACTTTACTGAACGTGAAGGAAGCATGTGGACTTCTAGTAGTCAATTGTAAATTAACTCCCAAAAACATCAGTCATTTGTTATTTCTGCGACATGTCCTCCACATAATGATCACTTTCATAATACAGTTTCATAATGATCCTATACACCCACCTACACCTGCAACACCTCTGAGCTGTGACAACACTTGTTTTTGAAATTTGCAGCCACACTGAATATTGTGTTTACCCAAACAAGTTACTTCCATTAAAGAATAAGCGAGTGTCTGCCTGTCAGACACTGGCAATATGCTCTACAGTACATCACATCCTTCCCAAGATCAGATTCCGGTGACACAAATTCTTCTTCCTTTGTTCCACTTAACTCTAAACTTTCTTATTTGTTTGTCCCTCTCATTCATTCTCATCATCAGCATCATCTGATCCTTTCATTGTCAGCACTGCCACCAAGTGTTGCAGAAAGTGGATGTCACTTGCCATTACATAAGCTATCATGGTGGTAATAAAAAAATAGGATTCTAAGCACTTAGTCTGGGAGAGTGAAAAGTCCTTACAGTGAACTCAAATGTTTAAGCACCCCTGGTCAAATTTCTGTGACTGTGCGTAGGTAAATGGGTAAAATATGATTTCCACAAGGCATAAAGTTAGATGGCATCTGACTTATATTTAGACAATATTACTTTATTCCATCTTTTAGTTTCAAAACGCCAAAAAAGGAAAAGGCCCGGAATCAAACAACTGGGCACCTCTTTGTCAAGTGTCACAGCTAGTAAACGCTAGTAGTCTTTAATCCTTGTTAAGGAGAATTCGTCCATTCCTCCTAGTAAAGAGACCTCTAGTAAGATGCCTGGTCGTCTTGCATGTACTGCTATTTTTCAATGACGTTTAAGCTTATACCTCCAGAGGTAGTCCACTGTGGATTCTGAAATGTGGTTGGGATCATTATCCTGCTGTACGAAACCATGATCTTTTTTTTCTGTCGGTGTGATGTGCACTGCCAGAATTTGCACCCTCTGACTTCCATTTCTTAGGTACGTTGGTAACTAAAGAACTGGCTTGTGGTAAAAGTGTTAAATGTGGGATATGCCTACACCTGCCTTTCATATTTGCACTACAATATTTTACATTATCTGTAAATAAAACATTGAAAATCAAAGTGTATAACATTATAGAACCTGAATATAAAGACATTCTGCATGTTTAATAAAAGCCTAATCGCCTCTAGAGCGCTGATTTGCGCCTTACTGTAGGACTCCAAGCCTGTGTTTGAGAGGAAGGAACCTGAAAGGGGAAGAACTTCGGACTCACCATGCTTCTCCTGATGTAATCAATGGCTTTCTGGCAGTCCATCCCTGACCAGTCATCCAGCATGTAGCAGATACAAGCAGCGCAGTACACAAACCTCATGTCATTCTCACTTCCTTCGGGCACAGCATAGAAACTGCACAGCAGACAAAACATTGTTACCGCTCAGTAAACTTTGATGTATTTCACTTCAGTACATTTGATCCAATCTATACTGTCTATTTTCTACTGACAGCTGTGTGTCCTAGAGGGAGCTATGAAATCAAGACTAAAACCAAACACTATTAAAACCACTTCATTTCTACACTCATTGTCCATTTCATCAGTGCCACTTATCATATAGCAGCGCTTTATAGTTCTGTAAACAGACTAAGCTCAGCAAAATGTAAAAATATATATATATCACGATATTTAAAGAAATTTTTACGATACATTATATTCATCACAATATTTTGTTGTGTAACAAAATTAAAAACTACAATCCAAACTCTCCCATACCAAGTACCGTGATTTTTACTCAAAATATGCTGCACTTTATTCAGTTAAATGAGACTACACTCTTTGTAATGAAATGTGCAGTTAACCAGTGCTCTTTAAGCACTGACGATATCCACAATACACTCATAAAAGCATATTGTGTATCATGATAACAAAATTTATCACGATATGATAACATATTGTCATATTGGCTCTATTACAGACTGCAGTACATCTGTTTCTCTGCATACTTTGCTAGCCTCCTTTCACTCCGTCCTTCAATGTTAAGGACCCCGCAGGACAGGAAATCAAAAAGTCTGTAATTATAGAATTACAAAGTGTTCCTATATGGTAAGTGGAGCTGATATAAGACAGTGAGTGTAGAAACAAGAAGGTGGTTTTAATAAAGTGGCTAGTCACTATAGACCATTTGCAATTATCTGTGCCGTAAGCTGGCTTACATATGACCTTTGGTAAGTGTGGCAAAACTGAAACCACAAGGGATGTGAATTCGGAAACCACGCCACAGAGCCAACATACCTGCCGTCTTCCAGCTGCAAGGCCTTTAAGCCTGCAAGGCAAGCCTCTTTATTGACCCGACTCAGGTCGTCACCCAGAATAAGAAGACACGCCAGGCCTGTGTAGGTCATAGCCACATGGCCACTGTCATAAGGATGTGGAGATCCAGGGCCCTAGGTCACACATGCACAAACAAATATAAAGTATGAGTAATGCAAACAAAGCTACAGAACCTCAGTCTAGTAATCTTTGTTCCAATTTTAGCAGACACAAATGTGAAGGCTTTTCTAACAGGGCACTTGAACTAGTGCTGGGCGATATGGTAAAAATGTTATAATCACAATATTTAAAGACCGTTTCACCATACATGATATTAACTGCAATATACATTACAGACAAAAAGCCTCAGTAGCCACAGATTCATAAAAACTGCTATTCAAATACTCTCCTACAGAGTAGGATCCTGAAGGCATGCTGTGTACTTTTCTTTTAAGGTAAGAAAGTGGTGAGCACTCGATACTATGTGGTGAGCACCAGATACTATGTAGTGAGCACCAGATACACCAGGAAATTTTGTGAAATTTTCACTGGGTTCCTCTATACTACTTTATGCACAGGCTGTTTGTGGTCCTCCATCATGGAAGAAGACATTAATGACTTGCGACAGTACACATGAACAAGTAAAATGACTTAGAGATGACAAGGTAAGGTAAGGACAGCTATAAACCCATTAATTATTTACTGAGTTGTGATATAAATGTAGGCTGGCTTTGCGAGAGATGCTAGTTATCTATAGCTAGCTAACATTAGCTAACTTAGCTAGCTAGAAGGCTTGTATTGCTCTCTACACAATATATGTTAGAGTTGGTGAAAGTAGATTAAACAGCAATGCCAACACATTTTTGCTACAAAAAGAAAGCTTATGCTTTGTGTATTTCTCTTCATAGTTAGCTAATGTTCGTTATCTAGAACACTCCACAATTAAAAGTAGCATTAAAGTTACTAGCTACAGCAATTTGAACTTTTTTCCATTACAATGTATCCGTAACTAACTTTTAGTTTTTATTTAGCTACCAAATACGTCCCACCTTTTGCGAACTAACATTTTGCTACTACTTTGTTAGCTAGCTATACTGGCTGTATAGCTAATGATGTATGTTGGTTGCTTAAAATACAGAGGTGACTTAGTAATGATACAAAAATAATAATCTAAAAATAAGTGCATATATGTCTGGATGTCTGTCACTGTGCAGTGAAATGCAGTATAGTGTAATGCAGTAAAGAAGATTTTGCTTCGACACTTTTTCCTCATGATATTTATTAATAATGCCATTTGTACATTGCATTTCACATTTCACCATTAACATTGCTTTAAAATCTGGCACACAATCTTCCTTAAAACTCATCTTGAGCCATTTTTTCTTTATTGTAGAAAGGGGTGTGACCAGCATGCACCAGACAGATCATATGCCCATGGTAGTATTGGATAAGGAACATCTTTTTTCCCTTGTAAACCATTTTCTTGACATTTAAAGGTAAAGGTAAAAAGGTAAAGGTGCACGTATTTGTCACTGTACAGTGTACACACACACACACACACACACACACACACTAGTGAACTAGGGGCAGTGAGTACAAACACACACCCAGAGCAGTGGGCAGCCAACTCCAGCGCCCGGGGAACAGAGAGGGTAAAGGGCCTTGCTCAAGGGCCCAACAGTGGCAGCTTGCCGAGCCTGGGTATCAAACCCACAACCCTGTTATCAATAGCCCGGCGCTCTAACCGCTGAGCCACCACTGCCCCTTTTAATATATACCACCTGTAACCATGGAGCTGACCTGAGCTTTGCAATTCTTGTTGAATAAATATGATTATGTCGTCTATGTTATTGCAGTTCTTTCGACGAAACAGACCGTATGTCCTTAAAATGCGTTTTAAATGGCTCTCAGTGATAATGTGTCCATGACGACTAGCAAGCACAAATGTTATGTCTTTATATTTGAGACCTAGCTGAAAGTACGCTTCAATAAACTAGCTACAGCATTACTGCAAGATTGTGCTCACTCAAGAGCAAGAATGCGCTCATTCGATATATCGGATCGAGTATCGGGTGCTCACTACATAGTATCTGGTGCTCACCCCATCTTTTACCTAAAAAAAATATCAAATATAAAACACCACGCCTCCTTGGGGGCTCCGTACTCTCCCATTCAGTGACTTTTACTCAGAATGTGCTGCACTTCATACAGTTAAACCAGACTAATTACACTGTCTGTAATGAAACACAATTACAAAATGCATCACAGTACGATAAAATATCACATATTATCACCCAGCCCTAACTTGATCAGATTTTGTACTGGATCATACCTTTGAGGTATTGTAGGGAACTCCAATGTGGGATGATCCTCGGAACCCGCATCGGCCAAGATTGGACTCTGGACGCCATAAGAAAGGGACAGGTATCAGCACTCTTGACTACTGTCAAGATTCACAGCTTTCAAAACATCAACGCTGCCATCTAGTGGTATTGATGCTCATCTGCTGGCTTTTCCTTCATCAAAACACTAGTGTAAACATGCTCAGTTCATTCTTTCCATTTGTTTCAAGCAACACATCGCCAGTGTCACTTAATTGTATTCAATAGGCGATTATTGCTTATTTAAGGGTATTTAACCCCTGTACTGTAGTGTTTATGTTTATGGTCAGTAGCATGTGCAGTGTTTTACATACACTATAGCTGAAATACTGTAAACGAACGTATTTCTGACTGATTGCACATTTTCTACAGGTAAAGATGCATTCAATTCACGATTATTCGACATTTTAAGTCCGAAACGTGACTTACGGTCCTCTGTGGGAAGAACCTGGAGTGAGTAGATCCACTCAATCAAGCTGGGCTTGTCCACAACCTCCAAGGCATCCAGAACATCGAGCCCAGAGAGGGCAAAGAATACTATCGTCAACCTAAAAAAAGGTGAAGAAGATGAGGATGATGATGACATTTAGTTTGAGGAACATTTAGCCGACTATACATCTTAGGTCTTACTGCATTTCAAGGACAGGAAGGATGGAGAGCATTAGCTAGCTACTCTAAACTGTAGATACCGGTAACTGAGGAGCTATAGCTCCAGGTTGACAGGTTATTTTTGTTACTCTAGCAGTGTTACATTACAGAATAGGTCATTAAGAAATATCCTCTTCTTAAAAGCTCATAAAGAAGAGAGGACTTAACGAGAAGCTCCTAGCAGCAACAATTACAGACGTTTAGTGCTAGCTAGCTGGCTGGCTAACTAGCTAGCTAGCTACTTTACGTGTATCGCAGCGTTCAGCTATGTCAGTATCCAGCGCACTCATACATTAAACCTGAATTACAGTCATCACTAAAGCAGCCCAGCATTAGACATAAACCAGCTCCATCGTTTCTGTCTCCTACAGCTAGCTCGTATTTTTCCACCTCTCTGTTTGAATGGGTCGTTTCGCTCGATAGATCGCCCGCTGCTGTTCGGCTCCGTTAAAACAGGCCTTTATATCTCAACCCCAGGGTTGATTTCCTTCAGTACCTGCTAGTTTCATACGATGAATATCGCTCCGGTAAAACCTGGAGGCATCTTTGAAAAAAGCGCACATGTCTGTCTTTTAAAAAATAAATTTGATCAAAATCATCCGCTGGATTTTCTTCCTCCGCCATCTTTACTGGTGCGGGCGGTAGCTGCCGTCTGTGGCCTTCGCCGCCGGACGGGGAAAACATCAGGCAAGATAAAAGTTCTCCTAGTCTGACAGTGTCGTGCCATATTGTCCATATTGTCCACAAGACGTTTTGTACAAGGCACAGAATATACCCTGACATTATGTGCAGGGAGACAAATTAGCATTGCTGTCCAACTTTTTCGTGCTGTGGGGACTCTTATTTTCTGGTTTTGACAGGCGACAGATTAGCCTACCCCTGCACCCGATGAGAGAATAAGCATATTTTTATTCTTTTTATAACCTAAAAATTATGTTACATGTATACTTAAACGTGTATGTTTAAGTATTTTACAAAAAAAAGAATTAAAAACTAATTACGAAATTTAAGAACTATTTTAAGAATAGATTTTCTTTGTTTATCTTTTAGCCCTCAGGCCATTAAAACGTTGCTATTTGACCCTCAGAAAAAAAGGATAAACAAATCTAATCTAATGAAAAAATGAGGAAACAAACTGAAAAAAGTAATTAAAAATGAAATACACCTACAGGGCAGCCATGGCAGGTTACAGAAGCAGGCTTGGCACTGGAACGTTGATGGTTTGATCCCCAGGACTGGCATTTATGGCAAAGGTGCCCTTGATCAAAACACATACCCACCACTGTGTGTTCACTGTCACAGCTGGGTTAAATGCAGATGTTGAGTTTTGCCACACTGTTGTGCAAATGTTCATAAACACTTTCCCTCCATAAATATTTGTAGAAGGTCCCTAATAGTGTATATTATAATGGCAATGCAGAAGTGTTTGTGTATTTGATACATACACACACACACACACACACACACACACACACACACACATATATATATATATATATATATATATATATATATATATATATATATATATATATATATATATATACTGTTGTTCACATTTTCTGGTTTCCACTTGTAGACGCCTTAAAACCCCAATTGTTTCTGTCAGTAGTTTTGCCAGAGGAAGAGAACAGATGTGTGCTCGGCTCCAAATTCATAGCTAGAGCCACATTTATAGCCACATAACCATAGTCAAAAGCATGGTGTGGAAACAAGCCCAACTTCATATTAAGAAAAAACAACTGTTACTTTATTAGTTTTGAAAAGTACAAAGGCTACCGGTCCAAAAGCTACAAAGTACTTATCCAAAATCTATCAGCTGTGTAAGGTACGCCTTTCTGACTTGTCTGCTCTTTTCTCAGACACACATTTGGCCTAAAATAATCTGCTGAACCTCAAAGTGAGAGGTGTGAGCAATCAAAAAGCAGTACAGATGCCATCACTGACTTAACATAGTTGAAATGCATTATTATGTTATTATATTAGACAATTAGAATATAAAATGCATATTGTGCATTGTTTTCCTCGCAAAACATTTGAGCAGAATTTTAAAAAGTAGTCAAATTTGACTTGAGTCAATGGATCCAGTTACTTCCCACTTCTGTACATAGATTACGTGCCATGCCTGTTTCCATCACTTTTCATCACTCACATGAACACGTAAAGGAGTGATTTTCAAGTGATCTTTAGTAAAGGGAAAAAACACAGAACTATTTTTGTTTAGAGCATAGGCTAAATATCTGTCACTTCCTCATAAGCATTTACATATTCAAGAGGTTTCTGAGAATAAACACTAAAATGAAAGCAACCCCCCTTTGATTGGCTGTCTCTTCATAACCTGACCTTTCACAGCAGAAGCATTGCGCTGTCCGAGCATTAAAAATAGAATTCTCTCTGAGAAATCACTTTCTCAGTCAATACAACCTCTCTCATTTGCCAGTAATGAGTTGTCAAAATCAAGGTCATGACACCACACACTGAGCCCAAGAACGCAAGTTTCGTCTGCTAGGAAAAACTACAGGAAGTATGTCTAAGCTTTTTAAAAGGTCGATGCAAAGGCCACAGATTCACCGGCGTGTAATACATTATTGATTCCTTTTTCATCACAGAAATATATGCTCGGTGCTCTGCAATACAAAACCACTCTTCAGACTGGCTTTAGAGCTACAGTCAGCCTAAAACCTATTTTATAGATCCAAAAATGACTTAATTACTTATTTTGCTAGAAATGTAGCATCTCTAACTGTAATTCATACCTTTAAAAGACTTAAAGTGACTTGGTGACCTTGGTGTTTCGGTCAGTAGTTTTGCCAAAGGAAGAGAACAGTGCTCCAAATTCAAAGCTAGAGTTGCAATAACTAAGAAGTTGAAAGCATGGCCTGGAAACAAGCCCAACTTCATACTAAGAAAAAACTACTGTTACTTTATTAGTAAGTAAAGTAAAAGCACAGGTGAGCTCAAAAAACACTGAAATTACAGCAATGGTTACAAATTTGAAGAACATTAACTAACCACATACAGCCATTTTCTTCTTTTCCCAACATGAAATGAATGATACAGGTCATGTAAAGTACTGGACAACAAACTGATGAAGAGTTGTTGTATGTAGGCGTTTTATTTATTTATTTATTTTACAATTTCCTCAATTTTGTCATCCAAAAATGTAAAAATAAACTCCTGTTAATACAGAATATATATATATATATATATATATATATATATATATATATATATATATATATAAAACGCATTATATAATTAACTTAAGGCACTTGTTTAGTATAGATACTGTGTAATGTGTAGAATTCTAAGCACTGGATTCACTAGTAAAGTTAGTAAAATCTTAGACTTGTCTCACTCTCATCTAAACTTGATCACAGCTAGTCATCTTGGACTCGAAAAAGGTGGTCTAGACTGTAGCCCTAGCAGATGTCAGCCCTAACATTTTTTTCCCTTATGAACTGCAAGGGCAACTTTTACAGGCATCTTCAAAAAGAGTATTTATTCTATGAGTGCTCACTTTAACATACTGAACACTGAAAATCACAGTGTTAAAAACACACATTGTCATTATAAAAACTAAAATGGCAAAAAAAAATGTGTAAAAAATGTTAAAAGCGAATAAAAGCGAATTTATTTTTTACATGATTATACATTTACACAAACACATATGGCTTAAGCTTGTCTGGATCTTCTGTGAAGGTTGAAAACAATCTCAAAGGTCCTGTCTCCAGGTTGGTACTGCCCTGTAGAAGAGGAATTAAGCCAATGAACTTACTACTCCTAGTTTTTATAAGTAAAAACATGGTCCAGCAATAATTAGGACTTTTATTATGTAAACCGTCAAATGCATACCTATGAAACATCTGATATACAGGTCCGCCCCCTGTTGGACCAATCTCTTTGGTATGTTCTTCCCATCCTTTGGTTGGTTTCCAGAGTCTTGAAGGGTCTCTGCTAATGTTGCTTTCGACCTGCAGAGATTTCATCCAGATTAAAACCCCAAAACATGAGGTATTACTACAGAAAGCTGTACAATTTCCTACACTAGTTCTCCTCATTGATTCATAAGGCCTTTATATCACCTTCTCTTTTAGCTTAGCCTGCTTCTTCAGCCTGTCCGCCTCTTCCTCCTCTTTGGCCTGTTTCTCCTGCAGTTTCGTCTCTAACTTGTGTAGATCCTTTAATGGTAAAAAAAGAAGCAGTTACCACTCTACTCAAAAAATGAAGTAGAAAGGAAACATCTACAGCAATTCTTTACATTTTGGACTCACTCTATCTTGAAAGCGTCTGATGCCTTCAGCAGCCAGTCTCTTCCTCTCGTCCATCTCTGCTCTCTCCTGCTCCTCCTTCTCCAGAAGCTGCAGCTCCTCTTCTTCTTTCTTCTGCCTGATGTGAGCCTCTATAGTCAGCTTGACCTCTAGCTGCCTCCGCCTCTCCTCTTTCAGTCGTTTCCTCTGAAGGATCTCCTCTCTGAGCCTCTGCTCCTCCTGCTGTTCCTCTTGCTGCTTGCGCTGGTTCTTCCAGGCCTCCAAGCGCACGGCCGCCTCTTTGCGCTGCCCCTCTAGTTTAAGGCGCTGGGCCTCCACAGCCGCAGCTTCGCGCTTTTTCCTCTCTGCCTCTTCCTCATGGTCCTGCAGGCGGGCTTCCTTTGCTCTTTCCCTTTTGGCTCTCCATTTCTGGATGGCCTGCCAGAAGAACAACAGCCTGCTTGATACGGTCAGCAACACCGATATCAGAGCAGATCTGAGCATATCTGAATGAATTCATGGTCTCTGTATGTGGCAATGCCTGGAGTTGGACAAGAATGTCACTGAGCAGATCACATCTATATCACAGACCAGAAAGTCTATACCTCAAACAAGCCTCTGTAGTGAGTGGCATTAGCTTTAGCTCAGATGTGTACTATGCTTGTTCTAAATGGTTATTAGAAAATAAATATGAATTTGTAGCCAATATACATTTAAAGCTATGTTCATCATCCAATGGCAGTTCTTCATCGAGGCTATTTAACACCATTGTTCGCTATATAAAGCCTCTCTCATCTGACATTGGTCTATTTAAACCCATTGTGGAAAGACACTCCACATTAAGAGCTCCTTCTGACCCGAGAGAATAGAGGAAGCAACTCTACATGCATGTTAGAGTAACTTCAAATACGACAATATTTAACACATGGTGAAATGACCATTGTAAACAAAACATACACCACATGTACAAAGGTTGGTGGACATCCCTTCTAAGGAATGTCTTCACCTACTTCTGTATATGTATATGTATATGAATATGTATATGCAAATGCACACACACACACAGCTTGTCTAGTCCATGTTGAGAAGTACTGCCAATAGAATAGGACTCTCTAGAGGAGATAAACATGAACCTACTGGTGTCATGACTAATGCCTAAAGTGTGGGCTAGAGAGGTATAAAGCCCCCCAGCATTGAGCTGTGGAGCAGTGAAACTGTGTGCTCTGGAATGATGGTTGGTGCTCCATCCAGTACTTTTGGGATGAGTTGGGGAGGTGATCATCTAACATCCTGACCTCACTAACACTCTGGTCGCTAAATGCAATCACAGCAATGCAAAATCTAGTAGCAGCACGCCACCCCTGGACAGTGGAGACAGTTACTTTTAAAAAGCAGATAAACTCTTTTTAATAGCGATGATTTCAGAAGAAACAATGAATGAACAGGTGTCTCAATGCTTTCAGGTCAGAGTGTCACACAGAGTGAAAATAGAGTGATTGCCATTACAGTCATTTGGAGCCTAACGTTTCTCAGCTAAATTTGGTTGGTTTGACCAACTTCACTGCAATTTAGACTAAATATAACGGGATCAAGAGAAAAAAAACTTGACTGGGACATCCTTACACTATAAGTAATTCCAACAAGGGTCGGAAACACATTCTCACCTCTCTCTTCTTTTCCTGGAGATGGCAGAGCTCTAGATACCAGTCCTCATGCAGTCGTATGTCCTCCGTAGTCTTGCCTGGTAAATAAAACCTAACCTCTTTCCTGTATGAGGGTTTTCCATGATGCTTGGTCCACACTTTCAGGAAACTCTGGTGGTCATATTGGTCCCAGCCGCCCAGCTTCCCGCCAGTCTGATGTAGGAATGTTTCCAGGGCTGTCACCTCTATAGGAAGCTCCTCTTTCCCTTTTTTGTCCATGCACAGCCTTGCCTTGGAAGTTATGGGAAACTCACTGTCTTTCTTTGCAGATAACGACCAAGCGTCAATCTTCTTCTCAAAGGCACATATCTCCTGCCAACAAATCCTTTCCTCTTTTAAAAGCTCCTCAAAGCTGCAAAGTTGAGAAAATTAAATGGACTTTTTCTCAAAGGACAATGATTTTTGCATTTACTTTTTAATTACACAATTTATCTTATGACCAGAAGTGTTTCAAAGTGTCCATACCCTGTCTGTCATATCTGTCATCATTTTTTAAACATTTGCACGAGTTTACATACAAAAACAGACATAATACAGACATAAGATAATTAAATTTTAAATGAACATTACCTAACCTCTATTTGTTGTTTTTTGATACAGTGCCTTTAAAGTCCCTTTCAGACAGCCAGCAAAGCAAAACGACTGTGTGACGTGTTTGTTTTTATAGTCACGTTTTCAGTATATCACAAAAATAATTAGTAACAGTATCTCAAGTATTTTAAGGGACATTAAACCTGATATATGCAAATAATCTGTTCTGATTTTCTGCCTAACCACAAAATCACGTCTGAAACAGACGGGGTTAACTGCTGTGGGGTGAACAGACAGATAGGCATATGTAATAACATTGGTACCATATTAATATACGACATATAGAAGGAACATTTGGTTGATATCAACTCTTTAAATGTAATCATACCTTTGATGGTGTTCTTCTCTAAAAGTGGTGACAGACCTTTCAATCTCACTCATGACGTCTTTTAATTTTTCTATCACTGGCATTTAACACATACAGTCGTTAGTTTTTATTGCAAGAACAGGAAAAGCCCACATCTTTTGGTTATTCATTTTTGAAAATAGGCACCATTTTATGTCTACTTACAATCAGGAGAAGGCTTCACATCACTCAGCTGCCCCTGGAACCTGTAGACACCATTTCTGATTTTTTGCAGTTGCTGCTGAACCCTTATTACTGGTACAGAAGAACAGTACACAATAAAGAAAATGATCAAAATCAAAAATCAAAACTAAATAATTGGGCATTTTCTACACGGTACAAATGCTACCTTAATGTAAACATATATCAAAAACAGCCTGAATTCATTTTACAACTTACTTTCAGTCTTGAGTTCACTGTTAAGTTTGTTTTCAAGCTCCTCCAAGCAGCAGAAACACTCTTTAAGGCTGTTCTTTCTGCTGGAGTTATTCCACTTCCTTTCTTTTTCATGTTTATCAGCTCTGCACAGAGATATATGCATATACTCTACATAAGTAAAAAAAAAAATCAACATTCTCAACATTGAATCTTCTGACTTTTTTGTATTTCTGGTTTATGGTTGTCATAGTCACTCACAGTTTTCTCAGATGTTCTGCTTTTCTGAGGAATTCGGCTGTTTTTGCCACAGTGATTCTTTCCTCTGAGCTGTGCATTTTGTCAGATTTGTGACTACAGTATTCTTGATATAGACCCTAATTTTCCAACATGTTTGCTATATTAAAAAAGGCAGACACATGTTTTCTCTCATGTCCTCAACTAAAGGTCAATAGAGCTGCGTCTCTTGGGGTCTGAAGTGAAAGGTGGTCGATGATGAAGTTAGTTAGATAACGTACTTCTGAAACACTGAAAGACAAGTCTGTTGTTTAGTACAGTCTGTACAGGCGGGGTCTTCATTAAAAGCAATGATTATAGCTACATAGAAACATATCGATCAAAAGAACCACTTGTAGCATTTCTTAGTGGAAAACCTTCTGGATATTGTTCTAGCTATATAACTAACTAGACATTTTGATTTAAATGCTTTTATATAGTGCTAGCACCAAAACAATTCCACTAGTTATGCTAGCCTAGCTACGAGTTTAAGACCACAGGTATCATCACATACCTGATATTTGAGATCACGGGTGTTAAATATCTGCCCTGTTCAGCATCTAGTTACTAAAATATTTAGCTAGGACATTTTTACTTTAGAAAAGTAGCTAGCTAGCTAAGTGTAAACAGTAACTTATGCTAAGTGCCGTTCCGATCGTATTCAGGCTGGCTAGCTGGTCAGGAGACCTGTAGCGGCTCATTAGCCGTTAGCTAGCGCTAGCCTACTCGGCTAAAACGTGAGCTGTCTACCACTACACTAACTTCTTCTAGTACCCATAGATTTCCTGTAGTCTTTCCACAAGTAGTCTTTTCATGTAGATATTATTTTTAATAATTCCTATGAGCGAGAAAATAGCGAGCGAGCTAAGTCGAACTAGAAACACGCCTGTGTTTGTGTGTTGGAAACTGCCGTTGCTATGGTAACCAGCTTGGGTTTTGAACACTGAACTTTATTTAGCGCGACGCCGCGCGCTGCCGTCAGTTCTGCCACAGCACCGATGCCGACAAGTCAGCTGTGGTTACCGCGATGTGGTCCAGTTATTAGACATTATTATTGACCCCCTCAAAACAATGTACTGTGACAGAAACCTGACGTGTTTTTTTTCGTGTTCAGTGACACACATGCAGGGGGTCGTGTCTGCAGGGAATGTATGAGTTTGTTGGTCAAGTTCTGTCTCATGAGAATTTGTAGAACCTCATGGCCTTCAAGCAATGCTAACGACGCGATGTAGCTAACAAACTAATCAGACAGCTGAGAATAGAAGCAGAGCTATTACTGTGAAAAGATTTGGGATAGCCTATCCCCTTGATGCGAAGACATAATTATCTTTGCAACCAAAATAGAAACGGGTCCTGTGGGCACAGAAAAATAGTTTGCAATTCCCTGCGCCTGGGCATGTGAGGGGAAGGCGTGAGCGATGGAGGCAGCATGTGCTACGATTAAAGAGACGACACGCACTGAATGTTTTTGACTTATTTTCAGACCTTTTCTGTATTTATTTACTTACTTGTTTACTAATTTTGCAAACAGAAGGTAGCCTATATTAATTCCATCATGGCTCGGGGACCCGTGTTCCTCACACACCGCACTAGCTACATAGTACATACTACCTTACTTTATGATAAAATAGTAGAGATACTATACCGAGTTGTTAATAATATTTAATAAATATTAATATTTATAAGTTAATAAACTTCCGGAAATTGACACTGTTGATATTTATTGGCTTGTGTGCCAATTATGAATATTTATTAACATTCCGCGAGGAGAAATAGTCCCGTCCTGTGTGATGGCGGGTGTTGTTAGGTTGCAGGTGAATGAATGAAGGTGGAGGGATACACAAAGCGATTTTGGACAATGCAGCTAACGAAGCTAACGTTAGCAATAATGCTGGATACTGAAGACCTAATAAAAAAAATCCTAAGCTTGCTGTTCATTATTATAGGCCTTCATTGCGAAATCGCTCCTGGCGAGTTTTTGTCTGTGCCGTTGCTCCACAGGTCTTTTGTTTTTATGGCTGCAGGTGCGGCCAGTAACAGCGCGTTCTGCTGACGCCCTGCTGCCCCTCCCTGAGTGAAACCTAAGCACGCTCCGTCTCGACATGTGACAGGCCCGTAGCTGGAGAGAGACGGGCCCCGGGGATCTGGCACATCATGGCTGTGTGAATCTAGGGTAAGACTGAAAGTGATCCCAAAGTGCATTTCAGTGTGTGTGCGTGCCTAGAGACTTGGTGTGCCCCAACCTCTGCCTGAGGTCACTCTAACCACAGGCAGGGGTGAGTCAAAACAAGCCTTGAGATCAGGCAGTGAGAGAGGTTTGGCATCTGTCTCACACTGGAGTCATGTTACACAGGTCGGTGACTGTCGCTTTAGGAGTCTTGCCCAAGGACTGGCGTATCTTGCCCTGGCCAGGGAGTTGAAGGCTAGTCTACCACTGGAACTGCGGCATTATTCACTACACTACACAAAAGAATCACATCGGTTGGCGGTAGCCAACTCTCAGTGATTTAACGTCAATAGCAAGACGATGAAACACACTGTATAACACCATCGCACAGCAATTCAACAGAATCCAACTTCTTCATTTAGCCTAGTGTGAACACACTCACACTAGTGAATAGGGTAGTGAGCTAAAAGGCACTTCAGCTGTGGATGCAAGTCAAGGGGGAGCAAACCAGCACCCTACCAGTCTCAAGCCCACTATTCTAACCTTTAGGCCTAAGCTTATGTATGTGTTTATAGACAGTGTATGCCATATATTGGCATCTTTACATGTCCCTTCACTGAAATGCTTTCAAATCTGAATGTTGCTATACATATTTTATGAAAGTGATGGTAATAAACCATATCCAGATCGACAATCTTAACGTAAACGAAAAATCCAGCTCAAGACCAGCTTTTGCTGGTAGCTGGTTTTCACATGGCCTAACCTAAGCTGGTTGAAAAGCTGGTCATCCAGGCCAAAACATACCCTATGCTGAAGAGCTAGCTGGTTAACCAGCTCTTGAACAGCATAGTGTGTTTTATTTTGGTCAATCCGCATGATTAAGCTAGGTCATACTGGTTGTCCAGGTCAGGTTGATCATGCTTGTAGAAGCTCGTAAACCATCAAACTCAACAAAAACATGCCATACGCTGGTCAAGAGCTAAGCTGTTCAACCATCTTTACCAGCTTGAGGTGGAGGCTGTTTTTTTTTTTTTTTTTAGCAGGGTCACATGTGCTTACATGTGCAAGCCTGTTACCAACATATGTTCATTGATAACTAAGCCCTTATTAATAAGTAGTATAACTGGACGCTACTAAGTCTCCGCTGATGTTCATAAATCAAGCTGATGCACTAAACAGAACGCATGGTCAGACCGTGGCAGTTTAAAAACAAGTAATTACGAGTCAGGGGGAAATATGGTCTAACCAATACAGTGAGTGACTTGAGGTTGTCTGCACTCTGTTTGCTAGCTTGTCAGACAGTATTAAACAAAGTTTACGACCCTTGATATCCAAATATTATGATTTAAAGTGCTTGACGATTATTAAAGATTAATGTATGTGTACATAAAGTACAAAGGGCTGTTATGTCCAGCAGCAGTGATCTGTGTGTGTGTAAGCCTGAGTCACATGCACAGTCGGTTCCTGGAAGGGTATTTGTGCAGAAATCAAATGTCTAAGCAAACAATGTTCCAGGTAAAACCATGTACATCTGCACAGGACCAGATAAAATTACTGTGGATATTTTATATAGGTTTTGGTCAGAATTTCTTGAATCTTATTTTAGGTAGCTACCTACTATTTATCCCAGATAACATGGGAAGCATTTTTTGCACAAGCATTTGCACTAATAACTTTACTACCTCACTGGACTCTATTTATCGCACATTGCACAACTTGCACACTACCGTCATTATTTATTATCCTCTGTCTGTACTGTGTTGTGTTGTCTGTCCGCACTTGTTTGTTTGTGTTGCACTTGTGTTTTGTATGCACTGTCTATGTTGCACCATGGTCCTGGAGGAACGTTGTTTCGTTTCACTGTGTACTCTGTATGTAGTTGAAATGACAATAAACCCACTTGACTTGACTTGACTTGACTTGACTATTAATGAGGATTTCAGTTTAAGACCTTAGAAAATAAAGTGTTTATGGAATCCTGTTAAAGATTTCCCTCTTAAAACCAGCTCTGTCAAACATATAGGTCACATGCTCATATGTGCAAGAGGTTATTCATGTTTTGGTTGTGTCAGTGAAATTCAAGTCTCGCTAATGGCACACGTTTTGCTCGCCACATCTTACCTTGCAGAATTTCCACATAGGTCAGTAACCTTTCACTGCTACCCCATACCAGGCAAACGGCATCTGGAAGACTTTCTCCCTGGATATGTCCCAAGAAGCCATCCTGGATTCTGGTGTTATGGGAGTTCTAGAAGTCGTAAGAGCAAGAAGAGCAAGAACACTTGAAAGGTTTCTTAGTAGTTTGTTGTTGGTTGTTGTGGCCTCAGCCTCAGCTGTTTGCTTGAATGTGCATTTCCATATTATGTTCATGTCTTTGTATGTTCTTTTACTACAGTACCCAGCAAGCAATACGTAAACACACCATACAACCATTGAGATTCCCCTGACGAAGGACGAAATGAGCCCACTGTGTCAGACACATAGTAAAAGCATAGTCACCATCACATGTCTGCCCAAACACCTGCAGTTTTTCCTTCATGACGCATCACCAAACTGGGTGTTTACAACTGCAAAAATCCCGCTTGTGACTATTAGGACACCACAGTGGGATGCAATTAGGTACTCATTATAATGGCATTTCTGCAGAAAGCCTTTCGGTTTCTGAAAAGTCTCTTAAACATGAGCACTGAAGAGTACTGTATGGGCAATGAAATACAGAAGTGTTCCTTCTCAGATCATTTTCCCCAGAAAGGTACCTGAAGGCCATATAAACATAACTGTAGTCTAGGTTGAGAGAAACAAGAAGCCTCATTATTCAAATATTCACAATGTCTTTATACCAATTCCCATTGGCTGAAAGGCAGGACTGCATAAAGTATTTCCACAGGGAATAGTTCTGATTGCAACCCCCTGCTAAAGATAGCAGGGCCACAGCTAGTGCTGCTGGTCTTTTCTGTAGTTTGATGTTCTCCCAGTCTCCGTCTTTGCAAGGGTGGTTTCTAGAAAATCCCCTCCTCTGTGGTTGATAGAGCTTTGCTATTTTACACTAACTCACCGTCTACTACCTTTCATTTATAAAAAACAACAACTGAGTAGCAGTATTGCCTTGTGACCACATTGTATTACATTTTGTATGGCCTTCTGAAATCCGGGTTATGTGTATAAAAGGGCTGCGATACTCATATGGTTCAACTGATGCTCTGTGAATTCATAATTTATGAATTCTAAAGACTGAAATGGAGTCAAATGAATAAAAATAACAATCCTGCTTTTATATTCAAAGAAGCTTCAGTCAAGTTCTGCATACCATCTTGGAAGAAAAGCCTGTCAACAGCAGGCTTAAAAAAGACTTGTTAAACCACATTACTTTGTTCCACTACTTCCCATTCAAACAGGTTGGTTTTTAGCTTTATTAAAAATCAGCATCCAAATGTTACCACCAAAGGTGCATATTTTTGATCGAGTAAGTCAGAGAGGTTGGATTTCAGTGGTTACATGTTGGGCCATCTTTTTGTTTTACACTGTGTACAGAAACACTGAGACCATGTTGCTTCTACAGACTCGGCTATTCCAGTAAAGAGACGCCTGTTGCTTTTAAATTGGGTTTTAGGTGAAACATGACACGTCGCTGTTCCAGCATTCATATTCTATCTTCCAGCACGGCTTTGCTGGGCAATGTAACGTAGAGTAATGTACACCACTGCATAAATCCCAGTGGTTAAGTGCCCTTGCCAGGCTATAGAAAGTGAACCTCTCTCATATCCCAAGCAAACAGCTGCTTGCCTGCGTCACTGACCACAAGTTATCTCGAATGCTAACAGGCAGAACGGCAGCCTATAGCTTATGTGACAACAAAACCCAGGCAATGTTTATATTTTTAACATTACAATAAAAAAAAAAGTATGTATGTTTATAACAGTGAAAATACCCCTGGTCTCTCTATAAAGGGAATTTCAGTTGATCTTCTTTAAAGTTAGGTTCGACAGACATTTTTCCATATCTGGAAACCTGAGGCCTCGTCAACGAATGCAAACACAATTGTGAGCGGTTATACAGTCCCTGCTGGAGCATGGATTTATTTGGGTAGACGAGAGATACAGCATTACTACATGCAGCCTTATAAATATCTGTTGTTTTCACAGTTGACTTGGGCAGGTTGGACGGGTGATGCCGTGGGGGTGGGGGGGATTTCTGGCAGCTTGTGGGGCTAAACTGTCAGTGCAGTCCAATACGATTATCCCCACCTTAACATTCTGCCTGTCTGAGGTCCACATGTGCCGGGTATCAAGTTCATTGCGCTCACCCCGCTGCCCTCTCCTTTTAAAGGATAGCACACAGGCTCTCTTACGTAAAGGGTCAGGCTGTTAAGAAGGGCCATAGGGGAAAAAAAAAACACACAGCCATGCCATCAAGATCGCATCTGATAAAACAATACCACCAGTCATTACAGCACATTTCTGCTGTTAAGAGAACCGCATGTGCTTGAGAACTGCAGTGCGGTTGAGTAGCATGGCACGCATGGGGCGCGTGTTAGTAAATGTGATGGCCATTAAACGGTAATAAAATTCTAATGGGCCATGCATCATAATACAGGAGCGATAACGTCTAGACTCTGCACCTGACATTAAAGACAGTTTCGCAGGCTACGATCCATCACCTGAGAAAGCGCTTGTGCGTGCCTGCATGTAGGACACATTTGCAGTGGGGCTATTCAAGGTTATTTAAAGACGCCACAGAAGTAGGTTGAGCGTCACATGTCGAAAATAAATTTAAAATAGGAAAGAAAAGAGAAGGGCCGACAGAATAGAGGCTAGACTTTACCCACTGGTGATTCACAAGAGGGTGTGCCCACATAACAATACTACAAAAGGCCCTTAAAAAGCACATGGCAAGTGTTGTGATTTGGCAAACAAGTCTAACTTGTTACATTTTGATATCTCACATGATTTTGGGAAACGCATGTACTGGAAGCTACAGTATAGCTTAAATTATGCCACTTGTTATATGTATATCTGGTGATAAAAGAGCCAAAAGAAAAGAAAAGAAAGAAAGGAAATAAAACAAGGAAATAAAACACCCGGTCTGGTTCAAAGTCTAAGGGTTGGACCGGCTCGTAAGTGTTGCAATGTAAACGTAATGTGCACATGCCATCGTGACTCAGCCTTGTACCTTTAATGACTGCGCAAATACTTTGCGTTACAAGGAAATGTGGAAAGTGACGTGAGCTTGGAAATCACCTGGCTTAAAATTATACAGCAATCTCAGAGCAGATCTCCAATGAATGCCCACTGCTCCTCTGGCATGAAACACAATAATAATGCTTAAAAGAGAAGTGCAACAGAGGTTTATTGTTAAATATGCTCTGAGGACAACATGACAAGCCGTTGTAAAAGGAATTTTCAAACGCCACTGCAATAAAGTGCAATTTCTCTGGTAGCTAGTAATGTACATTTGTTTCTTTTGCTTGTGAAATGTGCTCTCAAGTATGAAAAGCCCTTGTTTTCAAAATGCACAACTGTAGCCGGAATAAAACATGAGCGCAGAACTCCACTACAAAAAAGGTACACCCTCAAATTACAAATGTTAACAGGAGTAAGAAGTTCCAGTAAAGCAGATCCATGGATCCCGGCCTCGGTTAGACACAGAAGACTACAATAACTTAACTACATGCTGTGCATTAAGAAGATGGAACCAACCTTTGTCTCAAATTTATAGCTTGCCTTAAAACCATGGAGCTCAAAGGTCCTCGCAAATGAGCTTTGAAAAATGTCCAGGCTTTATAGCTCAATACATGATCACTCAAGAAATCCTCAATCGCTCCTGCTCTCTTGCTGCAGGTTTACTTACTGAGTTGCATGTGAAGTTAAGGAAGATTTAAGAAGGGGGGAGGAGTGGAGAGGATGACAAACGTAAAATAAAACAGGCAGTTACAAAACAGTGGCACAGTCCAGTAACACAGAACAGTCGCAAGATCATAGGCTGTGCATAGGAGAAATAAAGCACTTATGGTATTTGCAACCATTAATCACATCATAAAGCTTCTTTATGCTTGAAGGGAGTAATGAGTGCATTCCATTCCACTCTACAAAAAAATAAAAATAAATGCAATGAGGGCATAACCAGGAATTTTAGAAAACAGCAGTATTAGAACAGTATTGTGTCCAGATACCAGCAGGAAAATGAAGATCAAATCAGACAGGTCCCACCACCTTTGCATTGAGGAGGGAAATACAAAGCAGAAGGATCAGGCAGAAATGCAAAAGACTTAGACAGCAAGAAATAAGCATCTGAGGGTTAGGATCTGTTAAAAATATTAGGCATGCCCACAGAACAGAATCAATCTATGATCAATGTCTGTGCTAGACTTCTTATTCTGTACAAACAGCACACGAAGAGCATGGAGGTACTTAAAACGTGTTGTTGACTCCAAGACGTTTTCCCATCAAACTCTGTAGTTCCTCTCAGTCACTATCTGTGTAGCAGCACAAATGCCTCCAGCTTCTCTGGGATATTTCCCCTGTATGTGAGATCGTACTTTATGATGGCCCGGGCAGCCAAACACTGTAGTGTAGTGTGATTTATAGGCTGGATCAGGTTCTTGGCCATCTCCTTCTCATCTAGCAAGTCGCAGGCAGTCTGTTTGAAGGAGTTGGTGCTGTCAAAGTGCGTTCCGCATGCAATCAACAGGTTCATGATGTCAGGGTGGTTGTTGGAGGCGGCTACATGCAGAGGGCTGTTGTTATCCTCGTCTCGACAGTTCACGTCAGCACCGCACTCCAACAGAATAGAGGTCACCTGGAAAGAGGGGAACTTGCAGACCGGGTAGCGCCCCACGCACGTAGTATTCCTATCTACCGCAAGGTGCAGGGGGCTGTAACCGTTCTTACCACATGGCTGCAGCTTGAGGAACTTGTAGATGGTTTCTTTCTTGAAGTGATCCTGCTCCACGGTACATGGGACCTTTTCCAGCAGGCAGATGAGGTGCAGGATGATGGAAAGTGCCTTACTAAGCTGAGTGGGGTCGGGTCCCGGGTGGGGCTGTTTCATAGCTCGCTCAATCTCCAGCACGCTCTTGCTGAGGATGCCCATGAGGTCGTCGAAAGAGACGGACGTTCCCAGCAGGCCTTTCGCTCGGTCCTGAAGCATGAAGGAGAAGAGCTCAGCAAACGAGAGCAGGCTGCTAGCAGTCATGGGACTAAGGGGGTCCAAGTTGTTCTGCTGCATGTCCAGAGCATACTTCCACAAATTGATGCACTTCTCAAAATTCCCTGAATCCGCGTAAACGGCTCCCCTGTAGCGAATGTAATATGATGTGTCTGGGTGTGAAGGGCCGAGGATACGTTCTCGAATAAGTAGAGCCTGCATCCTCATCTCGTCGGGATCCGAAATCAAACTGTCCAGCTCCTCAATGGTACCAACCTCCTTGGCATAATCATATGCCATTATAAGTTGCTTAGGTTCGGCTTTTACTAGGACGTTGCTGGCGTCGCTGTATCGCATGTCCATTGCTCTCTTCCAGTATTTTAGAGCTCCTAGAAGATCCCTCTTTTTGTCAACAAAAGTAGCACCTAGCAATTCCAGAGCATTAATCCGTTCGATTTTGTTTGTTTGAGGGTGCTGTGTGAGGAAATCTACTATGTTTGTGTGCCCAGTGACACTGGCCGAGAGAAGCGGGGTCATTCCGTAACCGTCCTTCTCCATCGTGGCGCCATACTTCAGAAGCATTTTCATGATCTCCAAGCTTCCGGATTCAGCACAATCATGTAAGGCAGTGTTACCTACAGAATACAAAGACAGGCTGGTAAAATGAGACATTACCGTACAGCAAACTCAAACACAATCAAACAGAAAGTTCAACTGAAGTAAATTACTATGGTCAAATCAGTCAATCTTAAAAAGGGGGAGGGAAAGAATGAGAAAGAAAGAGAAAGACTGATACCACTGAAAAACCTACAGCAAAATCTTCATTCCCTTCCGATACCAAGCATAAACAGCCTGCTGTTTGCCCTTACCTTTGACACTTTTCCTATTAACATCAGCACCCTTTTCCAGCAGAAACTGAGCGATCTCCTTGTGGCCCTTATAACAAGAAATCATGAGGCATGTGTGGCCGTGTCGATTGGCCACCTCCAAGTCCGCTTTGTGCTCCACCAAGTACCTGACGATATCAAGGTGGCCGTCAAAGCAGGCTGCCCTCAGAGGGGTAGAGTTTGTTAGTGTGGTATTGTTTACAGAGGCACCGTGTCCCAGCAAAGACTGCACAACTTTCAAATGTCCGGCTGCCGAAGCGGCCCACAGCGGAGGGGCTCCTTCAATAGTCTCGCCGTCAAAATTGACAGAGCCTCCAACCTCAACAGGTGCACAACAGCATTCCAGGAGGTACTCTACCAAATCGAGATGCCCATATCGCGAAGCCATCAGCAGCGGTGTGGCCCCATTGGTCTTTTCAGACATCAACTTGGTAACTTCTCTGTCATTCTTATTCTCCAAAAGCTTCTGCAGTAGCTTGAGCTTGCCGTCCCTGGCTGCGTTGAACACTGCAGTTTTTAAATCCATTGCATTTGGTTGCTTGCCTTCTTCCTAAATGAACACAAAGAAAGTTACAGTAAGTGGATTTTCTCTACCCAAACATCTACAGGTTTCTCTTTAAAATGTGTTACCTACATGGACATTATTTAAGGAGAGCTAGCTAGCAAGTAAGTAAGCAGACTCCAGACCTTGACGTGAAGGTATCTAGCTAGCTAATTTGTGAACATGTCTGTCGTGGGCAATCACGACCTCAGCGTTACAGTGATACAGGGCAAGTTAGCCAAACAGCTAGGAGCCGCTAGCCTCAGGACTTTGTATAGCTAGCTACACCAGCGGTTTATGATAATGACAAATAAATCCAAACATCACTTTCCTTTCCTGGACGTACTTCTGTCATTTCCTAATCTGTACCCAACTGTAACTAGCTGACTGAAGGAGCTAACGGACTTAACAGTAACCTCAAACACAATGTGACTGGTTAGCCAACACTGGCTAAGCTGCTTAGCTAGCTAGCTAGCTGTGCCTGTTTTGCTTTTAAGGCCGACCCAAAAATAGCAGAACACCACTAACAAAACCCAGGAGCTATCTACACCAGTTCAAACGTCCTAGCTACGTTCATTCTAGCGCCACAGAAAACGGTATCTAACAACCGAGAAGTGTAACGGCTTTCCTCCACTTGCTAACATTAGCTAGGTATTAAACGGCTCAAACTGGCCGACTGGTAACGTTAGCTACCTACCTTTTTGTCGTCGGGTCCTCGACGTCGCTCGCAGCTAAATCCGCTTCTCGGTTTTCACACCTCACTTGACTAACGTTACCACAATCATGACGAGACGAAGACGCAGAAACCCACGACCGCTGTCGAAACGCTGTTCATGACCAAAGGCGTCGTGAAATTTCATAGAAAAAGGAAAGAAATCCTCCTGCTGGATTTTCTCCACGGCTCTGCTGTCCACCCCCGCTTCTCCTGCTTCCTGCTGCCAACTGGTCGGCCAGCTGAAGCGCGATCGAGCTGAGCGAGCTCACGGCGCTATCGTTGAACAGGAGTACAGCTCTCACTCTCTCTCTTCTCTTCGGCTTCGTTTATAGAGTCCAAACAGCTCCGCGACTATGATTATTCTGCCTTAGCTTAGTGTCCTGACTCGACACTCATTTTAATTCCCACTACGGTGAACGCAGTGTGTTCTGCCATCTGCGCTGGCTCGTCGGTAGCTTCTCTGTTAAAGCGGAGTCTCTCCCGCCCCGTTTGATACCGACACCAGGCTGAGCCAATCAGAAGGGGCTCCCTCGGCGCAATGCCTACGTGAACGTAAACACCGGGCTGGGGAAGTCACGACGATTACATTAAGAAGGGGTGCAGCTTCACGGCTGGAAAACCTCAGTTATGAAAGTTAGCTACTAAAATGTAATTAAGTTATGAAAGACTGCATATGAAGTTATACTAAGCATAAACCTCAGGTAGAAGCAAATAAGACTGATAATGTCTAATCTTTACCTTGGCAGTTATCTAGCTAAATAATGAGGGGTCCCGACATACCGTGGAGACTGTTAGCACGATCGTTTCACTGAAAAAAAAAAAAATCGGCATAACCAAAACCCCAAATAAAAGTTCATAAAAGGTCTTGGCGGATTTTATTCACGCTCTCAAAACGAGCTACATCCAGACGACTAGCCCTGCGAAACTAACGCTACCACGCGGTAAAGCGCAAAGGCCACTTCGGGAGAATTAGCTAGCTAGGTGTTTCTCAAGCAAGGACGCTAAACTTAGGGAATCTCTGGATCTTACCATCTCCTCTCCAACACAGACTGTAGCTAACTACCCTTTAGAAAGGGCCACTTTTCTACAGGTCAACTGGCCAAACCCCAGGCAGCGAGCGGGTGCTGGGCTAAAAGCTAGCTAGCTTGCTAACGGCAGCCGACCAGCTACCGCCTCTTCAGCCAGCTCTAACCGCACTTGCCGAGGACACCGAGAGGACAGCAGCTCCATCCGGTAAGACTCAGGAATAACTGCAAATAATAGGAGCTCAAACTAATTCTGAGGCTAAGTAAAGTTTAAATAGGCATTTGCCCCAAAGTGCTTCAATATTTAAACATCAATGAACACAAATTATACTTATATAAATAATAGGAATAATAAAGGAATATTAATAACTTTATAAATATTGTTTAACTTATATATTTATTAATTACTTGTAATTATTAGAGCAGGTAATAGTAGAAGGTAATGTCTTAGAAATGAGGCGTCTTGTCAGACACCGTTTTTTCACTGGTGAATTCTGACCCCTAGCGGTCAGGTATAGAATCAGCTCATGCAGGACAAAAAGCATTGAAGGAGACCAAGAAATGAGGGTAATGTGGAGCTCAACTTTTATTGTTTATGTACACTAGAAATCACTCACTGTCATACCACAAAGTGGCTGTTGATGTAAAGAAGCAGACAAGGGCTCTCATTTATACGTTTTGAATAGATTTGTGTACAATTAGATTCACAGAAATAAACCAGTGTACAATTAAACTGTGAAGAAAACCATGAAGACTCCAGAAAAACATAATGTGAAGCTGTTGTATGAAAAAGCAACTATGAGCATATACTACTGCAACTAACACAATCAGCAATATGTAGTTTACCACTTAACCCACACTTAGCCAAATCATTTGTGTTGCCTAAAACCGAGATTACACCCTTTTTGTGCCTAGTTTATATTTTTAGCCCAAATATTGATCCCACAAGCTGTAGGTGTTCATCACTGATCAAACCAATTGACCAGTTGCTTACCAGAATTAGTTTCACTTACATTCTCATGTTTGTTGGATTATAAAAATAATGACTACTGCCAGAATGAAAGACTCCTCTAGAGTGGAGGTAGCTCTGCTGCAGTCCTAAGCCTTCCTTACATTCATGTTTCGCCATAAGGAGACTACTGTGAAATCTGTTGTATGAGCTTCCTTTCAGCATATGGGCTGTAGTGTTTGACACATTCTGGCAGCAGCTTATACATTTTTGAGTCAAATGAAACTCACAGTATCACAGACGGCTGATCGTTTGCTGTATGAAATGTATTTAACTTTGCTTTTATCCAATGACTCTACTCACTAAAATCCAGTGCTTCTGACATCCTTTTGTGTACTGTTGCTGAGAAGCTCCATACTCTGCAATGGTGATGGAGCCCAAATGGGGCTAGACTCTGCAGTCTCCAAGAACGACCAATCTTCCGCTGGCGGTCATCTGATGTACCTTATTAAAGTTCTCAAGAATGCCTGCATGCCAAAAGCAAGGTATGTTTAATTGGGATTACAGCTGAACTCTGCTGGAACATGGTTCCTTGGGAGCAAAAGACCAGAGATAGAACCAGAGACAACTGTTGTCTTGTCTGCAGTCAGGTGCCTGAAAAGAGAGTAGTCTTCTGCAAAGATTTTAAGATCCTACACACAGTCATTGCTCTTTAACTGAATAGTAAACCTTTTGGAGTGTCTTTGCATGTTCAGTGAAGGTTGGCTTTTGGAGAAAACACACCACAATCAAACAAATGAGAAAATGTTGAAAATGAAAGACAATCTCTGGCTACCTACTAGTTTTTGATTGCTACACAACTAGGACTATTGAGCTTTTAAAAATGCCTGTTTTCAATATTTTGCTTTGTAAATATAGAGATTAAGTCAACCTACACCATGAATGTCTTTTAAGAATGTAACAGCTGAGCACCAGCAAGCAGATGACAAAAAAAAAAAAAAAAAAAAAAAAAAGGAGTACATGTGCCTACACCAAGGTAACACATGGGTGTGATTTAACACAGCAAAACCAAAACATGAGAAGACATAAGAAAAATTACCTTCTTTTCATGGAACTGAAAGTCCCGATATTCTTCTTTCTGAACAAAGTTGTTTTTTTTATTACAACATGCCTAATACTGTGAAATCCCACCACTGTTGTGTGATTAAGCACCGTGCACCATCAGCAGTTTACAATTTTTGAAAAGCTAAGTGTGTGTTAAGTAGATCTCCAATTCCCCAATAGAACAGAACATACCTTGACTGTTTGCTTACAGTGTAAAAAAATTAAACACACACTAACTTATAATAAATTAAGACGTTTACTTCTTAGCATTGAGAATATCACTTGGCGGATATCAAACCTAAATCCATACGCAGGGCTAAAAGATGCGAGGCCAAACAAGAACATCTTTAAATAATCGTACAGAGTATGGAGTTCTAAAATAGTGAATGAACCAGGACAACTGCGGCTGCCTTTAGTCCCATGTGTGTAAAGAGAGTGACTGAAATCAAGGGTGACCTAGGGCCGTTAGGATCCCACACGAGTCGTGGTGGTTTTCTTGTCTGAAAAGAAGCTCCTCAGCAGAACGACTTGGCTAATACTGACCACCAGCAGGATGAAGGCCTCGCCGATGGACCAGAAAGCCACTCTGGTGTTGAGGTCCTCTGCTCTGCTGCGGCCCTGGGCCTCCCGCAGACGGAAGTGCGTCTGATAGTCGATCACTGATTTCAGGGCCTCATGGATGGAGACGCATGCAGATTCCATCTGAGACAGGGTGCAGAGGTGCAGATACAAGGAACAGGGACGTTTTCAGCAAAGTACACAGAAAATAACCATTAAACACACACATACTAGAGCTTACTAGAACAAAGTGCACAAAAATCAAGAGATTATGAAGAGACATGCATTCTGACTAATTAAGTACTGCGTTGCCTTTTTTTTTTTTTTTTTTTTAATAAATCTTCCTCTGATGAGCTATTCAATTCTGCCAACTCGCACACTCCAGCACATCCTTAAAAGGAATACTATGAGATCTGTAAAAAAACATACCTGAGTGAGAGCAGTCACTCTGTTTTCATTGGGGAAGAGTGGAGGGTCTTCTCCAACTTGGAAGTCAAAGTAGACAGTCTTGTGGGTAAAGGTGGAGAATTCATTGCTGAAACAGAACTTGTAGGTGCCATTTTTGCCAGCTGTGAAAGTGAAGCTGTCATACTGCTTCTTCATCTCTTTGTAGAGAACTGTTCCGTCCGGATCCTCCAGGCGACAGTCAACATCATAGTGGCCCCCAGTCACGACCTAAACGAAATATATATATTTATTTTTCATTTCATTAAGGCAACACTCCTGGGATTCTCCTGTTTTTTTACCATTTAATAAGTTTACTATAGACAATAATTTTATTGTTTTTTTGATGCAGATGCCCATTTTATTTTTAAAAATGTGTTCAACCGGCTTTCTGCACAATTCTACATGGAAGAAAAACGGACGTCGAAGTTGTCTGGTGGTAATAATCTGTGGTAACTAACCATATGTTACAGTATCAGACAGATGTCTCAACATCTCTAGTTTTCCTTAAAATTTCTTAAGAAGAAACTGTGTTGCTTATATTTCCGACATGCCACCTAGATTAAAGATTTTGCTGTTACTGGTACACCACATGTCAAAGAAATATACACAAACCCTTAAGTAAACTTAGCTACTTTAGGGTGTGAGATATGCACTCCATGCCATGGCAGGCATCAGCTACAGGGCCATAAAGCCCCCAGCATAGGCCTGTGGCTGTGTTTGGCGTCTGTGAACTAATCGCTCCCTGACCTCACTAATGCTCTTGTGACTAAACACCACCAAATCCTTACAGCAGTGTTATCAGAAATGCAGTGGCAGGTGTTTCTGCAGCAGATGAGCTACCAACTAACGTCCGGACATGCAGCGTCTGAGCAAACACTGCAACAAGAGCCACGTCTCATTGCAGGCCTATTTCAAAGCGGTAAAACGAGTCTGACCGACAATCAGGCTGCACTGTACAGACAACTTCACCAACCTGGAACTCGAGGGTGCACTTCGTCCCTATTGTAATGTCCTCGTAGAAACACTGCTTGGCGTTGTCGGGCAGCTCGAAGGTGAGCTCGGAGCCCCAAACCCAGCCGCACAGCAGCACCTGCAGCAACAGCCTCCCAGTACAGCCCCGGAGCCACTCCATCTCAGCCAACTGCACAGTGAGGAAGGAGCAGGGTCTACAAACCTACAGCTGCAGAACATCACAGGACACAACAAAGAGAAAGAATGATCACTCTAGAAATAATGAAGTTCAGCAGTGAGTCGAGTGTGTGTAAAAACCCGTCCTCGGTTCAGTGAAGTAATCAACGTTAGCGACACACAGCTCAGCTAGCAGCAACATTAGCTAGCTATCGCTAGCACCCCACAAATGGACGAAGATAAACGACAGCTCTACGACACGGCAAGGCGGTCGTGTACAACAGCTCTTACATCGACGGGCATATTTATTCCAAACTGGTCGTTTTAAAAGTTAAAAGGTGTTAGATTTTTACCTTAAAACGTATAAAAGAGTATCAACAATGAAGCTACACTCACCCCGAGATCTACTACCCGGATGAAGGAAGTGCACCGGTGGCGATGACATAGCACGTTCAGACGTAATGACGTTGCCACGTAGGTCTTTGCTAACGAAGTGGCCTAGAATGGGGTGCTGTGTGCGTGTCTGTTTAAGCCAGCAAAATGTAACGTTACACGAGAGTAAAATAAAAAGTCATTTTAACAGTAACAGTAGTGATAATGGTCACCACGAAGCTTTTCGATGCATTAACACAGTTGAAGCAGTTATATCGGAAAATAGTTCAGTGTTTTGGGGATTTGGGCTCCTGGCTCCACGCTGCCACCTAGTGTTCAGTTTAATTTCCTACAACGACTGTTTCTGATTATCATATTTCCGTTAAAGATTATCCATACAAATGCATCTTAATCATCATGCAAATATCAAAACCTCTTTCTCGAGGGGAAACTCTTGAGTGTGGCGCTGTCTCACACACTTTTACACACTCTGGGTAAGTGGGCGTCTGACGAAGTGCATTGTTATAGATATATGTATTTTTAAAACATGTCACATATGACAAATAAAAATGATAAACATGTTTTGTGCTCTCCAGTATCATCATGGGAATAAAAAAAAAAGTTAAACCTGGGGTTTCAATGACGTAACGAATCTTCGTTGACTGTTATCCCCTAACTCGAGCGTCTGGAGTTCACTGTGTCGACTCTGCTTCGATGCTCTGTTGTCGAGCATAACTTTTCTAGTCGTCAGTGTGAAGGAGAAAGAAGGAGTGTAGTCACAGATGACATACAAAAAACCCCAACAAAACCCAGTTGTAGCACATCTTTGATAAACAAGATTACAAGCACTGCTGTGGTTTCTCACTTCACTCATAAGTGAGTCATATTCTCACTTGAGTCATATCTAAGGAAGGAGATGATTCTTTTTTTTTATAAAGTGTGACAGTTACCTAGACGATGAAACAGATATTACAGTGCATCAGAAGAATGATGGCTTCCAAAGTAACACATCGATCAGCCATAACATTAAAACCGGTGAACTGATTGTCTACAGTGGCACCTGCCAAGGGGTGGGAAATATGACTTTTCACAGAAAGTAAACTTTTTGATTTGAAGTTGATATGATGGCTAGATGGCCAGATCAGAGCATCTCCAAAAAGGCAGGTTGTCAGTACATATCAAAAGTGGTCCAAGAAGGGACAACCGATCATATTGCAACAGTCATGGGCATCCAATGGTCACTGATGCAGTTCATTGAGGTCCCACCTCACAACTAACAGGACTTAAGAGATCTGCTGTTAGCAACTTAGTTCCAGATACCATAGGACACCTTCAAAGCCCTTCAGATGCCTCAGCGGGTCAGAGCGGTTTTAGTGGCACTAGATGGTTTTTAAGTTATGGCATATTGGTGTATATGTTTGGTGTATATGTATCCCATGTCTTGGTATCTTCATAACTGTTGCAGTGAAAAGTTGGTGGATTTATGTTTCACATGTATTTTTCCAGTTTTTAGTGTCACGTATTTAAAGAAAATATAGAAATAATAGACTGGGCTTAAATGGACCCCATATACAGTTATTGCCAACTAACAACTGGGTTTATTCTTTCATTACTCTGTGACTGAATGTACTGCACTCACATTTAGAGAAACAGCCACTGCCTGATCTGGAGGGTGTGACAGATTCAGAGATAGCAGCAGCAGCACTGCGATGTTAAAAACCCTACAGCAGTTTTTTATTTATATTTTTTTCCTGGTATAAATCGGGGGGTTGAGTCTGAGTGAGTCACTGTGTCCACAACTGTCCCCATAAGCAGCTTCTTTGAAGAAGACCAATGTTCGAATTTATGCGACGCACAGAATGGTCACACCTAACTATATGTTCAAAATCACTCTCTACCTCCTCAAATTCTTTCCCTACAGTAGTCCTGTACATAGGGATCTGATTTTTTGTACATGTAGGAAACAGTGAATAGAATAGTTTCACCTTTGTACTGTATTTAGGTCTGTATTGGCCGATATGCTAGCTCTAGAGATTTGACATCAAATTTGTTGGCGCCCACTGCGGGACTGGGGTAATCATGCTAGTGTTTTAGGGTTTCTATTTTTTTATCATTTTTTTTCTTGATAACATACTTACAGGAACATGTAAATTAGACTCAATTAGAAAAAAGTAACATTAGGCAATAAAATGCCATCTCTATGCTGTATATGTATTTAAAAATACATGACATTACTCCTGATGTTAATATGCTTGCTTATTATATGTTACTATTGACACATAAAGCAGTAAACCTTTGTTACAATACATTAATTCTTAATCTTCTAATTTCATGTATAAATTTAATGTAGGCAGCTGTTTACCTGCGTTGGTCCCCTTCCCCTACAGTATTATCAGACCAAATCGGTTCCCCAGGGAATGAGAAGCATATCTGAATGTTGAGTGCCACAGTCGAAAAGGTAATAATTTCAACCTCAAACTAAAGAAAATATTTTGGTACAAACATTACACTAACAGATAAAGATATGTTGTGTATGGCCTGACTAGGGGCTTCTGGGGCTTTTTCTCCTTATTAGGATGAGGGAACAGTATTGTTGACCACAAGGGTGCAGCATCTACCTACTATCTCAATAAGCCACGTAACGTCCAGACATAATCACTGCACAGGCACAGATTGAGGCAGTATAGGTCAAAATGAAAGTTTTTTTTAATCATATTTGATTTTTTATAAGAGATACTTATTATGTATAGTATTATGAGTCAACTGCTGCGTATACTTTTTCTGTACAAGTACAAGTAGACTACAAGTATTAAAAGAAGACTTGAAGATTGACTTAAAAACTTGACCTTTTCTGAAAACTCTAAAAAATGTAGTGTTATGCTAAATGTTTAAACCATCTGGTATAAATACATCTATTAGCTGTTGATTTGGCTAGGGGTGTTTAATCAGCTGTTGTTCTGTAGAGTGTTGTTTTAGCTTTAAACCCTCTATTAGCACCCCATGTTTAGCATGTGAATCCTAACATCCAGGGATGATAAAGGTTACTATGTTAATGAGCAATCAGGTATAATATGTAGCTGGCAGGGTTATGCTCTTCATCTGTGAAGTTTGCTTTGCATAAACTGCTTACGTTCTATGATAATTATCTGTGGAAACATTCCAGGTTGGCAGACATAGTTGTCTCATTTTTTTGGGTTTATTTAGTCTTCCAACTGTTGTGCTTCAGATGATATGCTGCACTATGTGAAAGGAGCCCAACAGTCTGTACAAATTTTTCAACAACACCGATTTTCGGTCTTCTGCCACGTTCATGGCCTGAAGGGTCAGGGAGGCCTGAAGCCGTAGCTTGTGGCGGCCGAGATTTGTGCAGCAATGCCAACAGTGTGGTCACTTGGAAAGCCGTGCGTGTTTATGGGTGTATTGTGCACAGTCTGGAACTGTGGTTGGGACATTGTGCCTTTAGTCTTACGTAGCCTTCATATCATGCAGCACACTTGCAGTCTAAGCCAAGCATTTGTGAGTTTTGGATGAGCCTTAACGCTTTTGGAATTTAGTTTGGAGCTCATTCCTAACTAATAACCAAAGTCCATCATCAGTCAGTCGCCTTTAGAAAAAAGAATGTGACCGACTTTCTTTTCAAGACCTTTTTCTAAATGACCAGGATTTGGATGGAGCTGGTTCATTACATTTTTTGGAACCTCTTTTGGGGCTCGTTGCCTGCATTTCTGCTGGATTTTATTTTGAATTCCACACTTTATTCGCCAAAAAGCTGGAATTATTTTTTTCACAGCACCTTTTTACACCAACCACGATTCCCCCCTTAAAATTAAACTGGCGGGGAACGTTATAGAAACATTCAGCAGTGTTTTTAAAATCTTTCAGAAAAGTTATCCTGTAACATTTACAGAAATAATGTTCCATGAATGTTATGAAAAGTATGAAGTAAAAATGGTTTGCATCACAACATTTTTAGAATGTTTTTTTACACAGCATTCACAGTTAGACAAAAACTAACATTCTGGAAACATCAGAAGTAACTTTTCCAATTCAAAAACACAATAAACAAAATACAATACATCAAAAAACATGATGCAAGTGATAAATAATCACACAAATGAATTATATTTAATGAATGTGTCATAAAATGTTTTATTGCATAAAATTTGATACAATGTATACAATGTATATATTGCTTTATTTACTCTGATTATAAAAATGTTTAAATAATAACCTTGGATTACTATGTGAAATCCAAGTTTAAGATTCTTTTCAACATGATGTCTGTTCTGATTGGGATCCATATATTTTGCATGGTTTAAACCGTAGTCCAGGCTGAAACACTCTTTATAACCTCAGTCTGAATGGGCATGCAAAATACAGTCTCTATGCTAAACAAGGTAATTTATAGTACTGAGATTTTAAGCACTTAAGCACATAAAAAAAAAATCTCTGCAGTACAAATGATTTGTAAAAACATCATATCACATTGGATAGATGTCAGTAAACTTGAGTATAGTAAGAAGTAGAACAAGCCTAGTTACTATCTTGTGAGCTTGGTTAATTTGTTGATTTGTTAAATTCCATCACCAGCTCACCTGAATTAACATCATTAGGCACTCAAAGATGCCCAAAACCTTTACACATGTACATTTAAATCTATTGTTTTTGTCACAGTGGTGAGTGCACCAATGAAACGACAGGTTGAAGCTTAATTTCTAAATATAACCAGTACGGTCTGAGGTGTGAAATTTCCACAGTGTTTACATACAATTATTTCTTTAAATATTAGGTGGGTCTCGGTTTTGAGTTGCAAATGGACCCTTTAAAGAACTGGCCATCACAAAAAAAATTGTAAACATAAACAGTATAGACTGTGGACTCAGCAGTGTGTCTTAAAGCATTATTAATATGTTTTTATGACATTAAACTGTTGTATTTAAAAAATGTTTCTATATCATGAGTTCTTTCTGTTGCTTTTTTAAGGATGTAGATACCTGCCTATCAGAGAAGGCTTGGCTGGTTATTATCTACCTATTCATGGCTGTAATTAAAGTGTAATAAGTGTTAAAGGGGTTATTGCCATGTTTGTGCCTTGTCAGCAGTTACTGTTGGTATCTACTCTTTCACGTCACTCCTGGCACAAGATAGACCATGTTTGTCATGTCAGTCACCGTTAGCCACTGTTTGTCACGTACTCTTAGTCTACACAAATGTGTTACAACACGCATAGAATAGCACAGGCCGACCTTAGTTCTTTTTTGCCTCCTTCATGCTGTATTATTCAAGTGTGACACTAAGTCACAGAGCAGTGTACAGACTGTGTTCAGGCAGTGGTTTCTTTGGCCTAGAAGAAAATGTTCTCTTGGAATATGCCTGGTTTTACAGGGCAACAACTTTACAGGCTGCAGATGTTCGTTACTGTGTTCTAAGATGAGTCTGTTTTTACCCAACACAGGCCAGAGTGTTCTTTGCTGAACATTAAGCTTCTTGAATGTTCCTAGGCTTCACTCTCAGCAAAAAGGTTATATTTGGTCCCGAAAAAGGGCTTTTGAACCATTGCAATTAAATGCTTTGTTAAATTGTCATGGTTACATTAGAACTGACTTTTTTAAAGGGTGTTAAACATATGGTTCTAGGAAACATGCTAATTAATAAAACTTATTTACATGATGTGAAGGTTCTTTAAACCAAAAGTGTAAAAAAGTGTTCTTTAT